>NC_092751.1:27309579-27634579 GCF_047496795.1 Chiloscyllium punctatum
ACACCGAGCTGAAAGTGGGCACTAAAATATCACCCAAAATCTGGGTATGGTAGCGTAGTGGGTAATGTCCCTGCCTCTGAGCCAGAACTCAGGATTTGATTCCAATTCCTGAACTTGTGTGGTAGTGTTCCTAGCTCTGGTCTAGTAGGACTGGATTCAAGTCCTGCCTGTTGCAGAGGTATGTCACAGCAGATCATAACAGGCTGATGAACAAACACACAGGAGAATACTCTTACAGCTTTATGGGTATTGCTGAGTGATGCTAGTGTCCCTGCCTCCGGGCACAAAGGTCCAGGCGTAAAGCCCACAGAAGTGACTCAGGATACATCTGAACAAACTGATTAAGAAGGATTTAGAATTGTGACTTGATGGAGAAGGAAGAGGTGTCAGTATTGCATTTCAGAATTTAGGCCCGGGATGACTGAAAGTACAAATATTCTTGTTGATTGAAGTCACATTTCGCAGCAGTAAAGGTTTATAAAATCAGAACGGTCATGGAAAGGGTGAGTAGTCAGGGGTTTTTCACCAGTTTTGGGGCGTCCAAAACTAGAGGGCATTGTTTGAAAGTGAGAGGGGAAAAGTTTTGATGAGGCCTAAAGGGCACCTTTTCACACAGAGGGTCGTGTGTGTATGGAATGAACTGCCAGAGGAAGTGATGGAGGCTGGTACAACTACAGCATGTAAAAGGCATCTGGATGCTGACAGACCTGCCGAACTTTTCCAGCAATTTCTGTCTTTGTTAAAAAATACATGCATTTTAACACAGGTATTCTGAATACATTAAATATTTTATTTTTTTAATGACGCAGGGCCATGTAAACATATTTCAAATCGGCCGAGACCATTTTCTGCTAAGGATATGGCTCTGTATATGATAGTAGCAATGATGCACCAACATGGAACAGGGAATGTGATGGAGACATATTTGGATAATGTACAAGGAGACCTCACATGGTCCAGTTTGGGAAAGGACGATATTATGGTGTGATTCAGCTCAGAGAGGGAGAAAATGTAATCTTCCTGAGAAGGAATGGCCTATTGCACTCTCCGTCCTTCGTTGTCCCTCATCACAGCAATGTGTGCTAGCTAAAACAAACTCAACAGTCATCATTACCGTTCTTATTTTTGTACAATCACTGCAGTGTTGAAACAGGCCCTTCGGCCCAACAAGTCCATACCAACTTTCACCCCTGACTAATGTACCTAACCTAGAAATCCCTGAACACGACAGACAATCCACCTCACCTACACAGTTTGTGGTAGGAAACTGGATCACCCATTAGAAGCTCACACAGACAAGGGGAGAATGTGCAAACTCAACACAGACAGTCACCCAAGACTGGAATCGACCCCAAATCCCTGGTGCTGTGAGGCAGCAGTGCTAACCACCGTACTACCCTTTGGGTACTCCCTGACCAGAATTCATTGAAATCTACTCACTGCGTAAAGCAAAGGGAATTCAGCCAAATCCAACTCTCCCAGGATGGAATCCCATTGCTAGCAGCTGTGTGAGTATAATATCTTCAGAAGCAGAATAATGTTTTGGAGAATCTCAATTTTTACTTTTGTCATGAGTTCCAATAATATCTGGACAAAGTTCTTTCAAATTTAAATTGCAGAAATTTTGTTAATCTCTGTGTGTGTGTGTGTGTGTGTGTGTGTGTGTGTGTGTGTGTGTGTGTGTGTGTGTGTGTGTGTGTGTGTGTGGACGCCCCAAAACTGGGGAAAAACCCTGACTACTCACCCTACCCATGACTATTCTGATTTTATAAACCTTTACTGCTGCGAAATATGACTTCAATCAACACGAATAGCTGTACTTTCATTCATCCTGGGCCTAAATTCTGAAATGCAATACTGACACCTCTTCCTTCTCCATCAAGTCACAATTCTAAATCCATTTTAATAGTGTTTGTGTGTGTATGTGTTTGTGTGTGTGTACGTGTTTTTGTGTTTAGAAAGGGAAGTATTAGACCATAAGACCATAAGACATAGGAGTGGAAGTAAGGCCATTCGGCCCATGGAGTCCACTCTGCCATTTAATCATGGCTGATGGGCATTTCAACTCCACTTACCCGCATTCTCCCCGTAGCCCTTAATTCCTTATGACATCAATAATTTATCAATCTCTGCCTCGAAGACATTTAGCGTCCCGGCCTCCACTGCACTCCGTGGCAATGAATTCCACAGACCCACCACTCTCTGGCTGAATAAATGTTTCCGCATTTCTGTTCGGAATTGACCCCCTCTAATTCTAAGGCTGTGTCCACGGGTCCTAGTCTCCTCGCCTAACGGAAACAATTTCTAAGCGTCCACCCTTTCCAAGCCATTGATTATATATTTGCAATACCCAAACAGTTTGCCATTCATCTTTCCACCATAGTTTGAGTAACATTGCTCTGGATCATGAACATGTTGTTTTAGCAGATTAAAGAAACTAGCCTGACTTGTTCCTAAAACTGACCCAGACCCAGTCTGAGACCGATATCATCGACCATATCACCGACCTGGTCACATTTAACATTTGTTATGAGCAGTGGAGGAGTGGGACTAGAGAAGGAAGCAGTGACCCCAAAATGTCGGGAATCTATAGACCGGTGAGCCTAATGTCAGTGGTGGGTAAGTTGTTGGAGGTGATTGTGAGGGACACGATTTACATACATTTGGGAAGGCAAGGGCTGTTCAGAGTAGACAACGTGTCTTTTTGCATGGGAATTCATGTCTCATGAATTTGGTTGAGTTTTTTGAAGAGGTGACAAAGAAGATTGATGAAGACAGTTTGGTAGACCTTGTCTATATGGACCTCAGCATGGTGTTCATTTAAACAACAAAGAGCAAAGAAAATTTACAGCCCAGGAACAGGCCCTTCGCCCTCCAAGCCTGAGCTGATCCAAATATACTATCTAAATCTGTCAGTCAATTCCTAAGCACCTGTATCCCTCTGCTCCCCATCTACTCATGCATCTGTCCAGACGCATTTTAAATGAATCTACCGTGCCTGCCTCTGCCACCTCTGCTGGCAACACGTTCCAAATGCCCACCACCCTCTGTGTATCCCCCTTAAACATTCCACCTCTCATCTTGAAAGCACGACCTCTCGTTATTGAATCCTTCACCCTGGGAAAAATCCCCTCTCTACCCACCCTGTCTATACCCATCATGATTTTGTCAACCTCAATCAAGTCCCCCCTCAATCTCCTTTTTTCCAGTGAAAATAAACCTAAACTACTCAGCCCCTCTTCAGAGCACGTATTTCAGTCTGATTGGTAGACAAATGAGTAAGGTTCGGTCATAATTGGCTTGAAGGAGGAGGGATATTTTTCAGACTGAAGGCTTGTGAGCAGCAGTGTGCTGTAAGAATTAGTACTGAGTTCACTGCATTTCATCATTTATGTAAAGGATTTGGATGTGAATATAGGGGCCATAGTTAGTAAGGTTAGAGATGACATCAGAAAGGTAGTGTAGTAGATTACCTCAGAGCACAACGAGACCACAATTAGATGGGACAAAAGGGCAAGGAGTGAGAGATGAAGTTTAATTTAGATAAATACGGGGTTTTGCATTTTGTGAACGCACACCAGGGCAGGAATTATACACTTGATGGTAAGGTCCTGGGGCGTGTTGTGAAACAAAGGGATAAGTCTGCAGGTACATTGTTCCTTGAAAGTGGAGTCGCAGGTAGACAGAATGGGACAGAACACATTTGGCACATTTCCCTTAATCAGTCAGAGCATTGAGTATAGGAGTTGTGGTGGCATGTTGTACCTGTACAGGACATTGGTGAGGACACTTTAAGAATACTGCATACAACTCGGTTTTCTGCAGAAATGATTTCGACACAGATGTCCCAGGACTGGAGGTTTGAGCTGTAGGGAGAGGTTGATTAGGTTGATGTGTTTCTCCCTGGAGTGTCAGAGGTTGAGGGGTGACATTATAGAGGTTTATAAAATCATCAGAGGCATGGATATTCCGAAAAGCCATGATCTGCTCCCCAGGATAGGGGAGGCCCAAACAAGACAGCATAGGTTGAAGGGGAGAGGGCGAATGATTTAGAAGGGACCTGAAGATAAATGTTTCACACAGAGAGTGGTGTGTGTACTGAAAGTGCTGTCAGAGAAAGTGCTGAAGGCGGTTACAATCGCATATTTAAAATGTGTCTGAAAGAGGAGCCATATTGGCCAAATGCTGGCAAATGGGACTGGATCAGATTTGATATCTGATCGGAGTGAACAGATTGGACTAACGGGTCTGTTTCCATTCTGAATGACTCTGATTCTATAAAAAGGATGGCGAATAATTCTGAAAGGACCTTTCAAGTGGGAATTCTCTTCACTGGAAGTTTATCGTGCCCCCATGCTCACATTGATTGAAAGCTGCATTAGGTAAATATTTGACAGAGAAGTGAGTCATGCATAATGGGATATAGACAGGAAAATGGAGCTGAGACCCCAACCAGATCAGCCACAATCTTAGTGCCTGGTAGAGAAGGCTCAAAGTATCTAATGACTCACTCCTGCTCCTCAGTCCCATGTTCCTGTGTTCCATTCAGCCCATCAAACCTACTAGACAGGAGCAGTTGGAGGCTACTTACTCCTATAACCTGGTGCACTGAAACAGAGAGCACCATTCAGCCTCTCAAGACTGTCCCACACGATTTGAGGTGATTTGGGAAATGTAATTGGAAAACCCAGGCACGGGTATGAAAGAGGCCCCTCATCTCTCTTTAAATAGCTTCCCCTCTCTGCAACTTGTGCTTCATTTGTTGGTCCTGTTGTAGACCCAGATTCACTGTGAATACAGCCCCTATACCACACCCAGAGATGGCTCACAAAATCCTCTAGTCTCCCTGACTGCAATATTCAATAACAGACATCCGTGAAAATAACGCCCACTAACTTTCCAATAACAGATTGTGAGAACATCAGAAACAGGGGCAGGTCGTTCACTCCCCAAGCCTGCCTTGTCCTTCACGAAGATTGTGGCTGATCTGCTCTCGGTCTGAAATCCTCTTTAATACCCAATTCCTCATAGCCCTCACCTCTCTGAAAGATCAATATCCATCTACCTCCTCTTCAAATAATTTCATTCATCTCATTCCCTGAACACTCTTGAGAACAGAAATCCTGACATTCAAACCCACCTGTTTGAAGAAAACGCTTGCTGCTCCTATATCATGGTTTATCGATATGAACAAAAGAGGTTGAGACAAGGGTTCAGGTATAAATGACTGGCCCTGATATCAAGGCAGTGGTTGACTTCTGCTGGCATCAAGGAGCTTAACAAAACTGGAATTAATGGGAATCAGAGTAAACTCTCCAGTGTTTGGAGTCAAACATGGCACAAAGGAAGATGTTCACCATCTCAGTCCTGGGTCACCTCTGTGGGAGATCCTCAGGGTAGCTTCCCCTTCACAAACAGACTCAGCTACTTCATCAATGTCTCTCATCCCCACCCTCCCCACCATAAGATCTGAAGTGGGGATGGTCACCGAACATTCCACAATGTTCAGAGCATTTTGTCCCCCCTCAGCTCCTGAACTGGTCTGTGTCCACGTGCAGCAAGACCCAGACTCCATTGAGACTTGTGCTGTTAACGTGTCAGTAACATTCATGTAACAGCACTGCCTGACACTGCACATTGCCACAGTAAAACAAGAGTTCCTTCAGCACCTCACGCTGGTTTCACCGGAATATGAGGAAGTCATTCAGCCCATTGACACTATTGGAGATGAACAGGGATAGTCCATTCAGTGCTTCCGGCCTATTACTCAGGAAGAGAAGAAGTCTAGTGTGATGGATCACACCAGAGTCCCTCGAACATATTTGAAGGCAGTAGCCTAGATTCTAATATTTTCTTATTTTAAAGGGAATGTAAAGGGTCTGCAATGTGACAGCATCAAGCGAACATTCAGTGAGAGTAGCAGCCAGGAGGCATTCACTGAAGCTTCCAACTCTGTGGAGACCACTATAGATTTTGATCTTACTGAGAAACCAAAACCCAGAGATCCTAATCTGTGAGAGCTGGCCACACCCATTCAGGCTGCATTAAAATTAACCTAAGGCCTCCCTAGCTGTTTACTCAAGTGGTAATGATTGTTCAATCTCTCTCTTAAAAGAAACCAGGGACAAAATAACTTCTTAAAGCTGCAGCATTGCCACACTTGTCAGCACATCGAGCTATCAAACAGGAACCAGGGGTAACCAGCGCCCTTGGCCCTGTCCAATCGGACGAGGAAGAAGTCAATCAGCCCCTTGAGTCACTTCCACAGGAACAGTAGGAGACCATTCCCACTCAATGCACTTACACGAGGGCAGAATGTGGTAATTGATGCTGATTCCTGATGAATGTCTTATTCCCGAAACGTCGATTCTCCTGCTTCTCGGATGCTGCCTGACCTATTGTGCTTTTCCAGCAATCGACGCTCTGTCCGATCCTGGATTAGTGGTGCTAGAAGAGCACAGCAGTTCAGGCAGCATCCGAGGAGCAGTAAAATCGACGATTCGGAGAAAAGCCCTTCGAGGAGGAAAACGTCTTCAAGGCAGGCATCCTTGCAAGGGGATTCGCAGTAGGGTTAAAATCAACTCGGTAAAAATAATGACTGCAGATGCTGGAAACTCTGATCTCCAGCATCGGCAGTCCTCACTGTCTCCAGATTGATGCTCCAACATGATGATCAAATGGAGCAGAGGCTGCACAGACAGACTGCTCCACGTTGTTCCTCCTGGCTCCGTTGCTCATGATACACATGTGGTACTTTAACGTGGTTTTCTAGTGTTGAGAAGGGAAGCCATATGTCTTGTGTGAAATCTCAAGAAGGCATCTTTCATCCCCAAGAAGACAGCCTGGTGTTCTCTATGCAGGGTGGAAGCTGGTGGGAATGGCGACCTGTTTCAGATCGAAGGTATTGTGGCTGCTGTTGGGGATTGTGAGCAACCTGACGTTCAGTACAGGGTTCACACGCCAACTGCACAATAACATGGGGATAGTTAGTAAAGGCATATAAACTATTAGGAAATTCACGTTAGACTGATGAATGGACTCTCTAAGTTCAAATAATAGTGATCTTGTTCATGTTGATCTTGTCTAGTGCACGTCCTGTTCAGTGTAACCTGTATGCCTTACTCTGTCCAAGTCTATTTCCACCCTATGATCTGTCTGGCCATGCTTACTATGACCTGCCTCCTCTGCTCATAAACAAAGTGTTTCCCTGTACTGAGGTACACGTGACAATAAATCACACCAATCAATCCTGGGTAAAGTATGGAATTTCTCTCCCTGTCAATGTCTGTTTTGGAAATAAGTGATCGCTGCCACTCCTCGTGTTTCAGCATCACCATTTCCTCGTCTCTCACAGCTCCTCATATTAAACACTCAGCTTCTTTACTCTATCATCATGTTACCATCACCATTTCTGTGGTAAGGAGATCATTCCTTACTAAGGAGATCAAATCTGTACAGAGTGCCCCTCATGCTCTCTCGGCAAGTCTCTACAAGAACAGGAAGATGGCTTTACTTATGTACTCGCATCATCTTACAATGAAGGACAGCATACTATTGACTGCACCCATTACTTACACAGGGTTTGATTCGGAGCGGTCAGCACAGACTTGTGAGTGGGCGATCATGCTTCCCAAATTTGTTAGAGTTCGTTGATGAAGTGACCAGAAAGGTTGACGAGGACAGAGCGGTAGACGTAATCTCTATGGATTTCAGTAAGGCCTTTGATAAGGTTCCATATGGTAGGCTGCTCAGTAAGGTTACATGGCGTGGAATGCTGGGGGAACTGGCCAATTGGATACACAGTTGGCCTGATGGTAGAATGCAGAGTGTTTAGTGGAAGGATGCTTGTCAGACTGGAGGCTGGGTCCATTGCTGTTTGTTATCTATGATTTTATATGATTATCTGTGACTGCAGACACATAGATATGGGATAAAACTTTTCAATGATCTCTGAATCAGCCAAGCAAGACACTCTATTGTATCAAACTGCTCTGAGGTCTTAAAGGATAAACCTGGACAGATCACCCAGCCCCAGCCTCAGAATCGGAAAAAGGGAACGGGAAACACAGTCCTGTTGACACTGCAGAGACTACCTTCCTAACATCTGAGAGCTTGTGACAACAATAGACAATAGACAATAGGTGCAGGAGTAGGCCATTCTGCCCTTCGAGCCTACACCACCATTCACTATGATTATGGCTGATCATTCCTAATCGTTATCCTCTTCCTGCCTTATCTCCATAACCCTTGATTCCACTAACTTTGAGAGCTCTAACCAACTCTTTCTTAAGTGAATCCAGAGACTGGGCCTCCACTGCCCTCTGGGACAGAGCATTCCACACAGCCACCACTCTCTGGGTGAAGAAGTTTCTCCTCATCTCTGTCCTAAATGGTCTACCCCGTATTTTTAAGCTGTGTCCTCTGATTTGGCACTCACCCATCAGCAGAAACATGTTTCCTGCTGCCAGAGTGTCCAATACTTTCATAATCATATATGTCTAAATCAGATCACCTCTCAGTCTTCTAAACTCAAGGGTATACAAGCCCAGTCGCTTCAGTCTTTCAGTGTAAGGTAATCCCACCATTCCAGGAATTGACCTCGTGAACCTACGCTGCACTCCCTCAATAGCCAGAATGTCTTTCCTCAAATTTGGAGACCAGAACTGCACACAGTACTCCAGGTATGGTCTCACCAGGGCCCTGTACCGCTGCAGGAGAAGCTCTTTGCTTCTATACTCAATCCCTCTTGTTATGAAGGCCAGCATGCTATTAGCCTTCTTCACTACCTGCTATACCTGCATGCTTACCTTCATTGACTGGTGTACAAGAACACCCACATCTCTATGTACTGCCCCTTTACCTAAATTGATTCCATTGAGGTAGTAATCTGCCTTCCTGTTCTTGCCACCAAAGTGGATAACCATACACTTATCCACATTAAACTGCATCAGCCATGCGTCTGCCCACTCACCTAACTTGTCCAGGTAACCCTGTAATCTCCTAACATCCTCATCACATTTCCCCCTGCCACCCAGCTTTGTATCATCAGCAAATTTGGTAATGTTATTGCTGATACAATCTTCTATATCATTAACATATATTGTAAAAAGCTGAAGTCCCAGCACGGATCCCTGCGGTACCCCACTGGTCACTGCCTGCCATTCCGAAATGGAGCCGTTTATCACTACCCTGTGTTTCCTATCAGCCAACCAACTTTCAATCCAAGCTAGTACTTTGCCCCCAATACCATGCGCCATAATTTTGCTCACTAACCTCCTGTGTGGGACTATATCAAAAGCTTTCTGAATGTCCAGGTACACGACATCTACTGGATCTCCCTCATTCATCTTCAGAGTTACATCCTCAAAAAAGTCCAGAAGATTAGTCAAGCATGATTTCCCCTTCATAAATCCATACTGACTCTGACCTATCCTGTTACTACTATCCAGATTTGCCGTAATTTCATCCTTTATAATAGACTCCAGCATCTTTCCCACCACTGAGGTCAGACTAACTGGTCTATAATTTCCTGCTTTCTCTCTCCCACCTTCCTTAAAAAGTGATATAATATTAGACACCCTCCAATCCGCAGGAACTGACCCCGAATCTATCGAACTCTGGAAAATAATCACCAACGCATCCACGATTTCCCGAGTCACCTCCTTCAGTACCCTGGGATGTAGACCATCAGGTCCCGGAGACTTATCAACCTTCAGACCTAACAGTCTCTCCAACACCAAATCCTGGCAAATATAAATTCCCTTAAGTTCAGGTCCTTCAGCCACTGTTACCTCAGGGAGATTGCTTGTGTCTTCCCCAGTGAACAGATCTGAAGTACCAATTTAATTCTTCTGCCATTTCTTTGTTCCCCGTAATATATTCCCCTGTTTCTGTCTTCAAGGGCCCAATTTTACTCCTAAACATTTTTTTGCCTTGCACATACCTAAAAAAAGCTTTTACTATCCTCCTTTATATTATTGGCCAGTTTACCTTCGTACCTCATTTTTCCTCTGCGTATTTACTTCTTAGCAATCCTCTGTTGCTCTTTAAAAGCTTCCCAGTCCTCAGTTTTCCCACTTAGCTTTGCTATGTTATACTTTTTCTCTTTTAACTTTATATGTTTCTTAACATCCCTCGTCAGCCATGGCCACCCATGCCTCCTCCTGGGATCTTTCTTCCTTTTGGGAATGAACTGATCCTGCAACTTCTGCATTATACGCAGAAATATCCGCCATTGTTCCTCCCCGGTCATCCCTGCTAAATTATTGCACCACTGAACTTTGGCCAGCTCCTCCCTCATAGCTCCATAGTTCCCTTTATTCAACAGAAATACTGTCACTTCCAACTGTACCCTCTCCCTCTCAAACATTTACAGAGCTTTCCCACAGACTGCACAGAAACATCAGGAATGAAGTCGGCCATACCGCACATTGAGCCTTCCTCATTGTTGTTCATGTTCAAACATCTCCGCAATGCACTTATCCCACACAATGAATATGTCCATTAATGTGATTAACCTTAGGAAGCTATAAAATAGGAAGTGCAGTCGTCCCTTTGGTCCATCGAGTTTGCTACCTAATTCAATTTAATGATGGCTTGCCCTTTATATCCACACTGTACTCCTGCTCTCCCACCATTCCTTTACTGTCTCTAAATCCTTATTTATATTCAGTGTCTTGGCTTCCAGGTTCCAGCACATTCCCCAGGTTCACCAGTCACTGAGTGCAGACATTTATTGTCATCTCATTGCAGTATGGCCTGTCTGTACCTAATACTGTGACCCCTTGTTTTAGACACCAGAACCTGGGGAATTAGCATCCCTGCTTCCAATCCATCTCACCCTGTCAGAGTTTTATAGATCTCACTGAGATCTCCTCCCATTTTCCTAAACCCCATGGAATGCAGGCCCAGTCGCCCCAAACTCTGCTCCCACAACAAACCTGTCATCACAAAGATCGGTCTGGTCATCCTTCACTGCTCTCCCTCAATGTCAGATTTGTCCTTTATTAGGTACGGAGACCAAATCTGCACACAATACTGCACAGTGTTTGAGATGGGGAGTCACCAAGTCCCTGTACAGCTGCAGTAAGACACGCTTACTCCTGGACTCAAATCCCCCTGAAATGAAGGTCAGTACTTCATTGATCTTCCTAACTGCTTTCTTTCCTGCAATATTGCTTTCAGTGACTGGTGTACAGGGAGATCCAGATCCTTTGCAATGTTACAGCTCCCCACTTGGTGGGTCTATGTACCCTTGTCAGCATGCCAATGCCATTCCCCGTATTGAGTTCTGGGTTCAGACCTCACTGTGCTGCAGGGACCTCAGAGGACTGTGCAGAAGGAAACAACAAAAAGGAGCATGCGTCCCTTTGTAGATCAACATGTTTCAAACAATCCCTTTTCAAAGGATAGGTTTCCAGTCTATTGTTTCCGCTAAAGGGCACACCGCCACCTCTACACACATTGCTCTCAATCTGCCACATATTTGCCCATTCACTCCACTTGTCTTAGTCACCTTGAAGCTTTTTTACATCCTCCTCACCCACTCACAATCCAACATCCTTTAGTTCTGTCAGCAGGTTGAGATATATTGTATTTGATTTCATCAACCAAATGTCTAATGGGTATTGTGAATAGGTGGGGCCTGTGCACCGATCTCTATGATATCCCAGCAATCTTCCTCTGTTATTTTCTTGTAAAATAATATTTATTTCCTGAATCTGGGTGTGACTGGCTGGGCCAGCATTTATTGCCTGTCCCTGGTTGCCCCTTGAGAAGGTGGTGGTGAGCTGCCTTGTTGA
The DNA here is from genome assembly GCF_047496795.1 of Chiloscyllium punctatum. Lineage (NCBI taxonomy): Eukaryota > Metazoa > Chordata > Chondrichthyes > Orectolobiformes > Hemiscylliidae > Chiloscyllium > Chiloscyllium punctatum. The sequence continues at coordinate 27,321,381 of NC_092751.1, forward strand.
ACCGCTGCAGTCCACCGTGGATTCAGTGACAGTAACACCATTGAATGCCAAGCAGCAGTGGTTAAAAATGTATTTTAGTGGCGATGGTCACGGTGTGGCATTTGTGTGGCGTGAATATTACTTGCCACTTGTCAGCCTGGATACTGTCCAAATCTTGTCGCATTTGGACATGGCCTGCTTCAGTATCTGAGGAGCAACAAACATTGCTGAACATTGTACAATCATTGGCGAACATCCCCACTTCTGACCTTACAATAGAGGCAAGGTCATTGATGAAGCAGCTCTGAAGATGTTTGAGCCTAGACCACAGCCCGAGGGACTCCTACAGACTTGTCCTGGAGCTGAGTTGACTGACCTTTATCAACCATGACCATCTTCCTCCGTGTCAAGTATGATTCTAACCAGCGGGGAGTTTGCCCCTGATACCCATTGATTCCAGTGTTGCTAAGGCCCCTTGATACCACACTTGGTCGAAGGCAGCCTTGTTTTAAAGCCCTGTCACTCTCACCCCACCTCTGGAATTCAGCTCTTTTGCCCATGTTTGAAGCAAGGCAAAGAGGTCGGGAGCTGAGTGGCTCTGGTGGAGCCCAAACTGGGCGTTATTGAACAGGTTATTGCTGAGCAGGTGCTGCTTTAAAGCACTGAGACCTTCCACCACTTTACTGCTGATTGAGAGTAGACTGATGGAGTGGTATTTGGCCGGATTGGATTTGTTCTGCTTTTTATATACAGGCGATACTTCGGGTAAATTTCGACGTAATCGGGGAAATGTAACGGTATTGGAACAGATTAGGTAGGGCAGTGACAAGGTCTGGAGAACAACTTTTCAGTACTATTGCCAGAGTGTTGTCAGGGTATGTACCCTCTGGGGTATCCAGTGTCTCCAACAGAATTGGGATGTCGCATGGAGTGAATCAAATTGGCTGATGACTGGTAATTGAATTGCTGAGGATCACTGGAGGAGGCTGAGGTGGATCATCCACTCAGCACTTCTGACTGAAGATGATTGCGAATGCATGAAAGTTACCTTTGCACTGAAGTGCTGGGCTCTTCCATCATTAAGGATGGGGATACTTGTGGAATCTCCTACTCCGATGATTTGTTTAATTGTCCATAACTATTCTCAACTAAAAGTGGAAGAACTGCAGAGCTGAGATCTGATCCGTTGCTTGTGGGATCACTTAGCTCTGTCTATGACGAACTGCTTATGCTGTTTGGCACACAGGTAGTCATGGTTGGTGGCTTCACCAGGCTGACACCTTATTTTCAGGTATTCCCAGTGCTGCTCCTGCCCCCCTGCACACTCCATTGAACCAAGGTTGATCCTCTGGCTTGATGGTAATTGTTGTGAGGGGGATACGCTAGGCTATGAGGTTGTGTGGGTGTACAATTCTACTGCTATTGATGACCTACAGCACCTTATGAAAACCCCGACTTGAGCTGCTAGATCTGTTCGAAGGCTGTCGTATTTAGCACCGTGATAGTACCACCCAAAATTGTGGAGGTTATTCTCAATGTGAAGGTGTGACTTTGTCTCCACAATGACTATGCAGTGGTCACTCTTACCCGATACTGTCATGGACAGATACTTCTGCAACTGGCAGGTTAGTAAGGCTGAGGTCAAATATGGCTTTTCCCTCTTGTGGGTTCCTTCACCACCTGCCGCAGACCAAGTCGAAAAGTTATATCCTTTTGGAAAAAACCAGTTCGAACAGTAATGCTGCTGCCAAACCACTCTTTTTGTGAACATTGAAATCCCCCACCAGAGTACATTTTGTGCCTTTGCCACCCTCAGTGCTTCCTCCAAGTGTTGGTCAGCATGGAGGAGTACTGATTCATCACTTGAGAGAGGCTGGTGCATGGTTTCCTTTCCCATGTGTAAACTAATGCCATGAGACTTCATGGGATACAGGTCACTGTTAAGGACTCCCAGAGCAATTCTCTTCCAGCTGTATCCCACTGTGCCACCACTTCTGCTTTGTCTGTCCTGCTGGTGAAACAGGAGATATCCGGGGAAGGTGAGGGGGTGTCTGGGACATAGTCATACTCACAGAATCATACCTTACAGACAATGTCAGGCTGTTGCTTCACAAGTCTGTTTATTTCTATCCACTGTCTCCTGCCAGCTGTCCCATTCTAGAAGCTTGTCCATATATTCGCCCCAATCCACTAAGATTTGATTTTGCAAACTGGGCTTGGAGGTTTATCAAAATTGTTCTGAAAATCCACGTGTTTTACATCCATTGCTTCTCTTTCATTTGTCTCCCAGTCAGTTTCTCAAACATAATTCCCATTTCATAAATCTATGTTAGTGTTGTCTATGATCATTATTTTCAGTCCCAATAATTTCTCCCAAACCATTTACTTATTATGTTCTATGTTCCATGTACTATTTCGTTTTCCATACCAGACTGGGTTTTCCTGGTATCGTCAGAAAGTTCTGTGAAAACAGAACTGAAGTTCGGGATTCATAGTTTTGCCATTTCCCTGTTTCCCATTCTCCATTCTCTGGTTTCAAACTGGAAGGAACCTGCACTGTTTTTTCATACTTCTCACCTTGACATAATTTGACAAGCTATAACAGTTCACTCTTATAACCTTTGTGAGCATTATTTTCAGTAACCTATCAATTCCTGTCTTAAGCTGCTCAGCTCCACATCATACACGCACAGGAGCATAGTCTCTGTACCAACAGAAATACAGCACGATCTATATTAGTCCCACTTTCCAACACCAGGCACATCGCCTGGATTATTATGACACTTCCAAGTGCTCGTCCAAGTACACTTAACGGTTGAGAGGTTAGCCGTGATAACTCCCCTCTCAGGAAGTACATTCCAGACCTCAACACTCTCTGGGTGAAAATAAACTAATCTTGAAATCGTCTCTGAACGTCAAACCCTTCACTTTAAGGTGTGCTCCCTGTCTAAAAGGAACAGCTACTGTCTATCCACCCTGTCCATGCCCCTTGTTAACTTATCCTTCTGAATCACATCCCCCTCAGCCTCCTCTGCTCCAAAGTAAACAACCTGAGCTTATCCAGCCTCTCTCCATCGCTGATATGCTCCATCCCAGGGAACATCCTGGTGAATCTCCTCTGCAACCCCCTCCAGTACAATCAAATCCTTCCTGTAATGAGGCTCCCAGAACGACATACAGTACTCCATCATGGACTAAACCAAGCCCTGTATAACGCTTATAATCTATTCCTTGATTAATAAACGCTACACCCAAGGTTCAATTTTTAACTAGTCCATTATCCTGTTCAGTCACATTCAGAGATGTGTGGAGAAACACCCTGTGAGCTTCCTCGTGTGCTGCCAGTCATTGTGTACACCCCATGTCTGGTTCCTCCTTCCAAAATACATCACCTCATATTTATCAGGATCACATTCGATCTGCCATTGATCTGCCCATCTGATCATTCCACTTGTATTTTCGTGTAAAATCAGAACTTCCTCCTCACTGCCAACCACCCGGCCAATCTTTGTGTCAAACACAAACTTACGTATCACAACTCCCACCCCTCCACCCACTCCCCCCCTCCAGATTCACACCTATACCATTTATGAATGCTACAAACAATAAGGGACACAGTACTGATCCCTGTGGTACACCAGGGGATACTGGTCTCCAGTCACACAAACAGCCTTCTCCCACCACCCTCTGACTCCTGACATTAAGACAATTTTCGTTGTAACTTTTCAAGTTACCCTCGATACTCTGAGATTTTACTTTATGTTTTTCAATTTCCCATGTGGAACTTTGTCAAAGACCTTGCTGCAAAACTAAATAAGCAACCTCCTCAAACTAATTCAATCAAATTCATTAGGTGTGTCTTCACTCTGATAAAGTCATGATGATTATCCCTGATCAAACCTTGCGACTCTGATTGGAGTTCGATTTTCTCCTTCTCTGTTTTCTCCAGTAGTTTCCTGAACAGTGATCTAGTACTCGCTCATCTATAGTTACCTTGGAAAATCTCTACCACCCTTACTGTGAATTTGGAATCATATTCGCTGCTCTCCAGTCCTCTAGCACCTCCCCCTGGTCAGATTCTAATTAAAATTTCCAGTCAGGGCCTTTCCTCCCTTGACTCCAACAATATCCAGACCTGCGGATTGGTCGGATTTTATAACAGACAAAGCCTCAAACACCGATCGTATTTTACATCAATCTCTTCAAGAGCTTTCCAGTCCATCTTCTCGAATTCTGTACCTGCATCCTCCTTCTCCCAAGTACAACAGCTGTGATGTTTACATGTAACAATCTATCAATGTTCTCCAGCTTGAAACACAGATTGCCCCTTTGGTTTCTAATGGACACTAACTGTTTGCTGATTATTCTGTTCTACTTGACTGTGTAGAATACCGCGGGATTCTCCCTAATCTCGCCTGCTTGCACTTCTCCATGTCTCTATGTTATTCAGTCCCCTCAATGTTCCTAAGTTTCTAAGTTTCACTACAATCACCTCTCATGTTTTGAAACTCGAGATCACAGGCTGAGTTTCCCCATCAGACAATCTTGCCATTTTATGCATTAGTCTGGAAAATACCTTTTGCAGTTCGTCTGTAGTCAGTATATTCTATCTTAGATTGGGACTCCAAACGGTACACGATACTTTCCCTTAGTCTCAGCAACACGATATGCAGCCGGTGCACGACATCTTCTATATTGCAATTACATACACATGAATGTAAACCTAATTTTTAGTTTCCTATTTGCATGCGTTCTTCCCAATTCCTTTCACTTTAACTTTTCTTATGATGATAGTGGGAGAGTTCTTAACGAAAGATCTTCCTGAATATCCAACGATACGTTATCCATTGTTGCCTGAGTCCACAAGAATCATCTTCAAATCATTCCAAAAAATGTTTGCCACTTATGGTTTTCGTTTCATCTCTGCATTATCATCCTCCCCAGTTTTCCCATTAACTTCTATATATCCAGTAACACGTTCTTTGTAATTCAGCCCAAGAGACACCCGGCCGTGGATTACAAGTTAACTGATCTGTAGTTCACCACTCTCCATCTTTATCCTTTCCTAAACTATTGGATAATATTTATAACTTTTGCCATATCCAGATTGCCATATCCGGAATGTATTGGAAAATAACATGAATATCTGAGATGCAATCAATACGTCTCTTGCTGCTTCCTCTGAAATTCTTGTATGAAGTACATCTGATCTGTCAGATTTATAAATACTCAATCCAGCTTTCTTTTCAAAGATGACCTCAACACTGATAAGAATGATCTTAGACTACTTACACAAGTCCCATGGTCACTTGGTATTTCTAGGAGAATTTCTGGATATTCTGCCTTGAAGATAGACACAAAGAAACTGTTTCTTTCCCCTGTGATTTCTCTGTTCTCTACAATAAATTACCCTGTCCGCATACCTACTGTTCCACAATTGACCTCGTTTTTACTTTTGTTTCATACACTGATGTACGTTTTATTTAGCAGTCTTTATGTTTTTTTAGCAGTTTTTTTTAAGCAGTCTTTATGGTTTTCTTTTGTTTGCATGCTGTTTCGTTTTTTGATTTCCATCTCATTTTCTTGGTCATCCGTTGCTGGGTCCTATATTTCTCCGAATCCACTGGCTTACTGCAACACTTGGCATTTTTCCAAGCTGCTTCCTTTGACCTAATAGGTAGTTAAAGGTGAGGCTGAAAGGGTTAGGTCGGAGAGGAGGGTGGACCAGATTGATGGGAAGGAAGATGAACACATACGAACGTTCAAAAGGGGGAGTGTGCTGAGTTGGAATATTGGACTGGTATAAGTTGGAGTTAGGGGAAATGGGGAAACTGGTGAAATCTACATTAATCCCCTGTGGTTGGAGGGTCCCAAGGTAGAAGAGGAACCTTTCTTCATCCATGCTTCGGGTAGTTAGGGTTTGGCGATGGAGGAGGCCCAGGACTCTCATGTCCTTGCCAGAGTGGAAAGGAGAGTTAAAGTGTTTAGCCACAAGGTGGTGGAGTTGGTCAATGTGGCTGTTCCAGCGATGTTCTCTGAAATGATCCACGTATGTCTCGCCAATGTAGAGAAGACCTCACTGAGTTTAAAGGATGCAGTCGATGAGGCGTTCTGTCTCCCTTCATCACCTATCACTTTCAACAACACCTTCATCTACATATCGCATTCCTAGCTACCTGCCTCCTGCCACACCTCCTTCTCATTTATCTCACAGCCCCCTTGACCCAGAAGCCTCATTCCTGATAAAGGGTTGTGCCCAAAACGACAATGCTCCTGCTCCGAGTATGCTGCCTGACTGTGCTTTTCCAGCACCACTGATCTCCAGCAGCTGCAGTGCCCACTTTCTCCTCACACCTTCAGGGCTTTCATGATTCAGATTTATAACAGTTACTTCAAATAAACCAAAAACAACCGTGTACTCAAACAGCATAAAAGAAAAACAATGCATTGTGGTCACTGTTCCCAAAAGGCCCTTTACAGCAAAGTTTTCAATTAGCTTTTCTGATCATCCAACACCAATTCCTAAATAACCTGATATCTCGTTCCGTGCTCGACAAAATGTTAATACCAGCTATCTAACATATGGTCATGAAATCCATTTTTCCAAGCATTAGCATTCAGTTGGGTTAACACAGTTTAGATATAATGTAAACAGGACATTATTACTGCAGTACCCACAAATGTGTATGTCTCATTTTCCTGTTTTATAACATGTCCAGCATTTGTATTGCAGCTTTCACTTTGATATATAACTCCCATCAATGTTTGCTCCTCCTTGCTGTTTTTGCACTCCACATTACAAGATTCTGTAGAATCTGAGCGATGTGGGATTTGGGGAGATTAATGTTAGAGATCATCTTGCCACGTCATTTATGATCTTCTTAAGCATCATCGTGACATTTTCTCCAGATCTCCCGTTATCCTAGTGGAGTAGAGAAGGACAATGATCGTTCATAAATGCTCTGTATTTCCCCAGAGAGCTGAGACAGCTCTAACCTGGGTGGGAACCTTACAGCAGGGTGGTAAAGTATTGCTGCTGCTAAACAGAATCTTAGTGAGATCACATCTGGAGTAGTGTGTACAGATTTAGTCTCTTCAATGAAGAAAGGATGTTGTTATTTGGAAGCAGCTCAGAGATGGTTCCCTCAACTGATTCCTGCAATTAAGGTGCTAGCTTATAACGAAAGGATGATCAGGTTGATCCAATAGCAATTGGAGTTTACAAAAATGAAAGAAGATCTTATTTCAACATAGATGATAGGAAGGAGTCATCAACTGAAGAGAATTACACAGATAATGGAGGAATCCATTCCGTTCTCTAGCCTGTTACACACGAACAACAGAAAGATATTCAGGCCTTTTTACCCTGTTACACCAGAAGACGACGAGGCTGTTCAGCCCCTGAAGCCGAATGTATATTTACAGGAGGAGGCCAATCAGCCCCTTGAATCTATAACACTGGTCCCAGAGTAGGCCATGCAACATCAGTATCCTGTTACACAGCAACAGGATCAGTCCATTCAGCCTCCTCAAGTCTGTAACATAGGAACTGGAAGCGGTCACACAGTGACTGGAGATTGTTACACTGGGATAACAGGAGGCCATTCAGACCCACCTCGTCTGTTGCAAGAGAATTGGATAAGGATAAAAACTATCTGAGACTTCTTTTATGAGAAAGGAGGAGGTAATTCAGACACGTGTCTGTTGTATGGGAACAAGAGAAGACCAATCGCTCCCTTAGTCCCATCTCTGGGATACATGAGGAGACCGTTCAGTATCTCCACCGATTATGGAGAAATATGAGAAGACCCATGAGCCCCTCAAAATGTTACACAGCAACGGGAAGATTCCATAATCCCCCGCCCCTCTAACGCATCAACAGGAGGTGGTCATTCTGGCCTTGGAGATGACAACATGGGAACCCCAGAAAGACTTCATCCCATTGATTTTGTACACCAGCAGGATGATGAGTCCAGTCAGCCACACATACCGCTTATGCAGAACTTGGAGCACATCTCTTAAAACCTTTTTGCCCATCAAACAGGAATTCAAAGAAAACGTAAAGGTTTTCGAAAGGGAAGAACTTATAATAACTGAATACACTAGGGAGTAAAATGGAACAATAAAGTATTGTAATTTAAGGCAAATTATTAGAATCCATTGTTGTGGACATTTGCAAACGTAAACCACAATTCATCTGAGTCAACATTTTTTTGCAAAGGATAAATCATGATTGAAGTGTTTTCTTGATTTATTTAAATATGTGACAAATAAGGTGAATAGTGGGAATCCTGGAGATGGAATATATCTGGTCTTCGTGAAGGATTCAGATACGTCCCTTCTCCAAAGAGTGAGTGGTAAGATCAGACAGCATCGGTTTAGGAGTAATTTATTGGTTTGGATAGAGGATTGGTTAACCAACAAAATGCAGTCAGATGAATTAACTGTGTCATTTTCTATTGGAAAATGCAATTTGTTTGGTGCCATAGATTTCAGTTCTCATGCTTCAACCATTTGGGATCGTTATTATTACTCGGTTGACGGGATAGAAAATGCTATAGCTACATTTTCAGATGACACTAACATCGGTGGGAAATTACTGAGGAATGATGATGCAAGAGATTTAAAAACTATATATATAGATTGGGTGAATGGGCAAACATTTAGCAATGAAAATTAAAGTGGATAAATATGTGGTTATTCAAGTTGGCCAGCCGAATAAAAAGACAAATTATTATCTAAATGGAGAGAAACGTAAAAGTGCTTAGGTGCAGTGGGATCTGGGTGCCTGCTTGCATATCACAGTAAACCTGCCTGTGGGTACTTGAAGTAATGAGGAATGCAAGCATAATTTCAGCGTTTATTTGTAAAAGGATAGAGTAAAAAGGTTGCTGTAACTATGCAAGGCGTTAGTGAGGCTACAACTGGAGTACAGTTTGAGTGTCCTGCAGAATGAGGTATTTCCATTGGAGGCAATTCAGAAGAGCTTCATTAGATTGATTCCTTATTTGAAGTGTTTGTCTTATGAAGAGAAATTGAGCAATTTAGGCCTATACTCTCGAGTTTATAAGAATGAAAGGAGATCTCATTGAGATCTGTAAAATGCTAAACGTAATTGGAAGTGTAGCTGTGGAGTGGATATGTTTTCATGTGGCGCAATCTACAATAAGACACTACAGTTTGAGAATTGAGAGATAGCAGGGATGTCGAACAGAGGCCGCGATGACATCAGCCATGATTGTGTTCCATGGCGGAGCAGGTTCGAAGGGTTGGATTCCTGACTGACGCTCCTTGTTCATATTCAGCTTTACGACTGTGTTACACAGTAATGGGGGAGGATTATGTATCAAACAGGAAGCAGGTACTCCGGATAAATCAGTCTTATCCAGTTTGACAGAACGTCACCAGTGGAGTCACACAGTGACCAGTGCTGGGTCCTCAACTATTTACAATCTATATCAATGATCAGGAGGATGGAACAGATATACAGATATTGAGTTTGGTGATGTTGCTGTGATAAGCAAGAGATTAATTTATCAAGAGAGGGTGGAGGGTCTACAGATAGATACAGAGAGGTAAAGGCAATGGAAAATAATTTGGCAGCTGCAATATAACATGATATAATCTGTCATTTCATTTACAGGAATAATGGAAGGCAGTATGTTACTGAAATGGAGAGGGACTACAGGGGATTAATGATACTGTGTACTGGGGGGTTCACTCAGACCAGTTCAGACATGGGAGGTTTTGCTCCATCCCTGATCGTCTGCTCCTTGATGCTCCAAATGACCCCATTGCTTTCCGTACACATGGAATGTTTTGAAGTGTTTGGTTGTTGATGGGGGATGCTGTTATCAAATGTGTATCAAGGGGATATTCTTTATCCAAGATACATTCATTCCTTTCTACATGGAGATCTGAAGACGATGGGAATGGCTGCCTGCTTGTGAATGAAGAGGCTGTGGCTGCAGTGAGGACAGGGATATTCACCAACATGATGTACTGTGATGGGCACGCTGCAAGATTAATACAGAGAGTGCTCCTTCAGTTCCTCTACCTCTCCCCATTGACACGGCTACTCCGCAGATGCCATGTACACCATCGGGATTCCCATTATACTGGATACACCCGGCAGCTCCCTGCTGAGGGAGAAACAATGTATTTACCTCATCCACCATATAGATCCTCCGTCACTGAATGGTGACATTGATGGCAACATACTGGGAGATGATGGATATGTCACCCAGTCCTGTTTGAAAAGTTCCAGAACATAGAAGCTGAATGAAACTGTGGCCCTAACAACCCCTGGCAGCACCACCCTCCCCCTGGTGTGAAGCTGCAGGACATGTTGAAGGAGGTGACACCGCTCTGTGACCAGCTCCTTATTCAGTCAGGGCCCCTCACACTCTGCTCCTGGGTTAAGTGAAGCTTGGGAAGCTGTTCCTGGAAAACCCGGGGTGGACATAGCAGATCCCTTTCCCCCCACACACTCACTGTGTGGTTTCAGAGCTTCCCCTCTCTGCAGCCTCTGCTCCATTTATTGTTCATGTTGCAGACCCAGGTGCTGTAACTACAGTCCCAATGCTCCAAGCCGAGTTGGGTCACCAAATCCTCAGGACTCCCTGAATGTCTGAGGTAGCTCACAGCACAACCTCCAGCAAACCATCCCCAGCTGCTGCACTAACCTTTCAATAACAGGAGTCAGTTAGAAACCCCTCGTCTATAAGTGTTGTGGACCAGACCAGATTATCACAAAATATTTTAAGAAGGCCGCTTAGACTCAAACCTTTCCTTATTTTGAATATAGATGTGAACTGTGCTTTCCAGATATGTTGTGACTGGTCAAACCACTCAACATTAAGCAAAGTATAATCTATTTAAATGATTTACTTAAAATACAATCAAAGAAAAGAACATTTCAGGATGGCTTATATGTTGGAACACTTACACAAACAATAGATACCGTGCATTCTTGAAATACACTGCTTGGCACAAAGATATATTCAAATACAGATTCTTACATGCAGTTTTCTGATCCAGGATAAATCAACATCAACAGAAATCTCAGAGAGAAAAGCAGCTGGGGATCATGTATTGACACTTCCAACCATTCTGGGACCCGAACAGCTTCAGAATGCTGCAGCTAAAAACAAAACGAGGAGACCTGGTCTGGGAGAGCTGGCCACTGCCCTTCCATTGTTACCACCATTTTAATAAAACCTAAATGCTTTCTCAGTTATTTACTTAAACTGTCTTCAGACACAGTTCTGCACCTCTGCCTTTAAAACGTCTCTTAAAAAAAACCAAGAGAAAATAACCTTTTTACAGTGATAGTATTCTCACAACTCCACCTTTAATAAAATGATCCATTAATATACAAAAATGGATTAATTTTAGACCTCCTAATCTTCCTCTATTAGTAGACTGAAATGCGTATACCTTACATTGACTCTGAGCATACAAATGTTCACAACTCGATTCGATTTCAGTCATTTTACTCCTGCCACAGAATTCCTTTTGTCTTCCTTCATCCAAGTCTCCACAACGTGTCAAAACTTACTTTTTCCCGCCCTTACAACTTTATAATTTCAAATTGAATGGCAGCAAGAATAAGCTCAATGAAAACAGACTGGTATTTTTCTCCCTAAACTTCTCCACAAACTTTAAGGGGTCACGATCAGTGATAAAGATGATTCTCATGTATGTTATTCGCAATGTAAATGCTGAAATGTTGTAATTCCAACACCAAGCTCAAGGCCTCCTTCCCCATTGTGGGATAAATCTGTTGATGTTTCCACTGGACACTGACCACACGTTACATAACGGAGCACTTCTCATCTCTCCAATAGTCCTTCTGAATGACATAGCTCCTCATGTCTCAGCATAAAAATATTACAACCTTCTGTACCACTTAAGACATGAAGACCTGTGACCTTTAGGAGGTTAGTTGTCATATCTTGGTACTGTCCATATCACAGTTGAGTTGCTGTTGGACATATTCGAATGCACAAAGTCAGACAAATCTCTTGGTCCTGACCAGATATATCTAAGAGCACTGTAAGAGGCGGGAGAAAAAGCTTAGGGACCAAGATCCCGGAAGACTGGGCGGTAGCAAATGTTGTGCCCTTATTCAATAAGGGCTGCAAAGAAAAGACTAGGAAATATAGACCAGTAAGCTTCACACCTGTTTTCGGTAAACCACTTGAGAAAGTTCTGAGAGATAAGATGTGCATGCATTTGGAAAGACAGAGTTTGACTTGGAGAAGTCAGCATGGCTTTGTGCGTGGCGGATCATGCCTTACAATTTTTGTTAGAGATTTTTGAGGAAGTGACCAGGAAGGTTGATGAGAGCAGGGTTGTACACATATTCTATATGGATTTCAGTAAGGCCTTTGATAAGGTTCCACTTAGTAGGCCGCTCTAGAAGGTTAAATCACATGGAATCCAAGGTGAACTGGCAAATTAGACTGAGCTGCCAGTGGAAGTGGTTCAAGTGGGCACACTATCAACATTGAAAACGCATTTGGACAAATACACAGATATGAAAGGATTAGATGGATACAGAGCAAAGGCAGGGAAATGGCAGATTGGTAGATAAGGGACAATTACACCATGGTTTGTTGATGGAGCACGGTGGGCGTATTGGAAGGGTGAGTACGGAGGGGGAACATTCCCATCCCAGAGTGTGCCACACCACCAGATCCACCGAGCATGGTCTGGGCTCACTACCGAGTTCAGTGCAGTATTTGAGGTCTGAAGAAATGTCCAGCAATACAGGACAAGCATCAATAAACTTCCCCATTCTGTCAGGATAAGGGTGACCGTATTCTGTCTGCTCCCTCACAATCACTGTATATCTGTGATTGCAACTACTCCCGTACAAGGTTCATGGTCCCCCACTCTCACTACTTACTGCATGCAACACCTTCTCTCTCTCTCTCTCTCTCTCTCTCTCCTTTTGCAATACCTCCCACACAGTCATAGAAAATTCTGGAGAATGCCGATTATAGAATGTTCCAGATAATGTTCCAAATATTTCCCAGTTTCAGGAAAATGGTAGTGTCCCAGTGTGTAACACATAAGAGTCACTTGACTCACCTTAATGATATTAAACCAAAAACAACTTCTAAACACGCCTTGTTACAAATACATTTTCAAGCAGAGAACAGTTTTTCCCTCAGGCGTTATCTTGACTGTTATCTGAACTGTACCACTTTCCTTATAAGAATGTTTCTCTTACCCTTTATCTGTGACTGTTTCTGTCTGTAACAGTTACACTGTCTCCCATTCAGTTGGCAGGACGGCAGGTTTGTGATGTAGAGAGAGGCCAACAGTGCAGGTTCAGTTCCTCACATTGACAGAGATTACCATGAAGGGGACACTCCCTCAGCCTCACCCCATCACCCGAGATGTGGTGATCCTCAGGATAAACCAGCATGAGTGGTCTCTCTAATGAGAGTTTTTTGGGACTGTATTTTATCAATGTTAGCATTTTAATTGAAAAAATATTTTAAAAGAGATTTTTAATATTATAATAAACCAATAACAACACAACTCAAATATCTGAAAAAAAATTACATCCCATTGCATGTACATACAAAACAAGTTAAAAGACCACAGAGACAGAAGAAAAAACAAAACCAAACAATAAATAATGAATAAATAATACAGTTCAGCATAACAAAGGATAGCTATCGTTCATCAAGAGCCTTAACTGATACACATTCTTATGTTCATAGTTCTTCCTCTCTGGGGGTGGGGGAGTTCAGACATCCAACACAACAGAATATTTTTCCTAGCACAGAAAGTACGGAATGTAAGGATATTTTTTTTTCCCATATTCATCTATGGAAAGTACCTTGGGCTTGCCCAGGAAAACAGAAACCAAGTCCATCTCCAATTCAGTCCCCATTACCCACTCTATCACATCTGACACAGTGCTCCAAAATAGATGAAGTCTGCAGCAGAACCACAAACAGTGAGTAAGAGTGCCTGTAGTCATTCTGCATTTCGGACATGCTGAAGATAATCCCACTTTGCATTTTGAGAGACAATCTGGGGTCAGATAGACCCTGCGAAGAATTTTCGACTGCATGGAATTGGTCCTATTACAGATCAAAATATTTCGAGCATTTTCACAAATATCCTCCCCTTTCTCCGAGGTGTTCTGAACCCCAACTCTCTCTTGCAGACATCACAAAGCTGCACAGTCTCGTCTGAGGGGACACTCTCCAACTAATGATAAAGGGTACTGTGGGAGAGTGTATTCTAAGCAATAAGCACCCTCTTCCCTTTATCGGATCGGTAAGAGTGTGGTAAAATTGTGTTGTTTTTAAATCAAATCTCTGATCTGGAAAAAAACAGAAGAGGTCTCTACTAGGTAGTCCATACGTACGAGTTATTTGATCAAATGACATCATTGTTTCTCCATCAAATAACATGTGGTGGCTCAGTGGTTAGCACTGCTGCCTCACAGCACAAGGGTCTCGGTTTTGGTTCTGGCCTTGGGTGACTGGCTGTGTGGAGTTAACATTCTCGCCGTGTCTGTGTGGGTTTCTTCCCACAGTACAAAGATGTGCATGTTAGATGAATTGGTCATTGATAAATCACCCATTGTGTTCAGGGATGTATAGGTTTGGGCATTAGTCAGGGTAAATATAGGATGGTAGGGGAAAAGGTCTGGGTGGGTTACTTTTCAGAAGGTCGAAGTGAACTTGCTGGGCTCAAGGGCTTGTATCCACACTGTAGGGATTCTACTAATTCTAAATCACTCAAGCAATGTACACCCCTTGCTGCCCACAGTTTAAACCTGGAATCCATTATACCCGGATGACAACCCCGTATACCAATTATAGGGGTAAGAAACATGATTTTGGCTGTATTGCCGTCGATCTGACGCATTGTCGTTCATGCGTAAACAATATTGATAATTATTGGGTTATGACAATACTTCATAAATGTTGTCAATTTAGCTAAGAATAACAGACTAATAAAGGTTCACTTTATCTGATAGGGTTCAATATCTCACAGAATTGATGCCGAGTCCTCAGCATCCCAGGCACTAACATAGGATAATAAAGAGCTTAATTGATAGCTTTTATCTGGGTGATCTACTCCCCACAATCTGGGGGTAGTTGCAATTTGGTTAGCTTGATAAAGAGTTGCTTATGCTGCCAAATAAAAGAGCTAAAAGAGCCACTATGTCTCCTAAATACCTATGTGGGAAACATCAAAGGAAGCATTCACCCTTGGTATAGTAAATGAGGATGGACATTCTTTAATAAGAGCTATCCGACCTAGCCAGGATATTGGAAGTGCCTCCCAGCTTTGAAGGTCTTTTTTAATTTTGTCAAACAAATGGACATCGTTCACGTTAAATAAATGATCAATGAATATAATGAATATACCAAAATTGGGATACCCTCTGCCACCACACCCCCGTGACCAATTAAAAGGAAACCAGGATTTGCCCTCATCAGGTATTTCCCCAAGACCTCCCTTAGGGATGGCCTCCAACGTTGTAAAATTAATCATAGAGCCCGAAAAGGCGACAAGCGAATTATTGCATTGCATCACGTGAGCTGCCGAAATTGCGGGATTTGACAAAAACATAAGACCATCTGCATACAACATAATTTTATGTGACTTTTATCCAACTTCTTGGCAGGTATGTTGGGGTAATATTCCCAATTGTGCAGGATGCCACCGAATCTAAGATTGTTGCAGGGATGGGGAAGGGATCAACCCTCGTGTGCCATTTCTGTGTGTTAAAGAAGAAAATAAAATCCCTACTTCTGAGGTAGATCTGCCTCCAGACATCTACCAGCTCTAGTTCTGCGCACAAATCCATTAATTGCTTACATTATAACGAGGGTATGGGGGGACCTTTGTAAATTCTGTCCATCGTGGGGCCATAAGACAGTCAAAATCTCCTTCTACAATAATGTGTCATGATGCAAGATAACTGAATTTGGAAAATGCATCTACTAGGATTTTAAAGGGTGCATCTGGTGGCAATAAACATTTAAAATACTGGATTAATTCCCGTAGATCAAGACTTTGTGATTATGATCCTTCCATGGGTGTTAATACAATCTAGTAATTTAAATGGAAGATTTTTCCTATCCATTATGACTTTCCCCCCACACTTAGTATTAAAAGACGAGAAATAAACCCGTTCAAACCCGCCCTGCTGTAACATCAAATGTTCCTTGTCATCAAGGTGCATCTCCTGCAATAGGACAACTCTCTCTTTTTTAAGACGAGAAAGTATATTTTTCCTCTTGACTGGATGATGGCACCCCTTAATGTTCCAGGTACACCATTGAAGCACATCATTATCCATAACACACTGCAGCAGCATTTGAACTCTCGAGACAATTTCATGTCGAATTACACATCGCTGAGCATTAATGACAAAAGACTCATCGAGCCTTAAATCTGTACTAACTAAAATTACTGCAACTAACAAGCTCTCAAGGCTTTCCAAAGCTAAAAACATTAAAAAGAACAAAACAAAATCCAAAGTGCCAATGACACTTGATAGGGTTTTTACGCACCCCCCCCCCCCACCACCACCACCACCCAATGGGGACGCTGACGGCCTCAGTCTCTGTTCTTCAACACTGACAAAGGCCCTGCTTTTAATTGTGTAGGTCCTGCTCTTGTTTGACTTAGCAAATCCAATTCCTTGTATTAATCCAAACTAAACTCTATCTGCCTTCCCTCATCCCAGTGTGTGATATTATTGCCACCTCCCCCTCCCTCTTCAATTTTAAAATGCACATCCCCCTCTCTGGGAGGCCTGCCCATTCTGGCCTTCATTTTCACAAAGACCCTGTGCTTGGTTTGCCTTCTGTGTTTAGGGGAACGAGGGACAGATTGAAGACTCAGTCAGTGGGGACGAGATTCTGGACAGTAATCAGCGGCCTGGTATCATTTCCTGGGTTTAGGAAGAAGGCAGTCACGTGAGAGTTGGGTCATACTGATCGGTTTTTTGGGACCAGGAATTATGGTCTTTTTCCGTCTCTCGTGTTCAGTCATGAAAATCTATTCGAGACCCTTCATTGTGCAGAATGTGTCTGCAGGATTTCTTTCCCTAATATTGCAGACTACAGATAATAGCGATTAAAGCTGTTCATAGTTAACTTCGATGGCACAGCATGTGCACTCAACAAAGTAAAAACAATGACTGTAGATGCTAGAAACCAGATTCTGGATTCGTGGTTCTGGAAGAGCACAGCAGTTCAGGCAGTATCCGAGAAGCAGTAAAATCATCAGGAAGGGCTTTTGCCTGAAACGTCGATTTTGCTGCTCCTCGGATGCTGCCTGATCTTTTGTGCTCTTCCAGCACCACTAATCCCGTATACTCAACATCCGACAGTTTAGACAAATATTTTGCCTTTGTTTAACAATACAAAGTGCTTTGTGCAATTCAGTAAAGGTATCCTGATTATTATAAATCCACACGGAGCTGAAAGCTGACACATAAATATGACCCAAAATCTGGATATGGTAGTATCGTGGGTAATGTCCCTGCCTCTGAGCCAGAGGTCTGGATTTGATTCCTGAACGTGCGTGGTGATGTTCCAATCTCTGGACTCGAAGTTTTGGATTCAAGTCATGCCTGTTGCAGAGGTATGTCACAGCATGCCATAACAGGCTGATGAGCAAACACACAGGAGAATAATGTTACAGCTTTACGGGTATTGCTGAGTGGTGCTAGTGTCCCTGCCTCCGGGCAAATCCCACAGAAGTGTTTCATAACACACCTGAACAAACTGCTTAAAACGTATTTAGAATTATGGCTTGATGGAGAAGGAAGAGGTGTCAGTATTGCATTTCAGAATTTAGGCCCAGAATGATTTAAAGCACAGCCATTCGTGTTGATTGGAGTCACATTTTGCAGCAGTAAAGGTTTATAAAACCAGAATGGTCATGGATAGGGTGAGTAGCCAGGTTTTTCCTCAGATTGGGGAGTCCAAAACTAGAGGGCATTGGTTGAAATTGAGAGGGGAAAGCTTTTGACGAGCCCACGAGCACCATTTCACGCAGAGGGTGGTGTGCATGTGGAATGAGCTGCCAGAGGAAGTGGTGGAGGCTGGTCCAAATACAGCATGTAAAAGGCATCTGGATGCTAACAGACCTGCCGAGCTTTTCCAGCAATTTCTGTATTTGTTGCAAAATGCATTCGTTTTAACACAATATTCTGAATACATTAAACATTTATTTTTTAATGGCGCAGTGACATATAAACATATCTTCAAATCGGCAGGGGCCATTTTCTGCTACAGATATGGCACTGTGTATGACAGCAACAATGATGCACCTACTTGGAACAGGGAATGTGATCGAGACATAGTTTGGACAATGTATAAGGAGACCTCACATGTTTGGGCGAGGATGACATTACTGTATGATTCTGCTCAGAGAGAGAGAAAATGTAATCTGCCTGAGAAGGACCGGCCGATTACACTCTCTCTCCTTCATTGTTCCTCATGACAGCAATGTGTGCGAGCTAAAACAAAAAATCTACAGTCATCGTTACCATTCTTATTTTTATAGAATCCCTACAAGTGTTGACACAGGCCCTTCGGCACAAAACATCCACACCAACCTTCCCAGGCCCGCTTCCTTACATTTACCCCGACCGCTGCACCTAACCTAGAAACCCCTGAATACTTCGGACAAATTATCATAAACAATCCATCTAACCAGCACAGCTTTGGACTGTAGAATGAAACAGGAACAACCATGAGAAGGTGAGAATTAGCGACCTCTACACAAATAGTCACCCGAGTCTAGAATTGAACGCATGGCCCTGGTGCTATGAGGCAGCAGTGCTAACCACTGAGCCACTGCGATACGCTTGGGCAGCGTCTGGCCAGAATTCATTGGAATCTCTTCACTGCCTAATGCAAAATGAATTCAGCCAAATCCAACTGTTCCAGGATGAAGTCCCATTGCTAGAAGTTTCTGTGAGTAGAATGTCTTTAGAAGCAGAAAAACATTTTGAACAATCGCTCAATTTTTCCTTTTGAGTTATAATAATATATAGACAAAGCGCGTTCAACTTGAAATTGCAGAGATTTTGTTTATCTGCGTGTGTGTGTGTGTGTGTGTGTGTGTGTGTGTGTGTGTGTGTGTGTGTGTGTGTGTAACAGTGTTTTTAGAAAGGGAAATAATGATTCTTTATTTGCAATATCCAAACAGTTTGCCATGCATCTATCCATCATAGTTTGAGTAACATTTCTCTGGGTCATAAAGGTGCTATTTGAGCAGATTTAAAAAACTAGCCTGACTTGTTGCTAAAACTGACATTGACCCAGTCTGAGACCGATATCATCGGCCATATCACCAACCTGGTTACATTTGACATGTGTTGTGAGCAGTGGAGCATTGGGAATGGAAAAGGAAGCAGTGACCCCAAAAGTCGGGGAACTATAGACCGGTGAGCCTGATGTCAGTGGTAGGTAAGTTGTTGGAGGGGATTCTGAGGGACAGGATTTACATACATGTTTTTGCCGAAACGTCGATTCTCCTGCTTCTTGGATGTTGTGTTTTTCCAGCAACACATTTTTCAGCTCATACATTTGGGAAGGCAAGGGCTGATCGGAGTTGTCAACGTGGCTTTCTGCATGGGAAAATCATGTCTCATTAATTTGATTGAGTTTTATGAAGAGGTGATGAAGAAGTTTGATGAAGGCAGTTTGGTAGAAATTATCTACATGGACCTCAGTAAGGTGTTCACAACATTCCGATTGGTAGGCAGATGAGTAAGGTTTGGTCACATGAGATACAGAGGAAGTCAGTAACAATTGGCTTGAAGGGAGAGGGATATTTTTCAGACTGGATGCTTGTGAGCAGCAGTGTGCTGTAAGAATCGGTACTGACTTCACTGCATTTCATCATTATGTAAAGGATTTAGATGTGAATATTGGGGCCATAGTTAGTAAGGTTACAGATTACATCAGAAAGGTGGTGTATTAGATTATCTCAGAGTACAACGAGACCACAATTAGATGGGACATGGGACAAGGAGTGACATAGTTAAATTTAGATAAATACGAAGTTTTGCATTTTGGGAAGGCATATCAGGGCAGAAATTATACACTTAATTGTAAGGTCCTGGGGCGTGTTGTGGATCAAAGGGACATAGGGCTGCAGGTACATAGTTCCTTGAAAGTGGAGTCGCAGGTAGACAGAGTGGTGCAGAACACATTTGACCCATTTGCCTTAATCGGTCAGAGCATTGAGTATAGGAGTTGTGGTGGCATGTTGCCTCTGTACAGGAAGTTGGTGAGGCCAATTTAAGAATACTGCGTACAACTCGGTTGCAGAACTGGAGGTTTGAGCTTCAGGGAAAGGTTAATTAGGTTGAGTTGTTTCCCCGTGGAGTGTCAGAGGCTGAAGGGTGACATTATAGAGGTTTATAGAATCATCAGAGGCATGGATATTCTGAACAGCCATGATCTGCTCCCCAACATAGGGGAGTCCAGAACAAGAGGGCATAGTTTGGAAATGAGAGGGCGAATAATTTAGAATGGACCTGAAGGTAAATGTTTCACACAGAGAGTGGTGTGTGTGCAGAAAGTGCTGTCAGAGGAAGTGGTGAAGGTGGCTACAATCGCACATTTAAAATGTGTCTGATAGAGGAGGGATATTGGCCAACTGCTGGCAAATGGGACTAGGTCAGATTTGATATCTGATCGGAGTGAACAGATTGGCCTAACGGGTCTGTTTCCATTCTGCATGACTGTCGGATTCTATAATAGGGATGGCGAAATATTCTGAAAGGACCTTTCAAGTGGGAATTCTCTTCACTGGAAGTTTATCGTGCCTCTATGTTCACAT
Organism: Chiloscyllium punctatum; assembly: GCF_047496795.1. NCBI lineage: Eukaryota > Metazoa > Chordata > Chondrichthyes > Orectolobiformes > Hemiscylliidae > Chiloscyllium > Chiloscyllium punctatum. Next base: position 27,342,213 of record NC_092751.1, read on the forward strand.
GGATTGAAAGCTGTTTAATTAGATATTTGACAGGGAAGTGAGTCACGGATAATAGTAAAGTGGGGCTGAGTTCACAATCTTAGTGCCTGGTGGAGAAGGCTCAACGTATCTAATGTCCCACTCCTGCTCCTCAGTCCCATGTTTCTGTATTACATCCAGCCCCGGGTACCTGCTAGATAGGAACAGTTGGAGGCCACTTCCTCCTACAATCTGTTGCACAGAAACAGAGGAGACCATTCAGACTCTCAAGATTGTCACACACGCTTTGAAGTGATATGGGAAATGCAATTGGAAAATCCAGGCACGGGTATGAAAGAGTCCCCTCATCTCTCTTTACAGAGCTTCCCCTCTCTGCAACTTGTGCTTCATTTGTTGGTCATGTTTAGACCTGGATTCACTGTGAATACAGCCCATATACCTCACCCAGAGATGACTCACAAATTCCTCTGGTCTCCCTGACTGCAACATTCCATAACAGACATTCATGAAAATAACACCCACTAACTTTCCAAGAATAGAATGTGAGAACATCAGACACAGGAACAGGTCGTTCACTCCCCAAACCTGCTTAGCCCTTCACTAAGATCATGACTGATCTGCTCTCTGTCTCAAATCCTCTTTCATACCCAATTCATCATTGCTCTCAACTCAACGACAGATCAATATCCATCTACCTCCTCTTCAAATAATTTCAGTCATTTTGCTCCCCAACACTCTTGAGAAGAGAAATCCTGACATTCAATACCACCTGTTTGAAGAAAACACTTGCTGCTCCTATATCATGGTTTATTGAGATGAACAAAAGAGGTTGAGACAAGGGTTCAGGTAAAAATGACTGGTCCTGATATCAAGGCAGTGGTTGACGTATGCTGACATCAAGGAGCTTAACAAAACTGAACTTAATGGGAATCAGAGTAGACTCTCCAGTGTTTGGAGTCAAACATGGCACAAAGGAAGATGTTCACCATCTCAGTCCTGGGTCACCTCTGTGGGAGATCCTCAGGGTAGCTTCCTCTTCACAAACAGCTTCAGCTGCTTCATCAATGTCTCCCCTCCCCACACTCCCCACCATAATATTAGAAGTGGGGATGATCACCGAAGATTCCACAATGTTCAGAACATTTTGTACCTCCGTCAGATCCTGAACTAGTCTGTGTCCATGTACAGCAAGACCCAGACTCCATTGAGACTTGTGCTGTTAAATGGTCCGTAACATTCATCTGCCAGCACTGCCTGACACTGCACATTGCCACAGTAAAATAAGAGTTCTTTCAGCACCTCACGCTAGTTTCACAGGAATATGAGGAAGTCATTCAGCCCATTGACACTATTGGAGAAGAACAGGGACAGCCCATTCAGTGCTTCCAGCCTATTACTCAGGAAGAGAAGGAGTCTAGTGTGATGGACCACATGAGAGCCCCTCAAAATATTGGAAGGCGCTAAGCTAGACTCTAATTTTCTTTTATTTTAAAGGGAATGTAAAGTGTCTGTCCCAGATGCAATGTGACAGGTCAAACTACTCTCTGTGAAGCTAAACACTATTCATTGAAACACGAAAGATAAAATGAAAGCAAAGAAAGAGGAATTTAGAAAAACGTAATTCTATTGGATTAGTTAACAGAATAACAAATCCAGGAACTATTACTAATGAACTGTTCCAATATAGGAAAATCCCATAAACACAGCCCCTGGCAGAACGGAAAATTCAGACACAGATTGTCACAAACATTTCTCTAATCCACGAATTAAAAACAGCACCACGAGAAAATTCAGAGAGAGTAGCAGCCAGGAGATAGTCACTGAAGCTTCCAACTCTGTGGAGACCTCAATAGTTTCTGATGTTACTGAGAAACCAAAACCCAGTGATCCTAATCTGTGAGAGCTGGCAACACCCATTCAGGCTGCATTAAAATAAACACAAGGCCTCCCTCGCTGTTTACTCAAATGGTCTTAACTAACCAGCTTGGTAATGGTTGTTCAATCTCTCTCTTCGAAGAAACCAGGACAAAATAACCTCTTAAAACTGCAACATCATCACACTTGTCAGCACTTCGAGCTGTCAAGCAGGAACCAGGGGTAAGCCAATCCCGCCCTTGGCCCTGTCCAATCGGACGAGGAAGAAGCCATTCAGTCCCTTGGGTCACTTACACAGCAATGGGATGAGGCCATTCAGCCCCTTGAGTCACTTTCACCCTAGGAACAATAAGAGGCCATTCCCCCCTCAACGTACTTACACAGGGACAGAATGAGGCAATTGATGCTGATTCCTAATGAATGGCTCATGCCTGAAACATCGATTCTCCTACTCTTCGGATGCTGCCTGACCTGCTGTGCTTTTCCAGCAATCGAGGCTCTACTCTGATCTCCCGCATCGACAGTCCTCACTGTCTCCTAATTGATGCTCTAACATGATGAACAAGTGGACTAGAGGCTGCACAGACAGACTGCTCTTCGTTGCTCCTCTTGGCTCCATTGCTTACGATACACACGTGGGACTTTAACGTGGTTTTCAAGTGGTGAGGAGAGAAGCCATATATCTTGTGTGAAGTCTCAGGAAGGCATCTTCCATCTCCGAGAAGCCAGCCTGGTGTTCTTTATGTAGTTTAGTAGCTGGTGGGAATGGCTACCTGTTTCCGATGGAAGGTATTGTGGCTGCTGTTGGGGATTGTGAATAACCTGACGTTCAGTAGGGGTTCACACACCAACTGCACAAGTTAGTAAAGGCATATAAAATATTAAGAAAGCCACGTTAGACTGAGGAAAGGACTCATTAAGTTCAAATCATGCTGACCGTGTTCATGTTGATCTTGTCTTGTGCACGTCCTGTATGCCTTACTCTGTCCAAGTCTATTTCCACCCTATGATCTGTCTGGCCGTGTTTACTATGACCTGTCTCCACTGTTCAAAGTGTTTCCCTGTACTGAGCTACACATGGCAATAAATCAAACCAATCAACCCTGGGTAAAGTGTAGAATTTCTCACCCTATCAATGTCTCTTTTGGAAGTAAATCATCGTTGCCACGCCTCGTGTTTCAGCGTCACCATTTCCTCGTCTCTCACAGCTCCACAGATGAAACATTCAGCTTCTTTACTCTATTCTCATGTTACAGTGTCTGTGATAAGGAGATAATTCATTACAAAGGTGATCAAATCCATATAGAGTGCCCCTAATGCTCTCTCAGCAAGGCTCTACAACAGCAGGAACATGGCTTTACTTATGTACTCGAATCATCTTACAATGAGGGACAGCATACCATTGACTGCACCCATTACTTACACAGGGTTTGATTCGGAGCAGTCAGCATAGATTTGTGAGTGGGAGATCATGCTTGCCAAATTTGTTAGAGTTCTTTGATGAAGTGACCAAGAAGCTTGATGTGGACAGAGCAGTAGACGTAGTCTCAATGGATTTCAGTAAGGCCTTTGATAAGATTCCACGTGGCAGGCTGCTCTCGAAGGTTCCATCACGTGGAATGCTGGGGGAACTGGCCAATTGGTTACACAGTTGGTTTCATGGTCGGAAGCAGAGGGTTTAGTGGAAAGATGCTTGTCAGACTGGAAATTGGGTTCTTTGCTGTTTGTTTTCTATGAACTGGATGAGAATGTGCAAGGCATGATTAGCCAGTTTACAGATGACAGTAAAATAAGTGGGCACATGATCAGTGAGGAATTTTATCAGAAATTGCAGCAGGACCTTAATCAGGTGGGGAAGTGGACCGAGTAATGGCAAATGGAATTTAATATAGATGCGTGACGTCTTGCATTTTGGAAACTCAATTCAAGATAGGAGTTTCATGATGAATGGGAGGGCCTTAAGGGGTGTAATAGGTAGAGAGACCTTGGGGTTCAGGTGCACGGTTCCCTGAGAGTGGAGTCACAGGTAGACAGGGCAGAGAAGAAGGCTTTTGGCACACTGCCCTTCATCAGTCAGGATATTGAATATAGAAGTTGGGAATTTATGTTGCAGTTGCACAGGACTTTGGTAAGGCCGCACTTGGAGTATTGTGTTCAGTTTTGTCACCTTGTTATAGGGAGGATGTTATTAAATTAGAAAGAGTGTAGAAGAAATTTACAAGGACATAGTAGGACCCAATGATCTGAGTTATAGGGAGAGGGTGGACAAGCTTTCTTGAGAGTGTAGGAGACTTGGCAAGGTGGGGGACCTTATAGAGCTATATAAGTTCATGAGGGGTATGGATAGTTTTAATGCTCTCAGTCTTTTTCGAAGGTGTATAGAATCGAAGATTATAGGGGATCAGTTTAAGGTTAGAGGGGAAGGAATAAAAAGGAACTTGAGGGACCACTTCTTTACACAGAGGATGGTATGTGGATGAGCTGCCAGCAAATGTGCTTGAAGGGGGTACATTAACAACAACCCACATATGAAACATTAAAATCTCAAGACCACACAGTCTCTATCTTCCCCGCTGAATTCACTCTTCCAGCTGCTGATGTCTCTGGGTCTTTTTTTTTGCTGCAAGTAGGTTTGACATGAACATGTATCTTTGATAGAGAGTGTTTGAAATGGCCAGTTAGCACTCTACTCTGCAGCAGTTACTCTGCTGTTGGATGGCAGTGACTCTCCTCTAGTGTTCTAAAAGCTGGGTTTATATACTCCCCATGACACAGTAATTCTCATAATTTGATTGCTTTCCAGGTGTCCAAACAATAATATTCAAATTCCGTCAGCTTCTTGTATCCTTTCGTTGTATTTGAAATGCCGACAACACAGCAACCAAAACTCAGGTATCCACTTTCCAGCTAATGGTGACATGTGGAACAGACTGTAAGAGGCCAGTTTCTGTAGTGTAGTGGTCATCACGTTCGCCGCACGCGCGAAAGGTCCCCAGTTCGAAACTGGGCAGAAGCAGCTTTATCCACGTGATAGAGAGTCGAGGAATAGGGAGAGAGAAGAGTTAAATGCGTGGCTACAGGGATGGTGCAGGAGGGAGGGATTTCGGTATTTGGATAACTGGGGTTCTTTCTGGGGAAGGTGGGACCTCTATAGACAGGATGGTCTGCACCTGAACCTGAGGGGCACCAGTATCCTTGGGGGGAGGTTTGCTAGTGCTCTTGGGGGGGGGTTTAAACTAACTCTGCAGGGGCATGGGAACCCAGACTGTAGCTTTAGGGTGCAGGACCTGGAGTGTAGGGAGGGTAGGAATATGGTATCAATCTTAAAGGATCGTGCCTGTAAACAGAAGAGTGGCTTGAAGTGTGTATACTTTAATGCCAGAAGTATACGAAATAAGGTAGGTGAGCTCGCAGCGTGGGTTGGTACCTGGGACTTCGATGTTGTGGCTATTACGGAGACATGGCTAGATCAGGGACAGGATTGGCTGTTGCAGGTTCCAGGGTTTAAATGTTTTAGTAGGGTCAGAGTTGGGGGTAAAAGAGGGGGGGGTGTGGCTTTGCTTGTCAAAGATAGTATTACAGCGGTGGAAAGGAAGATGGATGAAGATTTGCCATCTGAGGTCGTTTGGGTTGAGGTTAGGAATAGGAGAGGTGAGGTCACCCTGTTAGGAGTCTTTTACAGGCCTCCTAATAGTCCTAGAATCGTTGAAGAAAGGATTGCGAAGATGATTCAGGAGAAGAGTGACAGTAATAGGGTGATTGTTATGGGAGACTTTAACTTTCCTGATATTGATTGGGAAAGCTATAGCTCAAGTTCGTTAGATGGGTCAGTGTTTGTGCAATGTGTGCAGGAGAGTTTCCTGACACAATATGTAGATAAGCCAACAAGAGGTGAGGCCATACTGGATTTGGTTCTGGGTAACGAACCAGGCCAGGTATTAGAACTAGAGGTAGGTGAGCACTTTGGGGACAGTGACCACAATTCGGTGATTTTTAGTCTCGTGATGGGGAGGGATAAGTGTGTACTACAGGGCAAGAGTTATAGCTGGGGGCAGGGAAATTATGATGCGTTGAGGCACGACTTAGGATGTGTGGATTGGAAAAGTAGATTCCAAGGCAAGAGCGTAATTGATATGTGGAACTTGTTCAAGGAGCAACTATTGAGTGTCCTTGATAAGTACGTACCTATCAGGCAGGGAGGAAAGGGTCGTGTGAAGGAGCCGTGGTTTAATAAGGAGTTGGAATCCCTAGTTAAATGGAAGAGGGCGGCCTTTGTAAAGATGAGGCGTGAAGGTTCAATAGGGGCGATTGAGAGTTATAAGGTAGCCCGGAAGGACCTGAAGAGAGAGCTAAGAGCAGCAAGGAGGGGACATGAAAGGTCCTTAGTTGGTAGGATTAGGGAAAACCCTAAGGCTTTCTATAGGTATGTTAGGAATAAAAGAATGACTAGGGAAGGAATAGGTCCAATCAAGGATAGTAATGGGAAGTTGCGTGTGGAGGCTGAAGAGATTGGGGAGGCGCTGAATGAATACTTTTCGTCAGTATTCACTCAGGAACAGGACATTGTTGTCGATATGAATACTGGGGCACGAATAAGTAGAATGGATGGCTGTGAGATATGTAGAGAAGAGGTGTTGGAAATTCTGGCAAGGGTGAAAATAGATAAGTCCCCTGGGCCTGATCGCATTTATCCTAGGATTCTCTGGGAAGCAAGGGAGGAGATTGCAGAGCCATTGGCCTTGATTTTTGTGTCCTCTTTGTCTACAGGAGTAGTGCCAGAGGACTGGAGGCTAGCAAACGTGGTTCCCTTGTTCAAGAAGGGGAGTAGGGATAATCCTAGTAACTATAGGCCAGTGAGTCTCACTTCTGTTGTGGGCAAAGTTTTAGAGAGAATTATAAGGGATAGGATTTATGCACATCTGGATAAGAATGATGTGATCAAGGATAGTCAGCATGGTTTTGTGAAGGGCAGGTCGTGCCTCACAAACCTTATTGAATTCTTTGAGAAGGTGACGAAGGAGGTAGATGAGGGGAAAGCGGTAGATGTAGTATATATGGATTTTAGTAAGGCGTTTGATAAGGTCCCCCATGGTAGGCTACTGCAGAAAATACAGAGATATGGCATTGAGGGTGAGTTGGAGGTTTGGATTAGGAATTGGCTCTCTGGAAGAAGACAGAGGGTAGTAGTTGATGGCAAAGATTCATCTTGGAGTGCCGTCACTAGCGGTGTTCCGCAAGGATCTGTTTTGGGACCATTGCTGTTTGTCATTTTTATAAATGACCTGGAGGAAGGGTTAGAAGGTTGGGTGAGCAAGTTTGCGGATGATACGAAAGTCGGAGGAGTTGTAGACAGTGAGGAAGGATATGGCAGGTTACAGCGGGATATAGAGAAGCTGCAGAGCTGGGCAGAAAGGTGGCAAATGGAGTTCAATGTAGCTAAGTGTGAAGTGATTCACTTTGGTAAGAGTAATAAAAAGATGGATTACTGGGCTAATGGTAGACTACTTGGTAGTGTGGAAGAGCAGAGGGATCTTGGTGTCCATGTACACAGATCTCTGAAAGTTGCCACCCAGGTAAATAGTGCAGTGAAGAAGGCATATGGCGTACTGGCTTTTATTGGTAGAGGAATTGAGTTCCGGAGTCCTGAGGTCATGCTGCAGTTGTATAAGACTCTGGTGCGGCCGCTTCTGGAATATTGTGTGCAGTTTTGGTCGCCATACTATAGGAAGGATGTGGAGGCACTGGAACGGGTGCAGAGGAAGTTTACCAGGATGTTGCCTGGTATGGTAGGAAGATCCTATGAGGAAAGGCTGAGGCACTTGGGGTTGTTTTCTTTGGAGAAAAGAAGGTTTAGGGGTGATTTGATAGAGGTGTACAAGATGATTAGGGGGTTAGATAGGGTTGACAGTGAGAACCTTTTTCCGCGTATGGAGTCAGCTATTACAAGGGGGCATAGCTTTAAATTAAGGGGGGGTAGATATAGGACTGATGTTAGGGGTAGGTTCTTCACTCAGCGAGTCGTAAGATCATGGAATGCCCTGCCAGTAGCAGTAGTGGACTCTCCCTCTTTATGGGTATTTAAGCGGGCATTGGATAGGTATATGGAGGATAGTGGGTTAGTGTAGGTTAGGTGGGCTTTGATCGGCGCAACATCGAGGGCCGAAGGGCCTGTACTGCGCTGTATTGTTCTATGTTCTATGTTCTATTTAGCTGGCATATGTCGCTGTACTTTCTGTTCAACAAGACCCATTCTGTCTTAAAGTGACCAGACATGCTTTCGGCTTCATAACACCTCCCCCCTTCAGAAAAGAAAATGAACCATCAGAATGAAAAGATGGCATCATTCCTTTTCCTCTAATTCTTAATCACATTATTATGAAATACAAAAGTATTAATCTCCTTTATAACATTCATATTAATTCTGCACACCTATATAACACTGGAATAATTCAAATCTTATTGAAACGTTTTCCTTTACAATTGAGATAACACATCCACTGTGACATTTTAGGACCAACAGCGATGTGCATTTTGTAAGTTTAAAGTTAGTAACATAAGACTCCAATGAAATAGTCTCATATTCTGGTCTTTACATATTCCAAAAAATTCGAGAGGATTGTCGTTATTGTCCACTGCCGTCTCCGACAATTTGTTTGTCATATATAAATATTAAAATATTGTCAGGCCAGTACGAAACTTAATCATTCTTTTTCAATAATGGAGATTTTGTATTTTTTTCTGGTGGATATTGAGTTTTATCGACAAGTAGCCAATTAGCCATTCAATTCCATCATCCTCTTTCTGTATCAATACATCTCCGACCCCTACATCCCGAACATCAAACACAATTTTCAAAAGGTTTCAAAATATATGGTGTATCTAAAACTGGTGCGGGGTGATTAATCCTGAATTAAAATTCTCAAATACCGCCTGGCATTGTTCTGTCCACCACAATTCTGTGTTCTTCCTTTGCTAAATGCATTAGAGGTGCCAATACACTGCTGAAGTTTGCAACAAACCTCCGATAGAACCCACTCAGTTCCAAACATTGAAGCCCCACTTTCTTCGAGGATGGTCGTGGAAATTCCTCAAAGCCCTTTGTCTTTGTGTTCCATGGGGTCAACCTTCCATGTCCAATGTAATGTCCCAAGAACATCACCCCTAATTTCGCGAATTCGGTTTTCGCTAAGTTTATTACCAAGTTTGCTTCTTGTCATCGTTCAAAATGCTCTGCCAACTGTAACATGTGAGGTTTCAATCACTTGATAAAGATCACTACATCATACAGATAAGCTGCACAATTTGTTCATCTGACCACAACTCTGTTCCTGAGTCTTAAATGTGTCTGGAGCTTTATTCATTCACATGGCATTCTCTAACTTTTTTTGTCGTCTCTGGTATCTTTATCAGATAGTTTAACCAACTCAACAATTTTGTTAACTTGAAAGGTGCCACTAAACCTGGCTTTGAAGGGATTTCCTACCACTGGTGGCAATACTAATACGTCATCACCATGGGAAATTGTCAAAGTTTCAGAGTTTTTATCTGCCACCTGCTTCACTGTATGCTGTGCCCTCTTCAGGTGCTGTTTAGTAACTCACCTACTCCATCTTATTTCTCCCTCACCTCAGATACATAATCCAATGAGATCTCCGACTTCGGTCCTGTCAATTTAGATTTGATTAATTTCAAAGGACCTCTCACTTTATGTACGAATATTAATTCAAAGGAAGTAAACTGAGTAGATTTATTTGGGGCATCTCTAATGGCAAACAATTTAATGGAATGCTTTTATTCAAATCATTCGGGTAATTCTGACAGTACGCTGTTAATATTGTCTTCAGCATCTGATGCCATCTTTCTAAGGCTCCCTGAGATTCGGTTTTGGAATGCACTTGATTTAAACTTCTGTATGCCGAAGCTATCCATGAAGTTCTTAAACAATTGCGCGGTAAAATGAGACCCTTGGTCTGACTGAATCACACTGCATAGCCCACAGTGAGTAAAGAAAGCTATCAACTCCTCCACCTCCCTTTTTGCCTTAACATCCCATAATGGAATTCTCCCTGGAAATCGAGTAGACACATCCATTATGATCAGCAGATATTGCTTTCCACTTTTATTTTAGAAAGGAGAGGTCCACAATTAATCATAACCCACGTGAAGGGTTCCTCAAATACAGGAATTGGCAACAAAGGTGCTGGTTTTATTCCTGCCTGTGACCTACCTACTATTTGGAATGTATGACATGTACAACAAAATTAACCATGCCCGTGTGTATTCCAGCCACTAGAAATGCTTTAGCCTGAGTCTTCCATGCATCAACTCCTTTGGCTTTTTATTTCAGTTTTCCTTCCTGTTGTAATGTATGACAGTGGGATCTTACTTCTACATAGTCTGGAAAAATCCCTGGGGTATTTTTCTTTTAATTCCCCAGTTCCGTAGTTTTACTTTGACTTCTCCACCACAAGGGGTGCCTCTCCCACATTGAATCCTGCTAAATCATTCCCAAGAACAAACTGTATTCCTGGAACTGATACTCTATCACTCACTCTCACTGTTACTTCCCCAACCTTGATTTGGCACTCCAACTTAATGTTACACAAGCGAATGCTTAATTTCTGTCCCCATTCCACAAATTATCACGCTGTTGAGTAACATGTCAGAAAGAGTTAAAATACTTCCATCTCTTACTATTAGAGGCTGAGGGACAGTGAGGACTGCAGATGCTGGAGATCAGAGTTGAAAGGTGATGGGCTGGAAAAGCACAGCAGGCCGGCAGCATCCGAGGAGCAGGAGAGTTGACATTTCAGGCATACGTCCTTCATCAGGAAAGTGGGGCATAAGGGAGGGGGAAGTAGCTGAGAATTAAATAGGAGGGTGGGGATGGAGCTGGGTGGAAGGGAGCTTGGAAGGCGATCAGTTGATGCAGGTGATGTCTGATGGTGAAAGGTCGGAGAGGAGGGTGAAGTGGATAGGTGGTAAGACAGCTGGAACCTTCAAACTATACAGCATCAACGTTGACTTCACCAATTTCCAAATCTCCCCTCCCTCAGCCTCAACCCAGATCCAACCGTTCAACTTAGCTCTGCCCTCTTGAACTGTGCTAACTGTCCATCTTCCTTCCCAACTATCCACTTCACCCTCCCCTCCAACATATTGCATTCACTCCCATCTATATCTTCCTAACGTCCTCCCAGTGACCCTCCCGCCAGCCCAGCTCGTACTCTCCTATTTATCTTTCAGCCCCCTTGTCCCCCCGCCACATTCCTGACGATGGGTTTATGCCTGATGTGTCGATTATCCTGCTCTTTGATTACTGCCTGATCTGTTGTGCCTCTCTGGCCCCTTGCTTCTCAACTATTAGAGACTGAGCAGATCCCGTATCTTGGAAAATTATAGCTACTTGTCCTCTCCCCAACATCCCGGTTTTCCTTATTAAGGTTTATCTACGGAGGCGAACTCTTTATAGAGATCAGGCACTGACTCCATACTCAGCCCCTGTCTAGGCTGTGCACTCTCCTGCATCTCCTCGGCTCCACGTGGGGTCTCCTTTATCAGGTTCACTCATGCCACTGGCTTAAAAACCTTTATAACATCTTTTCCCAAAGTGTCTTCCCCGAATGCCCAGCACTGTGTGTCCCAGCTTACTGCAGTGAAAACACCTTTTCATAGTGCCCTTCTTAAACCATCGGCACTGTTATTTTTATGTGTTCCACGACGATATTGTAAGAACACCTGAGGCCTTTCACTTCCTTTCAACTCCTTGGACTTGTTTTTTTTCACCTGTGGTAAACTATTCGCAGTGTGCTTTTCTCTATGTTTTGTAGCGTAGGATCTCCCCTTCTCGCAATTTCTATCCCTCACAGGATGGAAATTCTCCCAGAAGCTAAATTTCATCTCATGCACTAATGCATACTCACCTGCCATTTCTGCCGTGCTTCTCACTTCTTGAACTTTCTGTACATTCACATGAATTCTTACCATCTCTGGAAGTGAGTCTTTAAACTCCTCCGGCAGAATAATCTCTCTTCGAGCCTCACAGGTCTTATCCAGTTTTAAGGTCTGCACCCTTCTATCAAAATGACTGTGTTTAATTCTTTCAAACTTAATATTGGTCTGACCTGGTTCTGACTCTATATTTCTGAACCGCTGTCTATATTCTTCTAGTACCAATTCATAAGCACTCAAAATAGCCTGTTTGACATCTGCATGATCTCTTGCTCCCTCATGTGACAGCACTGCACATACCTCTCAAGCTGTACCCACCAGCTTAGTCTGAACTAACATTACCCACAGGTTCACTGGACATTCCATCTGCCGAGCCAATTTCGCAAATGAAATAAAAACGGTTTTGGCATTTTTCGCACCGAAATATGGCAATGTATTAACATAGTTGTATACATCCCTACATTCTCCCTTCATCTTCATCCTGCTAATTTAACTTTCTTATCTAATTCCAAACTTCTGAATTTGAAATTCTCCCTCTCTTCCTTTTTCCTCTCTTTCTCTTTTTCTATCTTCTCTCTCTTGCAGTCTCTCTCTTTATCTTCTTACTGCAGTTATCATATTTGCAATTTAAGTTTTTTTGAACTCGACTGCAGTTTCCTGATTTTCTGATAGACCAAAGTGCTTGACCAACTCCATTATGATGACAGCTTTCCTTTTGTCCCTGGTGAAACCCAATTCTAATCTACATGTTAATTCGAAAAGTATGCCCTTTCTTTGTCTTTCTACACTTTCTTGTCCAATTTGGGTACCATCTTCAAACCTCAGAACCTTTTTAGTAATATTAAAAGCCATTTCTTTTAAATTAACCAACCACAAGGAAACAAATTTAAATGACTTTTGTCACCTGTTTTATTTGAAGATCTAGGTCACTAACTGCCAAGTGATGGAATCTGTTGGGATCATTTGTACCCCAAATCTGTTCAAATCTGTCTAAATCCCATACGACCAGCCCTCAAACTGTTATGAGGTCGATGTTAAAGCCCTCTGTTAATTAAAACCACACACCCAGTAAAGCTCACCTCACCTCGTTATCTGTTAAAACATGAGTGACAAAGTAGTCGCAAATTCCATGATTAAGAGAAAAATAACCATTTATAAGTATGTATGTTAACTCGCTGAGCTTGAAGGTTTGTTTTCAGATGTTTCGTCACCATGACTGGGCAACATCCTCAATGAGAGTCTCTGGTGACGTTCTGGTGGTATGTCGTGTCTTTCTATTTCTAGGTCTTGGTTTCTTAAGTTGCGTTATGTCATTTCTAGTTTTTTTGTTCAAGGGAAGGTAGATAGGATCCAAATTGATGTGTTTATTGATGTACTTCTGGCTAGAATGCCATGCTTCTAAGAACTTTCGTGTGTGGCTTTGTCCTAGGAAGTGTGTGTTGTCACAGTCAACGTGGTGTGCTTCTTTTTCTGTATGTATAGAAACTAGTGAGAGTGGGTCATGTCTTCTGGTAGCCAGTTGGTGTTCATATAGCCTGCTAGCACGACAACAGGACAGTCTGAAATGGAGGAAAAATGATTTTTATACACTGTTTAATCAGTGTGTGTTCAGATAACGAAGATTGTTCACATGTGTACAACACATTCTGAATGAACAAACGAGATACAGTTAACGAAAAATGATGCACACGATGTATATAATTTATAAAGCATTAAAACATTATTTGATCCTCATCTGAAGTAATACCTTCCCTTTCTTTCAACGTTCCCCCTTTTCTGGGATTCCCAACTCTAGTCTCTCATTCTTATCAGGATGTGTGTTATAAATTCTTGTTTATGGTTTCCCAACTTATTTCAGTTAATCCCCTTTCTACTAGGAATTAGATATGTTGGCCAGCTGGGTTCTTTCCAAAGCTAGTGTCTGTCATATTGTTGGAGAGAAAAGTTGTGGCATCAGACCCAGCATTTGAATATATTGCTCTGTTGTACGTGCACAGTACAAAGGACCACAGCACACAGGAATTGCCAAAATGTTGAGGGAAGTATATCTACTTCTTTCAATAATATATTTTTCTCATTTTCCATATCTCCATATCTATATCCTCTCTCTCGTTCTCCCATTGTATCTAGTTAAGTAATCCACCAATTATTCTTCGTGTCCCATCTCCCAAAACTCCTTCTTTCAGTTTATATCTAACGCTCTCTTCAAGATGTAATGTGGTTATAATGAAGCAATGTAACTGCCAAGACATGCGGGAGGATCTGGCCAGAGTTAATTGGAAGGGGAGCTGAGCAGGAAAGACCATGGAGCAGCAATAGCAGAAGTTTGTGGGGATAATTCAGAAGATAATGCCAGAAATGCAACCCCAAGAAGATGAAACATACTCATGGGAGGACAAGGCAGCCATGAATTGCAAGGCATCAAACCAAAAGAGAAAACATACAATGTGGTGAAGATGATTGGGAATCCAGAGAATTCATTGGCTCTGAAACTACATAAGGCTGGCATTACTGACACTACAGAGCTCTTAATCACGGTCAGGGAGAGAAACAGAGGAAACAGATTCACTTTAAACACAGAAGAAGGTATTTCTCAAGGAAAAAGATTCAGGTGAATTAAATATTCGAATTACGATCAGTTAAATGCTTTTGAGAATGTGTCAGATTGGAATCAAGACCCGGGGAGACAGACACTCAGCAGAAGGAGAGTTTGAAAATAGAAGCATTTCCAAATCAGAAACCAGGTTAGGTCACTGAGTGCAGGGCTGATGGGTGAATGGGTCTCAGTGAGAATTGGGGAACAGACAGCAGAATTGCATTGCAGATATTGCAGCCCGAAACTGCGTATTCATGTAGTGCTGTAGACCACAGCAGCAGGAGAAGCAGAACAGCATTCAAACACAACCTGTAACTTGTTGCCAGGATGACACCTCAGTCTGTCATTACCATCAACACCATCTATGGCTCAGTGACGACTGTGGGTGAACATGTCAGAGTCAGAATCACATGAACGTTAACCTGATGCTAACTCATTAAAGCTACCGTACTTGACCAACAGATCTGAACAAAGCCCTGCGGTCCTGTCACATTCAGTCGTAAATGGTGATGGACGATTAAACAAATGACTGGAGGAGAGGGTTCCACAAACACCCCCATCATAAATAATGGAACAGACCTGCACATCAATGTAAAACAGAAGGATGTTTTATCTGTACCATCCTCTGCCAGAAGTGTTGAGTCGATGATACACCTCACCCTCATCATGATGCCCACAAAATCACAGATGCCAGTCTTCAACTAATTCGATTTGCTGCATGTGAGCGGAAGAAACAGTTGAACACAATAGATATGACAAAGGCAATGGGTCCTGACCCCATTCCTGCAATAGGACTGAAGCCTTTTACTACACAACAAGGCGTGTCCCTGGGGGAAGATGTTTCATTCCAACTCCAACTCTAACATCTCCCTGACAATGTGGATAATTCCTCAGCTATGTCCAGTCCCCTAAGAGGGCAATAATTACAGTCTGACCAATTACCACCCCCTCAGTCCTATCACGACAGTCAAATTGGTACGAGTTCATTTTGACAGAGATGTCAAGCAGCACAGAAACAACCTGCTCAATGTGGTTTCTAATAGGTCCCCATGTGGAGATGGTGATGTCGTGGAACTGTCACTGGATTACTAATCCAGACCAGGCTCATGCTCTGGCAGCGGGTGCAAGTTAAAGACAATTAATAAAATCTCGAGATCTAAAATCTGGGGTCAGTAATAGTGACCTTGAAGCCAATATGGATTGTAAACAGAATTTCCTTCTCCAGTGTAGTTTTAGGAAGTGAATCTCCCATGATTTCCTGGGCTGGGCTAAAACTGACTCCAAAGACCCTGACATGTGATAAACATTTCAATGGTCTCTGAACCCCAAGCAAGGGCACTCATTTATACCAAACTACTCCGAGGTCTGAAAGGATGAAACCGGACAGAACACCCGGCCTCAGCATCAGTATTGGAAAGGGAATGGGAACACATTCCTGTCGACTCTGCAGAGACCCCCTTCCCAACATCTGAGAGCTTTTGACACAGTTACAGAGCTTTCACACAGACTACACAGAAACAGCAGGAAAGGAGTAGATCATGCAACACATTGAGCCTCCCCCATTCTAGTTCATGAAAAAAATCTCCTCAGTGCACTTACCCCACACGATATACATATCCACTAATGTGAGTAACCTTGGGAAGCCTAAAATAGGCGGTGCAGTAGTACGTTTTGTCCATCGAGTTTGGTAACCAATTCAATGTAATGTTGGTTGGCCCTTCATTTCCACACTGTACTTCTGCTCTCCCACCATCCCTTTACTGTCTCTAAATCCTTATTTATAATCAGTGTCTTGGTTTCCAGGTGCGAGCGAATTCCCCAGGTTTACCAATCTGTGAGTGTAGACATTTATTCTTATCCCAATGCAGAATGACCTGCTTGTACCTAATACTGTGGCCCTTTGTTTTAGACGACCCAGCCAGGGGAATTATCATCTATACTTTCAATCTGTCTCACCCTGTCAGAGTTTTGTATATTTCACTGAGATCTCCACTCATTTTCCTAAAGCCCATGGAATACTGGCCCAGTCTCCCCAAACTCTGCTCCCACAACAAGCCCGTCATCCCAGAGATCAGTCTGGTCATCCTTCACTGCTCTCCATCAATGTCAGGTTTGTCCTTTATTAGGTACGGAGATCAAAACTGCCCACAATACTGCACAATGTTTGAGATGGGATCTCTCCAATGGTCTGTACAGCAGCAGTAAGACACCCTTTCTCCTGGACTCACATCCCCCTGAAATGAAGACCAACACACTATTTATCTTCCTCATTTCTGTTTCTGCAATATTGCTTTCAGTGACTGTTGTTCAAGGAGTTCCAAATCTTTTTCAATGTTACAGCCACCCAATTGGCGGGTCCATGTAAACTGGTCAGCGTGCCAATGCCATGCCCAGTATTATCATCTGGTTGCAGAACTCACTGCGCTGCATGGGCCTCAGAGTTTCATGCAGAAGGAAACAACAAAAAAGAACATACGCCGCTTTGTAGGTCAACATATTTCCACCAATCCCTTTCAAATGGTAGGCTGCCAATTTATTGTTTCCACCAAAGGGCACACCGTCACCTCTATCCACATTGTTGTCTATCTGTCCCCTATTTACCCATTCGCTCCACTTGTCTTAGTCTTCTCGGTGCTTTTTTACATCCTCCTCACCCATTAACAATCCCACATCCGTTAGTGCTGTCAGCAGACTATGATATATTGTATCTGATTCCAGTAACCAAATGTTTAAAGGGCATTGTGAACAGCTGGCCCCCAAGCACCGATCCCTGCGACACCTCAGCAACCTTCCTCTGTTAATTTCTATTTATTTATTTCATGAATCTTGGAGTCACTGGCTGGGCCAACATTTATTGCCTGTCCCTAGTTGCCCTTGAGAAGGTGGTGGCCAGCTGCCTTGTTGAACCCTGCAGTCCACCTGCTGATGTTGTGGTTGACCTCCAATGCCATTAGGGAGGGAATCCCAGGATTCTGACCAAGTGACTGTGAAGGAGTGGTGATATATTTCCAAGTCAGGTTGGTCAATGGCTTGGAGGGGAACCTAAAGATGATGGTTTTTACATACATCTGCAGCCCTTGTCCTTCTAGATAGACGTAGTCGTGAGTTGGGAAGATGGTCTCTGAGGATCTTTGGTGCATCATTTCATTGCAGCATGTAGATAGTAAAACACTGCTGCTGCTGCTGAGCGTTGATGGTGGAGCATTGTGGATGAAGGGACAGTCAAACTGGCTGCTTTGTTCTGGATAGTGTAAAGCTTCTTCAGTGTAGTTGGAGCTGCACTCATCCAGGCAAATTGGGAGTCTTCTATTACACTTCTGACTTATGCATTGTCGATGATGGACAGACTTTTGGAAGTCAAGATGTGAGTTACTCGCCGCAGTATTCCTAGCATCCGACCTGCTCTTATAGTTACTGTGTTTATGTGGCGAGACCAGTGAGTTTCCCAGCAATGATTACCCACCAGGATTTTGATACTGGGGGATTCAGTGATAGTAACACCATTGAATGCCAAGGGGCAGGTTAGATTGTATTTTATTGGTGATGGTCACGGTCTGGCATTTGTGTGGCCTGAATATTACTTGCCACCTGCCAGCCTGTGGATACTGTCCAGATCTTGTCGTATTTGGACATAGACTGCTTCAGTATCTGAGGAGCCACAAATGTTGCAGAAAATTGGACAATCATTAGCGAACATCCCCACTTCTGACATTAAAATGGAGGGAAGGTCATTGATGAAACAGCCCTGAAGAAGTTTTCGGTCACTGCTCGAGAGACTCCTACAGACTTGGAGCTGAGTTGACTGACCTTCATCAACCATGACGATCTTCCGATGTGTCAGGTATGATTCTAACCAGCGGGGAGTTTGTCCCTGATACACATTGATTCCAGTTTTGCTAAGGCCCCTTAATGCCACACTTGGTCGAAAGCAGCCTCGTTTTAAAGGACTGTCACTCTCGCCCCACCTCTGGAATTCAGCTTTTTTGTCCATGTTTGAACCACGGTAATGAGGGCAGGAGCTGATGGAGCCCTAACTGGGCATCATTGACCAGGGTATTGCTGAGCACGTGCTGCTTAAAAACACTGATACCTTCCACCACTTTACTGATGATCGAGAGTAAACTGACAGAGTGGGAATACCATCATCTTTAGTTTCCCCTCCAAGCCATTCACCATCCTGACTTGGAAATATATTTGCTTTTTATAAACAGGAGATGGTTGGGGTAATTTTCCACATAATTGGGGAAAGCCATTGTTGTAACTGTATTGAAACAGTTTGGCTTGGCTGGTGGCAAGTTATGGAGCACAAGTTTTCAGTACTATTGCCAGAATGTTGTCAGAGTATGGACGCTTTGGAGTATCCAGTATCTCCTACCGTTTCTGGATATCACGTGAACTTAATCGAATTGGTTGATGACTGGTAACTGAATCGCTGAGGACCAATGGAGGAGGCCGAGATAGATCATCCACTCAGCACTTCTCACTGAAGATTGTTGCGAATGCATCAGCCTTATCTTATGCACTGAAGTGCTGGGCTCTTCCATCATGGAGGAAGGGGTTGTTTGTGGAATCTCTTCCTCCAGTGAATTGTTTAATTGTTTAATTGTGCCCAACGTTTCTCAACTAGATGTGGAAGGACTGCAGAGCTTAGATCTGATCCTTTGCTTGTGGGATCACTTAGCTCTGTCTATCACTTACTGCTTATGCAGTTCGGCACACACGTTGTCCTATTTGGTGGCTTCACAGGCTGACACCTCATTTGCAGGTATGCCCAGTGCTGCTCCTGCCATCCTGCCCACTCCATTGAACCAAGGTTGATCCCCTGGATTGATAGTAATTGTTGTGAGGGGGATGCCAGGCCATGAGGTTGTGTAGGTGTACAATTCTGCTCCTACAGATGAACCATAGCACCTTATGGACACCCAGACTTGAGCTGCTAGATCTGTTCGAAGTCTGCCCTATTTAGCACCGTTAGAGTACCACCCAAATTGGTGGAGGATATTCTCAATGTGCAAGTGTGACTTTGTCTCCACAATGACTATGCGGTGGCCACTCTTACCGATACTGTCATTGACAGATACTTCTGCAACTCGCTGATTAGTAAGACTGTAGTCAATATGTATTTTCCTCTTGTTGGTTCCTTCACCATCTGCCGCAGTACCAGTCTAGCAGTTATCTCCTTCAGGACCCAGCCAGCTCGATCAGTAATGCTGTAGCTGAGATACTCTTGGAGGTGGACATTGAACTCCTCCACCCAGAGAACATCTTGCGTCCGTACTACCCTCAGTGCTTCCTCCAAGTGTTGGTCAGCATGGAGGAGTACTGACTCATCAGTTGAGAGAGGCTGGTACATGGTTATCAGCAGGAGGTTTCCTTTCCCATGTGTAAACCCATGCCATGACCCTTCATGGAATACGGAGTCAAGAGCTGTATACTTCCAACTGTATCCCAATGTGCCACCACTTCTGCTGTGTCCGTCCTGCTGATGAGACAGGAGATATCTGGGGAAGGTGATGGGGAATCTGGGACATAGTCTGAAATGGATCATGCACTCAGCACTTCTTACTGAGATTGTTACGAATGAATCAGCCTTATCTTATACACTGATTTGATGGGCTCTTCCATCATGGAGGAAGGTGTTATTTGTGGAATCTCTTCCTCCAGTGAATTGTTCAATTGTCCCCTAAGTTTCTTGACTAGATGTGGAAGGACTTATACCTTACAGAATCATATATTACAGAAAATGTCAGGCTGTTGCTTGACGAGTCTGTTTATTTCTATTCACTGTTTCATGGCAGCTGTCCCATTCTAGAAACATGTCCATATATTCGCCCCAATCCACTCAGATTTGATTTTGCAATCTGGGCTTGGAGCTTTACCAAAACATTTCTAAAAATATAAATGTTTTACATCCATTGCTTCTCTTTCATTTGTCTCCCAGTTTGTTTCTCAAACATAATTCCCATTTCATAAATCTATGTTAGTGTTGTCTATGACCATTACTTTCAACCCCAATAGTTTCTCCTAAACCATTTACTTACTATGTTCTATGTACTCTATCATTTTCCCACACCAGACTTGGTTTTCCTTGTATTGTTTGAAAGTTCTGTGAAGACAGAACTGAAGTAGTGGCTTCATAGTTCTGCCATTTCCGTGTTCCCCATTCTCTATTCTCTGGTTTCAAACTGTAAGGAAACTGCACTTGTTTTCTCATATTTCTCACATTGCCATGATTTATCAAGTTATTACAGTTCACTCTTATAACCCTTGCGAATATACTCTTCAGAAATTCATCAATTCCTGCCTTAAACTGCTCAATAATTGACCTTCCACACCATACACTCACAGGGGCATAGACTCTGTGCCAACAGAAGTACAGCAGGATCTATATTAGTCCCACTTCCCTACAGCAGGCCCATAGCCTGGAAGTACTTTTTAATGATTGTGAGGTTACCTGTGATAATTCCGCTCTCAGGAATTAATCCCAGAACACAATACCCTCGAGGTGAATAAAAGTTTAAATCCTCTCTGAACCTCAAACTCTTCACTTTAAAAGTGTGCTCCTTTGTTCTTGACCCTCTGACTAAAAGGAACAGCTGCTGTCTCTCCACCCTGTCCGTGTCGCTTATAATCTTAGCCGTCAGAATCATGGACCCCTCAGCTTTCTCTGTTCTTTATTCTGTTCGACTTGTCCGTGTAGAATATCGTGGAATTCTTCCTGATCTCGCCTAGTTGTACTTCTCCATGTCCTTCTGTTATTCAGTCCGCTCTATGTTTCTAAGTTTCACTATGTTTTGAAACTCGAGATCACAGGCTGATTTTCCACATCAGACAATCTTGCCATTTTAGGGATTAATCTGGATAATACGTTTTGCAGTTCCTCTGTAGTCAATATATTCTTTCTTAGATTGGGACTCCAAACGATACAAAATACTCGAAGTATAGTCTCATGATCACTCGATGCAACTGGTGCACGACATCCTCTATATTCCAATTGCATTCACATGAGTGTAAACCTAATTTTTACTTTCCCAATTGCATACATTCTTCCTAATACCCCTCACTTTAACTTTTCTTATGAGCTTACTGTGTGAGTTCTTTGAAAAAAAAAAGCTCATGACTATACAACTATACGTTATACATTGGTTCTTCATTGCCTTTGTTTACAAGAATCATCTTCAACCCATTCCAAAAATATGTTTTCCACGTCTGGTTTTCCTTTCATCGGTACATTCTCACACTCCCCAGTTATTTTACTACTTTCTATATATCTAGTAGCATGTTCTTTGTAATGGAGTCCAACAGATACCTGACTGGATGACAAGATAACTGGTCTGTAGTTCACCATTCACCAAATTCATCCTTTCTTAAACTGTTGGATAATATTTATAACTTTGCCTTATCCAGATTGGCTAAATGCCTTTCGGGAATATATCGGAAAATAAAGTGAAAATCCGCGATGCAATCAACATGTCTATTGCGGATTCCTCTGAAATTCTTGTATGAAGTACATCTAGTCTGTCAGATTTATAAATACTCAATCCAGCTTTCTTTTCAAAGATGACGACAACACTGATAAGAATGATCTTAGACTTTACTTACACAAGTCCCAGGGTCACTTGGTATTTCTGGAAGAAATTCTGGACATTCTTCCATGAAGATAGACACAAAGAAACTGTTTCTTTTCCCTGCGATTTCTCTGTTCTCTGCAATAAAGTATCCTGAACACGCACCAACTGTTCCACATTTGACCTTGTTTTTATTTTTTTCATACATCGATAGACTCTTTTTAGCAGTCTTTATGTTTTTCTTTCGTTTGCACGCTTTTTCTCTTTCTGATTTTCTTCTCAGTTTCTTGGTCATCCTTTGCTAGGTCCTACATTTCACTGAATCCACTGGCTTACTGCAACACTTGGCATTTTTCTAAGCTGCCTCCGTTCATCTAATAGGTAGATGAAGGTGGGGTTGAAAGTGATAGTCGGAGAGGAAGGAGGGTGGACCAGACTGATAGGAAGGAAGGTGGACACAAAGGAACATTCAAAAGGGCGGTGCTGATTTGGAAGGGTGGAGTAGGATAAGGCGGGATTAGGGGAAATGGTGAAATGGGGAAATCCACTATGATCCCCTGTGGCTGGAGGATCCCAAGACAGAAGAGGAAGCTTTCTTCCTCCAGGCTTCTGGTGGCTCGGATTTGGTGATGGAGCAGGCCCAGGACCCTCATGTCCTTGGCAGAGTGGGAAGGGCAATTAAACTGCTCAGCCACAAGGTGATGGATTTGTTCAATGTGGCTATCCCAGAGATGTTCTCTGAAATGATTCACAAGTTGACCTACTGCCTGGCCAATGTAGAGAAGACTACATTGTGTTGAATGAATGCATTAGATGAAGCTTTTCTGTCTCCCTTCGTCACCTATCAATTTCAACCCCACCTTCATCCACCTATCACAATCCCAGCTGTCTCGCCCCTGCCGCACCCCCTTCCCATTTAAATCTCAGCCCGCTTGGCACATAAGCTTCATTCCTGATGAAGGATTTATGCCTGAAACACCGATTTATCTGCTCTTAGTATGCTGCCTGACTGTACTTTTCCTGCACCACACTCTTCGACTCTGATCTCGAGCATCTGTACTCCCCACTTTCTCATTACACCTTCATGCCTTGCATGACTCAGATTTATCACGGTTACTTCAAATAAAACAAAAATTGTCGTGTACTCAAACAGCATAAAAGAAAACCAATACATTGTGGTCACTGTTCCCAAAAGGTCCTTTCCAGCAAACGTTTCAATTAGTTCTTCTGATCACTCAACACCAATTCCGAAATAACCTGATCTCGAGCTCAGTGCTCGACATAATGTTAATGTAAACCATCTCACACGTGGTCATGAAATCCATTTTTCCCAGCATTCGCATTCAGTTGGGTTAACACAGTTTAGATATAATTTAAACAGTACATTATTACTGAAGTACCCACAAATGTGTATGTCTCATTTCCTGTTTTATAACATGTCCAGCATTTGTATTGCAGCTTTCACTTAGATGTATAACTCCCATCAATGTTTGCTCCTCCTTGCTGTTTTTGCGCTCCACCATACTAGATTCTGTGGAATCTGAGCGACGTGGGCTCTGGGGAGATTAGTGGTAGAGATCATCTCGCCACATCATTTATGATCTTCTCTAACTGTAATTTCTCCAGACCTCCCGTTATGCTGATGGAGCAGAGAAGGGCAATGATCTTCCAACAATGCTCTGTATTCCCCCAGAGAGCTGAGACAACTCTAACCTGGATGGGAACTTTACAGCAGGCTGGTAAAGTGTTGCTGCTGCTGTACAGAGAGATCACATCTGGAGTAGTGTGTACAGATTTAGCCTCTTCTACGAAGAAAGGATGTTGTTATATTGGAAGCAGCTCAGAGGTGGTTCCCTCAACTGATTCCTGCAATGAAGGTCCTAGCTTATAATGAAAGGATGATCAGGTTGACCCAGTAGCCATTGGAGTTTACAAAAATTAAAGATGATCTTTTTGAACATGGATGACAGAAGGAGTTAACAAGTGAAGTGAATTATACAGATAATGGAGGAATCCATTCCGTTCTCCAGCCTGTTACGCAGGAACAACAGGAGGATACTCAAGCCTTCAAACCTGTTACACCAAAACAGAACGAGGCTATTCAACACCTGGAGCCTGATATACATTGACAGAAGGAGGCCAATCAGCCACTTGAGCCTCTAACAGTAGGCCATGCTGCACCAGTATCCTGTTAAACAGCAACAGGATCAGTCCATTCAGCCTCCTCAAGTCTGTAACATAGGAACTGGAAGAGGTCACACAGTGACTGGAGAGTGTTACACCGGGATAACAGGAGGCCATTCAGACCCACCGAGACTATTGCAAGGAATTTGATAAGGATGAAAACTATCTGAGACTTCTTTCATGAGAAAGGAAGAGGTAATTTAGACACGTGTCTGTTGTATGGGAACAAGAGAAGACCAATCAAACCCTTGGTCCCATCACTGGGATACATGAGGAGACCTTTCAGTATATCCACCTGTTGTGGAGAAGTATGAGAAGACTCATTTGCCCCTCAAAATGTTACACAGCAACGGGAAGATTCCATAATCTCCCAATCCTCTAAATCATCAACAGGAGGAGATCATTCTGGCCTTGGAGATAGCAACATGGGAACACCAGAAAGACGTCAGCCCATCGATATTGTACACCAGCAGGATGGTGAGTCCATTCAGCCACTCGTGGCTCTTACTCAGCAATTGGCGCAGATCTCTTAAAGCCTTGTGCCCATTAAACAGGAATTCTAAGAAACCGTAAAGGTTTTCAAAAGGGAAGAGCTTGTAATAATAGTATGCATTAGGGAGTAAAGTGTAAATATATACTATTGTAATTTAAGGCACATTTTTAGAGTCCATTGTTCAGGACATTTGCAAACTCAAACCACAATTCGTCAGAGTCAATATTGTTTACGAAGGCTAAATCGTGTTTGAATTGTTTGCTTGAGTTATTTGAAGATGTCACAAACAAGATGGATCGTGGGAGATGGAACATATCTGTTCTTCCTGAAGGCATCAGATATGTCGCTTCTCCAAAGAGTAAATGGTAAGATCAGACAACATGGGTTTAGGGGTAATTTATTAGCTTGGATGGAGGATTGGTTATCAAACAAAATATAGTCAGGTGGAATAAATGTGTCATTTTCTTTTGGCAAATGCAGTATGTGCCATTGATTTCAGTACTCATGCCTCAAGCATTTGCAATCGATGGTATTACTGTACTCGGTTGACAGGAGAGAAATTACAATGCCTCATTTTCAGATAACACTAACATCGATGGGAAATTACTTCGGAATGATTATGCAAGAGATTTTAAAACATATGGATAGGTTGGGTGAATGGGCCAACATTTACCAAGGAAAATTAATGTAAATAAATATGGGGCTATTCAAGTTGGCCAGTATAATAGAAAGACAAATTATTATCTAAATGGAGAGAAAGTTCAAAGTGTTTAGGTGCAGAGGGATCTGGGTGTCTGCTTGCATATCGCAGAAAACCTGCACGCGGGTACTGCAAGTAATGAGAAATGCAAGCATAATTTCAGTGTTTATTTACAAAAGGATAGAGTAGAAAGGTAGGGAGTGTTGTTGTAGCTATGCAAGGCATTAGTGAGGCTGCAACTGGAGTACAGTTTGGGTGTCCTGCAGCATGAGGTATTTCCATTGGAGGCAATTCAGAAGAGCTTCATTTGATTGATTCCATATTTGAAGTGTTTGTCTTATGAAGAGTAATTGAGCAGTTTAGGCCTATACTCTCGAGTTTATAAGAATGAAAGGAGATCTCATTGAGGTCTGTAAAATGCTAAAAGTAATTGAAGGTGTAGATGTGGAGTGGATTTTTTTTCATGTGGCGCAATCTACAACAAGAGACTAGAGTTTTAGGATGGAGAGATGGCAGGAAAGTGGAACAGAGGCCGCGTTGACATCAGCCTCATCGAGGGGTTGGATACCTCACAAATGTTCCGTGTTCTTATTCAACTCTTCACCTGTGTTGCCCAGGAATGGGGAAGACTAGGTTTCATACAGAAAGCAGGCAATTAGGATAAATCAGTTAGAGAGAATGTTACCAGTAGGGTCACACAGTGACCAGTGCTGGGTTCTCAACTATTTACAGTCTGTATTAATGAACAGGAGGATGGAAAAGATATACAGATGCTGAGTTTGGTGATGCCCATAAGACCATGAGGCCATAAAACATAGGAGTGGAAGTAAGGCCATTTGGCCCATCGAGTCCACTCCGCCATTTAATCATAGCTGGTGGGCAATTCAACTCCACTTACTCGCATTCTCCCAGTAGCCCTTAATTCCTTGTGACATCAAGAATTTGTCAATCTCTGCCTTGAAGATATTTAGCATCCCAGCCTCCACTGCACTGCGCGGCAATGAATTCCACAGGCCCACCACTCTCTGGCTGAAGAAATGTATCCGCATTTCAGTTCTGAATTGACCCCCTCTAATTCTGAGGCTGTGCCCACGGTTCCTAGTCTCCTTGCCTAACAGAAACAATTTCCTAGCGTCCACACTTTCCAAGCTATGTATTATCTTGTAAGTTTCTATTAGATCTCCCCTTAACCTTTTAAACTCTAATGAATACAATCCCAGGATCTTCAGCTGTTCCTCATATGTGAGACCTACCATTCCAGGGATCATTCGTGTGAATCTCTGCTGGACACGTTCCAGTGCCTGTATGTCATTCCTGAGGTGTGGGGCCCAAAACTGGACACAGTACTCCAAATGGGGCCTAACTAGAGCTTTATAAAATCTCAGTAGCACATCGCTGCTTTTATATTCCAACCTTTTTGAGATAAATTACAACATTGCATTCGCTTTTTTAATCACGGACTCAACCTGCATGGTTACCTTTAGAGAATCCTCGACCAGCACTCCCAGATTCCTTTGTACTTTGGCTTTATGAATTTCTCACCGTTTTGAAAGTAGTCCATGCTTGTGATCTTTTTTTCCAAAGTGCAAGACCTCTCATTTGCTGACATTGAATTCCATCAGCCATTTCCTGGACCACTCTCCCAAACTGTCTAGATCCTTCTGCGGCCTCCCCACTTCCTCAGTCCTACCTGCCTGTCCACCTAACTTTGTATCATCGGCAAACTTAGCTAGAATGCCCCCAATCCCCTCATCCAGATCATTAATATATAACGTGAACAGCTGCGGCCCCAACACTGAACCCTGCAGGACACCGCTTGTCACCGGCTGCCATTCCGAAAAAGAACCCTTTATCCCAACTCTCTGCCTTCTGTCAGACAGCCAATCCTTAATCCATGCCAGTAGCTCACCTCAAACTCCATGGGCCCTCACCTTACTCAGCAGCCTCCCGTGTGGCACCTTATCAAAGGCCTTTTGGAAGTCTAGATCGAGCACATCCACTGTGTTTCCCTGGTCTAAGCTACTTGTCACCTCTTCAAATGATTGCTATGTCGCTGTGATAAGCAAGAGTTTAAATTATCAAGAGAGGGTGGAGAGTCTGCAAATAGATTCAGAGAGGTAAAGACAATAGATAATAGTTTGGCAGGTGGAATTTAACATGATATAACCTGTCATTCCATAAACAGGAATAATCGAAGGCAGTATGTTACTGAAATGGAGAGGGATTACAGAGATAAATGATACTGTGTACTGGGGGGTTCACTCAGACCCGTTCAGACATGGGAGGTTTTGCTCCATCCCTGATCGTCAGCTCCCAGACACTCCATGTGACCCCATTTCTCTCTGTACATATGGAATACTTTAATGTGGTTGATTGGTGGCGGGGATGGTGATTTGAAACGTGCAACAAGGGGACGGCCTTTATCCAAGATATATTCATTTCTTTCCACTTGGAGACCCGATGACGATGGGAATGGCTGACTGCTTCTGAATGAAGAGGCCGTGACTGCTGCCAGGACAGTGGGTATTCACCAACATGATGTACGGTGCATTGGTACACTGTTACACTGTTACAGTAAAAAAGAGATAGAGCTTCTTCACTTCCTCTACCTCTCCCCATTGACATGAGTACTCTGCAGATGCCATGTACACCATCGGGAATCCCACTATACTGGATACACCCGGCCGCTCCATGCTGTGGGAGAAACAATCTATTTACCTCATCCACCAAACATATCCTCCAACACCGAATGGTGACATTGATACTGAGATACTGGGAGATGATGGATTTGTCACCTCGTGCTACCTGGAAAGTTCTGGATCATAGAAGCTGAATGAAACTGCGACCCTCACAGATACAGGCAGCGCCATCCTCCCCCTGGTGTGAAGCTGCAGGTCGTGTTGAAGGAGGTGACACCGCTCTGTGACCAGCTCCTTGTTCAGTCAGGGCCCCTCACACTCTGCTCCTGGGTTAAGTGAAGCTTGGGAAGCTGTTCCTGGAAAAGCCGATGTGGATACAGCAGATTCCTTTCCCCCCACACACTCACTGCGTGGTTTCAGAGCTTCTCCTCTCTGCAGCCTCTGCTCCATTTGTTGTTCATGTTGCAGGCTCAGATGCTGTAACTACAGCCCCCATGCTCCATACAGAGTTGGGTCACCAAATCCTCAGGTCTCCGTGGATGTCTGAGGCAGCTCACAGCACAACCTCCAGCAAACCAGCCCCAGCCTCTCCACTAAATTTTCAATTATAGGAGCCAGTCAGAAACCCCTCAGTACAAGTGTTGTGGACCAGACCAGATCCCCCCAGAATGTTTTAAGAAGAGCACTTAGACCCAAACCTTTCCTTAGTTTGAATATAGGTGTGAAGTGTGCGTTCCAGATATGTTGTTACTGGTCAAACCACTCGACATTAAGCAAAATATAATCTATTAAAATGCTTTAGTTAAAATACAATCAAAGGAAAGGACATTTTGGAATAGCTTATAAGTTGGAACACTTACACAAACAACAGATACCGTACCTTCTTGGTTTACACCGCTTGAAACAAAGATATATTCAAATACAGATCCTTACAGAAGTTTTCCAATCCAGGGGGAAACAACATCAACAGAGATCTCAGAGAGAAAAGCAGCTGGGGATCATGTAATAAAACTTCCAACCCTTTCGGGATCCCCAGCAGCTTCTGAATGCTTCAGCTAAAAACAAAATGAGAAACCATGGTCTGGGAAAGGTGACCACTGCCCTTCCATTGTTATCATCGTTTTAATGAAACCTAAAGGCTTTCTCAGTTATTTACTTGGAGTGTTTTCAGACAGCAGTTCTGCACCTCTGCCTTGAAAACCTCTCTTAAAAAAAAACCAAGAAAAAATACTATTCTCACAACTCCATCTTTAATATAATAATCCATCAATATACAAAGGTGCATTCATTTTAGACCTCCTAATCTTACTCTATGAGTAGACTGAAATGCATATACTTTACATTGATTCTGAGCATACAAATGTTCACAACTCGATTCGATTTCAGTCATTTTACTCCTGCCACAGAATGCCTTTGCCTTTCTTCATACAAGTCTCCACAACGTTCAAAACGTAGGTTTTCTCGCCCTGTCACCTGTATAATTTCAAACTGAATGGCAGCAATAATAAGCTCAATCGAAACAAACTGGTATTTCTCTCCCTAAACTTCTCAAAAAACTTTACCGGGTCACGATCAGTGATCAAGATTTGTCTCATGTATGTAATTCACAATTTAAATGCTGAAATGTTGTAACGCCAACACCAAGCTCAAAGCCTCCTTCACCATTGCGGAATAAATCTATTGATGTTTCCACTGGACACTCCAATCACATGTTACATAATGGAGCACTTCTCATCTCTCCAATAGTCCTTCTGAATGACATAGCTCCTCATGTCTCAGCATATAAGAGTTACGTACTTCTGCACCTCTTAATGCTCTAATCTCTTTATCTGCTACTCTTGGCCTATGCCAATAAACCTTACTCTCACAGGTATATGTTTTAAGAAGATCTCACACATTCTTCTCAATCTCTCACAGAAACCAAACTTTGATTTCTGAACTAAGTAATCATCATCAGACATTTCATCTTCTAATCTTGTCGTTTTAATTCTGCTCTTCCACACGAGTTCTCACGACTGCAGGAAGTGAATTGTTGAATTTCTCCAAAATAAGAATCTCTCTAACATTTTGATAGGTTTGCTCTGTTTTTAAAACCCTTACCCACCTTTCAAAATGACTTTGTTTGATCCTTTCAAACTCAATGTGGCGTTTAACCAGGGACACTTTTTTCAATTCCTGAAACGCTGTCTGTCAGCTTCTGGCACAATCTCATATGCACTTCAGATGGCTTTCTTCACATCCTTATACTCCCCAGATACCTCCTCCGATGGAGATGCAAATACCTATCAGCTTTGTTTGGATCAGCTAACTTCACATGGTCACTGAGCACTGCATTTGTTTAGCCACGTTCTCAAATTAAATTCCAAACGCTTCCCCATCCATCTCATCAAATTTAGATAATGCCTGGGTGAATTTAAACAGAACCCCTTTAGACCATTGGTTTCAATAAAGTTGCTCAACCGCACTATCTTCCTCATCCCACCGACCGTCTACCTTCATCTCTGTCTTCTGTGTCAACTTTCCTCTCTAACTGCTAACATTTTAAGTTGAAACTCTGCTCTTCTTCTGTCCTTTTCTCTCTTTCTTCTTCATTTTTTTCATTTTCTTTTATTTATGCTTTTCATCATAATTCAAACTGTTTCAATTTCTTCTCATGTTCAAAGTGCCTCATTTGAAATTGAATTCTAGCCATTTCCA
Source organism: Chiloscyllium punctatum (assembly GCF_047496795.1). Taxonomy (NCBI): domain Eukaryota; kingdom Metazoa; phylum Chordata; class Chondrichthyes; order Orectolobiformes; family Hemiscylliidae; genus Chiloscyllium; species Chiloscyllium punctatum. The sequence continues at coordinate 27,372,895 of NC_092751.1, forward strand.
AAGAGTCTGATGGCGGTTCCACCAAATGTAATTGCTGTAACTATCTCTCATTTTCTCACAAACACAACCCCAACTCCAGCTTGTCTGTTAATTCCTACAGCTTTGCCTTCATTATCTTTTGTAAAACTCCCAACTTCACTTCCTCCACTCCCAGAAAACTCTTAATGACTGAAAGAATCTTTATACACAAAACACTATTTAAACCAACCGAATTCAACATCCGGAAACAAAGACACTAACAACTACCATACGCGACCTTTGAACGCAATAGTCTCCCGGTGAATAATCTCCAGTGTCTGCATGAGCTTATTCTGGATTCTCTGGTTTCCTCCCACAATCCAAAGATGTGCATGTCAGGTAAATTGGCTATGCTAAATTGTTCATAGTTTTCAGGGAGGTGTAGGTTAGGTACCTTAGTGGGGTTAAATGTGTAATAATAGGGTAAAGGAATGGGTCTGGGTAGGTTCCTCCTCGGAGGGTCGGTGTGGACTTGTTGGGTCGAATGCCCTGTTTGCACACTGTAGGGATTGTAATTCTAAACCCAATTTGGTATTATCGATTTAGAACCAGGCAAGAGTCCACAGTTTGCTACAGACAAACTAGACTGCCTCAAACTATTTTATCAGGATAGCTTGGATGCCAAACCTTTCTTATTTTAAAGATAGATGTGAATTGGGTGTTCTAGATGTGATGCTACTATTTAAACCACTGACCATTACGCAAAACACAATATATTTAAACATTCTAATGAAAATCCATTCAAAATGCTGAGGAATTTAGAATAATTTAACTATTGGAAACCTTTACCAAATAATGGATACAGTACCTTCTACAGATGAACTGTTCCAATATACTAACATCACATAAACACACTCCTTGGCATGAAGGAACATTGAGACATACATTCTTGCATACAGTTCTCCAATCCAGTAGGAATCAGTATCAAGTCAGGTTTCAGAGAGTAGCAGCTGGGGATAAGTTAATAGGCCGTTGCTACTACTATTTATTTAAAAACCCTAAAATCATCGTAAGTCATTTACTTGAGCCGTTATCAGTAAGCAGTTTGACCTTTAAGGTCTCTTATTTTATAAAAAGAAGAAAATAACTTTTTCTTAAAAAGTGACAGCATTGTCACACAATTGAGATGCCTGGTCCTTTACTCTAGGGACTCCTTCGTTTTACTGAACGCAAGGTCCACTGAGAGGGATAAATTCAGGTACAGACCAAGTTACAAGGATTTGTCCCATAACCTCTGAAACACCCCTGTCCATGGACCATCACATGAGACATACCGGGAAGTGAACAACAGCCTGACACACACCATTTCACTGTTTCTGAGCTTCACAATGCCAGCACTCGATACACTAGGGAGCCAAAAGCTAAGCCAAGACAAATATACAGAGAGACAGAAAGATTCACATTAATGATAGAAAGAGACAGTTAATTAACTGAAAAGATTTTGTGGAAATATGGGGAAAAGGTCAGGGCAGTGGGACTAACTGGAGAAGTGAGATCTTCGAGAGTAAACTTACAAGAATGAGAACATTGAATGAAGGCATTGTCAGATCAGCTGGAATGGTTTGTTACATCAAATTCTGAATCTGCTTCAGACAACATCACAAACAACATAAACTGGGTCAAGATGACAGTCCAGCATGGAGAGCTGTGTAGACCATGCTAGTGTGTTGCTCAGTAAACTGAACAATCTGCCAAGCATAGGGAGTATTGCAAACTTGACGATCATATGCTAATCGACTCGCATCAGATTCCTTCCTACAATGGGAAGATTTGCTGCGTGTGTGTGTGTGTTTGTGTGTTCATCAGAAACTGAGGGAAAGTGCGTGTGTGCGCGCGATTGGCGTGGCTGAATGTGAAACTCATTGCTTGAGAAGGAACGCACATGGAGGAAATTATTTTAAATATGAACAACTGGCAGGCTTTTTGTTAATGGACAGAGAGAACGAGAAACGTTGCATGGACAGATGAGATAAAATGTTTGAGAATGTCAAAATAAAGGCATTGCCAGACACAATAGCAATATACATTGGCGTGCACATGAATGGCAGGTGGATGGGAGTTTGGTGTGAGTTAGAATCAGATTTGCTTCGGCAGGTGTGAAGCCTGAGTGTCAGCAGCAGATCATTAACTTCATTAAGACGGTATATCATAGCTCAAGGTTCAAACTGCAGATGGAATTAACCAGTGAGATATATTCTGGAGTGGGGAGTATTTCAAGTTAGAAATGGTCAGGGTATGGCGTCAGGAAGTAGCTCCTGGACAAAGGGATCACCCACAGTTGTGACTTGTCTGCTTCAACCGAAGATATTGGCCAGGGATGGGATGGAAACAGTGGAAGGAAGTGGAGCTTGTAACCAGAACAGTGGAGAGTGACCTCCAAGCTCTGAATACTTCAATAACAAAGGCAATAATACAGCACGTTGTAGTTCTCCTCTGGAACTGAATAGGTCAACATAGAGATCCATGAGTATCCCATAGAGACCCAGAACAGAGAGGGAGACAGTAATTGAATACATTCATTGATGTAGTTAATAGTAGTCTGTAGAGTGAATATATGGATTGAGAGTTTCAACAGGAAAATAATCGAGACAAGAAGTGCAGACTATTTTAAAGAACAATAATAGTCATAACTGCTTTATAGAAAGAAAAATCTGGACAGTGACACTTACCAGGAACACCGACGAGAGCCAGGAAAGGATAATAAAAATATTCAATAATGAGAAGAGCATAATAGAATCGCAATGATAATGACCGCCAATAAAATGCAGAAAGATACCAAACAAATTGGATAAACTCCTGTCTATTGTTGGAACATGCCAGTCTAATGTTCCCAGATTATGATACATTTTTGTAACATTCCAGTCCAATGTTCCCAGATTATGATACATTTTGTAACATTCCAGTCTAATGTTCTCAGATTCTGATCCATTGTTGGAACATTCCAGTCTAATGTTCTCAGATTCTGATCTCTCCTCCCCCTCTCTCCAAATCTGCTGATCCCTGTCAGTGCTGTCGGTGATGGTCCCGCTCACATTATGGGATAACACATTGAACGGCGCCTATTTATCATTTAAAGATGGAAATCCTCCACTGGAATAATTAGAATCCATGGAGATTGGCATTAGTCACAGTCACTGAACAAACACTGGGAAACCGAGCAAAGGCTATGACAACGGATGAATGGGCACTGCACAACAATCCACAGGCAGAGGTGTTCCCTCCCAGTTGGGGAACACTTCAGTGGTGCTGGATATTCAACCTCGGACCTTCTGGTGACCATCCTCCAAGCCGAACTTCAGGACAGGGCGCAGTGAAAAGTGGCCAAGCTTAGGCTGATAGCTAATTTCGATACACATATGAAGGGCCTCAACCGGGACCTTGGGTTCATGTCACATTACAGGTGACCACCATTGCACTACACACACACACAGACACTCTTATACACACACATACATACGGAAACACATGTACACAGACACGCACACAGACACTCACACACACCCTTCCAGACACACACACACTCCCACACTCAAACGGCACTCTCTCAGATACTTAGACCATTCTACACTCATACACACACATATCCACTCTCTCTCACTGATAGTCAAAACCCCCCACCCCAGACACGCACACACACTCCCACACTCACACATGCACTCCCTCACAGACTTAAGACAGTCTACATCACTACACACCCATACATTCTCTCTCACACTCACAACCCCCCAATCCAGACAGACACAGACAGACACACAAACCGACAAATACCCACATGAACACATATATGTTGTGGGATGAACTTGTACTTGCAGAGTTACATTGTAATTTGCTCAAAAGCTGCATGAATTCACGTAAAACTCTGAGCTCAAAAAAGGCATGGATTCATATAGAACGCTGTTATCTCACTTTTCAGATTAGAATCAATCTAAACATCATGGCATAGACAGAGAACACAGGGGGCTAACACCTTCGACATATTGTATAGCTAAAACTCACTGTTGCAGCTAACCTGAGAATGCAACATTAAAAAAAGGTTTTGTGATTTACACATGAATGAAGTGAAACTATCATGGTATTCGAACAGATGAAAGACTCAACATTTAGTCAAGTTATTTTTCAATGTATAATTTCAGTCACATCACACTGCAGGTTTGTAGATAATACCAAATTTGGTGGTGTTGTCGACAGTCAAGAATGATCTCTCAGACTATAATGGGACCTTGTTTAGGTGAACAGAGAAGTGGCAGATAGAGTATATTTTGCTTACATGTGAGGTGTTGCATTTTGGCAGACAAATCAAGGCTAGACATATACGTAGAATCCTGTCGAAAGCTGCCAATCAAGGAGAACTCCATAGAAATTATCGAATCCCTACAGTTAGGAAAAGGCTTTTCGGCCCATCGAGGCCACACCGATCCTCTAAACAGTATCCCACTGGAAAAACAGCTGACCTATCCCTCTGAGCCTGCATTTCCCATGACTAATCCATCTCCCCTACACATCCCTGGGTACGTTGCGCAATTTAGCATGGCCAATCTACCCTTACCTGTATATCCTCATACTGTCAGAGTAAAACAAAGCACATGGAGGAAACTCAGGCAGACACAGGGAGAATGTACAAACTCCACACAGCCAGTCATTCAAGGATGGAATTAATCCGAGGTCACTGCTCTGTGAGGCAGCAAATCTAGCCTAGTGGTGCAGGTTCTCTGTTGCTTGAAAGTGCTGTCACAGATAGTTAGCGCAGTGATGAAGGCATTTCGTGATCTTCCGTTTATTGGTGCGTGCTTTGATTCGAAGCGTTTGCATGACATGTTAAATCTGTACAGGACATTGGTTTGGCCACTTTTGTAATATTGCCTTTAATTCTGGTCTCCCTGCTGTCGGAAAGGCGTTGTTAAACTTGAAAGGGTGCAGAAGAGATTTCAAAGAATGTTGCAGATTTGGAGGGTCAGAGTTACAGGGAGAGATTGAATAGGCTGGGGCTATTTTCAAGTGTTGAGGCTGAGGGGGGACCTTAAAGGTGTTTATAAAATCATGAGAGGCATACATAAGGGAAACAGTCAATGTCTTTTCCCAGGATAGACGAGTCTAAAATTAGAAGACAAAGGTTTATGGTGAGAGGAGAAAGATTTAAAAAGGGATATGAGGGACAACATTTTCACACAGAGACTGCTGTGTGTATGGATTGAACAGACAAAAGAGGTGGTGGAGGCAGGTATAGTTACACCATTTAAAAGGCATTTGGATGGATACATGCATGGGAAGTGTGTAGAAGGAGATAGGCCAATGGCTGGCAAGGGGGACGAGATTAATTTAGAATATTTGGTGGTATGGATGACCAGACCGAACGATCTTTTTCCATGCTGTACATCTCTGAGAGTCGATTGATGACTCTTCAGTGTATAACATGGGAACAGGAGGAGGCTATTCAGCATCTGAATTCTGCCAGTCGTCTTGTTTGCTCAATTACAGAGAGTGAAATACAAAAATACATCATTCGGATTTTGATGGTGTTTTACAGAAACAGGAGAAAGGCCTTTAGTCAAGAAAAGCTGTAAAGAATGTGAAGAGGCCATTCAGTCCCTCACCTCCATTCCACAGGAGCAGCAGGTGAGCACAGAGCTATTGGAGCCTGTTACGCAGGAGCAGGAGGAGGACATCTACTTTCACAAACTTGGGATCAGGAGGCAGTCATTCAACTGCTTGGAACTGGGACACAGGGACAGGAGACAATCACTCAACTGTTCGAGATGGGGACACAGGAACAGGAGGAAATCATTCAACTGCTGAAAACTGGGGCACAGGGAAATCTAGAGGCTAGTGAGGCCCGAGGATCTTGTTATGGAGGAACTGGAGGAGGTGCCTCTCTCCCCACCAGTATGGGACACTGGGAGAGAAGGGGAGTTTACTTGGAACAAACAGAAATATCTGAGTAAGTTCCATTAGTGGTCCATTCAAACCTGCCCTACCATTCACTAAGACCACGTCTGTTCTGATGGTGATTCCCTCATTTCATTTTACGGAGACCCCCTCTCTGCAGCCTCTGCTCCATTTCTTGGTCATGTTTCAGACTCAGATGCTGCAACAATAGTCACCATCACTCATCCAGAATTGAATAGACCACTAATGGAACTTACTCATATATTACGGTTTGTTCCAAGCAAACTCCCCATCTCTCCCAGTGTCCCATACTGGTGGGGACTGAGTCTAACCAGATGATTCAGGATTTGAAGAGTCCAATCACAAGAGTGAAAACACAAAATAAAGGCATTGCCAGATCTTTAGTTCTCTCACTTTCGCAATCCAACTCACAATACCAACCCATCCATTACATATTCAGGATGGAGCACTGTGTAGATCCGGCTAGTGTACAGCTGTATGCAAACCAGCAATGTCCAGAGTGAAACTCTGTGCAGCCCACACCAATGCTGGATCTATAATCTTGGACTAAATGTCCAGTGTGGCGAGCTCTGCAGTCTGCACTGGTTCACTCATATATAAACCCAGGCTGTTGCATTGTTCGGTAACACTGTGTTAGATCACGACCCAGTGTGGGGAAACATGTAACCAATGTTGAAAGTGACAGGATGTGCAGTTCCCATCCATTTACAGCTCCATGTCTCCACTGTGCCTTGACAAGGTGTGCTGCGAATGTGAAAGTTACTGCAAGGAAGAGATGTAAATGGAATTTAAATACCAATAGTTCTGATTAAGGCGTGTATCACTCTAGTATTTAAAGATGAAATAACTGAGATAATATCCAATAAGGTTTTGTGAATGGTGCAAACAAGTAAGAGGGGGATGGTGATGTTATAGTGGTTGTACAATACGCCTTCAAATAATCAATGGGAATTAGAAGAACAAATATGCAGGGAGACTGGTGAGACTTGCAGGAGCTATAGGGTTGTCATAATGGGTGATTTTAATTATCCTAACAATAGACGGAGAGTTCCAAAGGGTTAAGAACTTAGATGGAACGTAATTTGTTAAGTGTGTTCAGGAAAGTTTCCACAAGCAATATATAGAGTATCCGACTCGGGAAGGGACAAACTCGACCTACTGTTGGGAAATAGGGATGGATAGGTGATGGAGGTAAAGTGGGGGAGCATATTGGGAAAAGTGACCAGAGCTGTATTAATGTTAAAATAGTTATGGTAGGGACAAATTGGTCCATGGATTCAAGTTCTAAATTGGGGCAAGGCGAATTTTGTTCGAATTAGGCAGGGGATTGCAGGGCTTGATTGGAGTAGTGTGTTTCCAGGTAAAAGGATCCCAGGAAAGTGGGAGGGCTTCAAAAGTGAGATAGCTTGAGTTCAAGGTCTGCATGTTCCTGTGAGGGTGAAGGGAAAGTGAGGTTGGAAGAGAGAACCCTGGATGACAAGAGATATTGAGGCTCTGACCAGAAAAAAAGGTGTCGCTCAGTTACAGGTAGCTGGGACCAAGGGAATCTCTGGAGGTACACAGGGGATACAGGAGTTTACTGAAGAAGGAAATCAGCAAGGCGAAAAAGGGGGTATGAGATAGCCTTGCTGATTATGAGCAGATTAGGGTGAATCCAAATTCAGTATAATAAAGAAAAAGAACAACTAGAGAGAGTTAAAACTCAAAATGGGCATACATGTGTAAAATTTCAAGAGATGGGTGAAGAGAGACATGAAGACCTGTGACCTTTTGGAGGTTAATTGTGATATCTTGGTACAGTCTATATCACAGTAGAGGTGCTGTTGGACATATTAGAATGCACAAAGTCAGATAAATCTCTTGGTCCTGACCAGATATATCTAAGAGCACTGCACGAGGCGAGACAAGATAGTTCAGGGCAAGGTCCCGGAAGACTGGGCAGTAGCAAATGTTGTGCCCTTATTCAGAAGGGCTGCAAAGCAAAGCCTGGGAAATATAGACCAGTAAGCTTCACACCTGTTTTCGGTAAACCACTTGAGAAGGTACGGAGATATAAGATATGCATGCATTTGGAAAGACAGAGTTTGACTTGGAGCAGTCAGCATAGCTTTGTGCCTGGCAGATCATGCCTGACAAATTTTGATAGCGTTTTTGAAGAAGTGACCAGGAAGGTTGACGAATCCAACCACGAGGGTGGTAGATATATTCTATATGGAATTCAGTATGGCCTTTGATAAGGTTCCACATGGTAGGCCGCTCTGGAAGGTTAGATATACATGGACTCCAATGTAAACTGGCAAATTGGCAACACAGTGGGTTGACGTTATGAAGCAAATGCTATGGTGGAGGTATGCTTGTCGGACTGGAGGCCTGAGACTAGTGGAGTGCCTCATTGATCGTTCCTGGGCCCATTGCTGTTTATTATCTATATCAATGATTCGGACCAGAGTGCACAACGCAACGTTAGTAAATTTGCAGATGACACTAAATTAGGAGACATTATTTACAGTGAGGAACATTATCAGAAATCGCAGCAGTACCTTGATCAGCTGGGGAAGTGGGCTGAGAAATAGCAAATGGAGTTTAATATAGATAAGTGTCTTGCATTTAGGAAAGTCCAATCCAGGTAGGAATTTAATGACGAATGAGAGAGCCATAAGGCGTGTAGTGCAACAAAAGGACGTTGGAGACCAGGTGCACGGTTGTCTGAAATTTGAGTCACAGATACACAGGACAGTAAAGAAGGCTGTTGGCACACTGGCCTACATCAGGGCATTGAGTATAGAAGTTGGGACGTTATGTTGCAGTTGTATAGGATGTTGGTCAGACTGCAGTTGGAGTATTGTGTTCAGTTCTGTTCAGCTTGCTCTAGAAAGGATATTATTGAACAAGAAAGTACGTAGAACAAATTTCCAAAGATGTTTCCTGGGCTAAAGGGTCTAAGTTATAGGCAGAGGTTGGACAGGTTAGAACTTATTTCTTTACAGCGTAGGAAACCGAGGGGGTTCTTGTAGAAGTTTAGCCCTTATAAAACCATGAGGTGTGCATGGGGTGAATACTTCAAAATGTGTTCACAAGGTTGTGGAATCGAGGACTAGAGGACATCCATTAACGTTTGGAAAGGATAAAAATATAAAAAGGAAACTGAGGGGCAACTTTTTTTACATAGAGTGTGGTACGCATATGGACTGAGCTGTCAGTGGAAGTGATTGAGGTGGGTACAATAACAACATTGAAAAGGCATTTGGACAAATACACCGATAAGAAAGGATTAGAGGGATACAGAACAAGGGCAGGGGAATGGGGTGAGTCTGGATGGACATTCTGGTTGCCATGGACCAGCTGGGCCAAATGGCCAATCATACTGGCAGTCTCGTGCAATATGACTGTAAATTATTGTGTTATGGAGTGAAGACAGGGTGGGGTGGGGGGGGGGGGAGACTGAGATAAAATGTCATGGAAGGATATGTTCACAGGTTCAGAATGCTGAAATGAAGACATTTGGACAGAATCATGCAACACGGATCAGTATTTCGAAGAATTATGAGTGAAAGGGATATTGCTGTGAGTTCAGGGGATGGAGAGTTTGGATGAGCATTTGTTCGGCAGCTTTGTAACTGGGAGGGAGGACAGCACTCACTGGGCTGAATCTAACAAAAAACTGTCTCAGTGACATTTTCATTGAGTGTGACAGAGGGGTTGTCTGCACGAGGCTGAGCTAGTTTCCTATTGCTATCTTACCAAACTCATCTCATTAACTACCTACCCCACTCCATGGTGTCCTCCTCATACAATGCCAACCCGATTCTCCCACCCATCATGACTGGAGGTACTCACGGTCGCCCGGATGCCCCTGGATATTCCGTAATCCCTGACACTGGTACCATCTTTAAAAGATCAATGGGCACACGGTGGCGCTTTCTCAGTTTTCCCCAAGCATGGCAATGAAAGGGAAATTACACTACGGTTTTTCGACAGCAGCACAGAGGTCCTGGTGGATGGACTAGTAGAAAAGGGGACCCAGAGGGGGCCACACGACCAGATCCACCGAGCATGGGCTGAGCTCACCACCTAGCTCAGTGCGGTTTCTGGGGTCTGAAGAAATGTCCAGCAAAACAGGGACAAGCATCAATAAGCTTCCCCACTCTGTCAGGATAAGGGTCACCATATTTTCTCTGCTCCCTCACACTCGCTGTATATCTGTTATAGCACCGATCCCCAAACAAGGCTAATGCTGCACCACTCACACTACTGCATGCAGCACCTTCCCTCTCTTTCACTCTTGCCTTTCTAATGCCCCCCACATAGTTAAAGAATATTCTGCAGAATGTCTATTATGGAATGTTCCAGGTATTGTTCCAACTTATTCCAAGTTTCAGGAAAACGGCTGTGCCCTTGTGCGTAACATGTAAGATGATGGAGGAGAGATGTACGTTTTTCAAATTACACACAATTAAATTCTATCATGAGGCCATTCAGTAGATTAGATTAGATTACTTACAGTGTGGAAACAGGCCCTTCGGCCCAACAAGTCCACACCGCCCCGCCGAAGCGTAACCCACCCATACCCCGACATCTACATTTACCCCTTACCTAACACTATGGGCAATTTAGCATGGCCAATTCACCTGGCCTGCACATCTTTGGAGTGTGGGAGGAAACCGGAGCACCCGGAGGAAACCCACGCAGACACGGGGAGAACGTGCAAACTCCACACAGTCAGTCGCCTGAGGCGGGAATTGAACCCGGGTCTCCGGCGCTGTGAGGCAGCAGTGCTAACCACTGTGCCACCGTGCCGCCCACGGTACTTCAAATATGCTCCAACGTTCAATTCGTTTGGGGGTGATCTGATGGTTTTCTCAGCTCCATGTTACAGGAACTTTCAGTCATTCAACCCCAAGGTTCCTGTTACCGAGCAGACGATTCTCAGACACTTCATACCCCGGGTTTCTTCTAGCATGTATTCAGAAGGCATTTCCCATGGGGATGGACTCTCCTTACAATATGTTTCATCTGATTTATAAATTCATGGAACAATCAGCAGGCTTTCCACAGACCAATCAAAAACATGCACTTTTTGTATGGTTATAGATATCCAATCACAATTAGTCATTCTGGTTATATCACTTGTCTCACCTTATCGTATTCAACCAAAGACAGCTTCCAAATACTTGTCTCATTATAAAATATAATTTCTAGCAGAGAACATTTTTATCTCGGATCCGCCTTTTCCCTTGTCATTAAAATTTCTCTTGCCCTTTTTTTGTGACTGATTTTGTGTGCAACATTACGCAGTCTCCCACACAGTTGGCTGGATGGTTGATTTGTGATGCTGAGGGAGGCCACCAGCGCAGGTTCAATTCCCCCCACTGACACAGGTTGCCATGAAGGAGATGCTCTCTCGACCTCACCCCATCACCCGTATAGTGACCTTTAACGTAAACCACCATGAGAGATTTCTCCAATGAGTGTTATTTGCGACTCGAAACTATCAATGTTAACATTTAAATTTTTTAACAATTTTTTTTATTGAAAAAGATATTTTATTATTATATTAAACCAATATCAAAACAACTCAAATAACTGAACAAAATTACACCCATTTGCATGTATATACAAAATAAGTTAAAGTCTCTAAACGGACGGAAGAAAAACAAAAATACACAATAAATAATAAATAAATAATACGGCCCAGCACAACAAAGTGATAGCTCTCGTTCTGCGAGAGCATGAACTGATACACATTCATACGTTCATAATTCTTAATATGTGATTCATTACACAATATCGTCATGGCCATATAAAATCCCTTTTTAGAGTGGCAGATAAGCCTGTATCGCGGTAATCCAAAAAGGGTTGCCATACCTTATACAAATCTCTGCTTTTCGGTGCACCATACTGGTGAGAATGTCCAAAGGGATATTCTCCATGACGAGCTTATAACCACCCAACAGTCCCGAAGGTTTTTCAGACATCCAACACAACAGAATATTTTTACTAGCACAGGAAGTATGAGGGAGATACTAAAGGAGTTTTGTGCATCAGTATTTACTGTGGAAAAGGATATGGAAGATATAAAATGTAGGGAAATAGATGGTGACACTTTGAAAAATGTCGATATTACAGAGGAGGAAGTGCTGGATGTCTTGAAACGGGTAAAGGTGGATAAATCACCAGGACCTGATCATGTCTACCCGAGAACTCTGTGGGAATCTAGAGAAGTGATTGCTGGGTCTCTTGCTGAGATATGTGTAGTATGGATAGTCACAGGTGAGGTGCCGGAAGACTGGAGGTTGGCTAAAGTTTTGCCATTGTATAAGAAGGGTGTTAAGGACAAGCCAGGGAACTATAGACCAGTGACCCTGACGTTTGTGGTGGGTAAGTTGTTGGAGGGAATCCTGAGGGACAGGATGTGCATGTATTTGGAAAGGCAAGGACTGATTATGGATAGTCAACATAGCTATGTGCGTGAGAAATCATGTCTCACAAACTTGATTGAGTTTTTTGAGAAAGTAACAAAGAGGATTGATGAGGGCAGAGGGGTAGATGTGATCTATACGGATTTCAGGAAGGGTTTTGATGAGGTTTCCATGGGAGACTGAATAGCATGGTTAGATCTCATGGAATACAGGGAGAACTAGCCATAAGATACAGAACTGGCAAAAGGTAGAAGACAGAGGGTGGTGGTGGAAGGTTGTTTTTCAGACTGGAGGCCTGTGACAAGTGCAGTGCCCCAAGGATCAGTGCTGGATTCACTACTTTTTTGTCATTGACATAAATGATTTGGATGCGAGCATAAGCGGTACAATTAGCAAGTTTGCAGATGACTCCAAAATTGGAGGTGTAGTGGAGAGCGAAGAGGGTCACCTCAGATTGACCAAATGGCCAATGGGCTGAGAAGTGGCAGATGGAGTTTAATTCAGATAAATGCGAGGTGCTGCATTTTGGGAAAGAAAATCTTAGCAGGACTTTTACACTTAATGGTAAGGTCGCAGGGAGTGTTGCTGAACAAAGAGACTTTGGAATGCAGGTTCATAGCTCCTTGAAAGTGGAGTCGCAGGTAGATAAGATAGTGAAGAAGGTGTTTCCTTTATTGGTCAGTGTATTGAGTACAGGAGTTGTAAGATCATGTTGCGGCTGTACAGGACACTGGTTAGGCCAGTGTTGAAATATTGCGTGCAATTCTGGTCTCCTTCCTATCGGAAAGATGTTGTGAAACTTGAAAGGGTTCGGAAAAGATTTCAAGGATGTTTCCAGCGTTGGAGGATTTGAGCTGCAGGGAGAGGCTGAACAGACTGGGGCTGTTTTCATTGGAGCGTCGGAGACTGAGGGGTGACCTTATCGATGTTTACAAAATTATGAGGGGCATGGATAGGTTAAATAGGTGAAGTCTTTTCCCTGGGGTCGGGGAGTAAGAACGAGAGGGTTTAGGTTTAGGGTGAGAGGGGAAAGATATAATAGAGAACTACGGGGCAACTATTTCACATAGAGAGTGGTACGTGTATGGAATGAACTGCCAGGTGACGTCGGGGAGGCTAATACAAGTGCAACATTTAAGAGGCATTTGGATGGGTAAATGAATAAGAAGGGTTTGGAGGGTTATGGGCCGGGTGCTGGCAGGTGGGACTATCTGGTCAGCATGGACGGGTTGGACCGAAGGGACTGTTTCCATGCTGTACATCTCTATGACTCTATGATTCTATGACTTATATTAATATCTGCTTTTTGTTGAACCATGCTGGTGAGAAAGTCCAAAGGGATATTCTCCATGATAAGCTTACAATGTCTCAACAGACCCGGGGAGTTTTCAGACATACAACACAACAGAATATTTTTCCTAGCATAGAAAGTAAGGAATTTTTTTTTCCCATGTGCATCTGCATAAGATACTCTGGGCAGGCGAGGAAAAGAGAAGCCGGGTCCATCTCCAATTCGGACCCCAAGACCCACTCTACCACACCGAACACAGTGCTCCAATATATACAAAGCATGCAGCAGGACCACATGCAATGAGTAAGAGTGTCTGTAGTTATTCTGCATTTAGGACATGCTGAAGATAATCCCACTTTGAATTTTGAGAGAAAATCTGGGGTCAGATAGAACCTATGAAGATTTTTCAACTGCATGGAATGGGTTCAATTACAGATCAAAATCCTTCGAGCATTTTCACAAATATCCTCGCATGTCTCCGAAAAGATCTAAACCCCCAACTCTCTCGCACAGACGTCACGAAGCTGCACAGTCTTGTCTGCGGGGACACGCTCCAACAAATGGTAAAGGGTACTGACAGAGAGTATATTCTTTAGAATAATCACCTGCTTCTCTGTATCGGATCTATAAGTGTCTTGTAAAATTGTGTTTTTTAATCAAATCTCTAATCTGGAAAAAAAACACAAGAGGTCTCTACTAGGTAGTCCATACTTACGAGTTATTTGATCAAACGGAATCATTGTTTCTCCCTCAAGTAGCACGTGGTGGCTCGGTGGTTTGCACTGCTGACTCCCCGTACAAGAGTCACAGGTTTGGTTCCAGCCTTGGGTGACTGGCTGTGTGGAGTTAGTATATTCTCAACTGTGACTGCGTAGGTTTCCTCCCACAGTTACAAATATATGCATGTTAGATGACTTGGCCATTGCTCAATCGCTCATAGTGTTCCAGGATCTGTAATTTGGGGCATTAATCAGGGTAAATATAGGATGGTAGGGGAATGGGTGTGGGTGGGTTACCCTTTAAAGGATCGAAGTGGACTTGCTGGGCCCAAGGACCTGTTTCCACACTGTAGCGATACTACTAATTCTAAATCACCCAAACAAGGTATCCCCCTCGTTGCCCACAGTTTAATCCTGGAATCCATTATCCCCGGTATACCAATTATACGGGTAAGAAACATGGTTTTGGCTGTATTGCCTCGATCTGGCGCATTGTCCTTCAAGTTTTAACAGTATTGATAATCATTATTTTATGACAATATTCCAAAATGTTGTCACTTTATGTAAGAACAACAGACTAATAAGGATTTACTTTGTCTGAGAGGGCTCAATGTCTAGCCGCATTGACGCCGATTCCTCAGCCGCCCAGGCACTAACATACGATTAAAAAAAACTTAATTGATAGCTTTTAATCGGGGAGATCTACTCCTCACAATCTGCGGGACAGTGGCAATTTTGTTAAGAAGATAAAGAATGGCTTATGGTGCCAAATAAAAGAGCAAAACCAGCCATTATGTTTCCGATATATCTGTCTGGGAAACATCATAGAAAGCATTTGAACTGGATGTAGGAAATGAGGAAGGACATTCATTTTAATAACAGCTATCTGACCGAGCCAGGATATTGGAAATGCCTCCCATCTTTGAAGGTATTGTTTAATTTTGTCAAACAAATGGACATAGTTCACGTTAAATAAATGATCAAAGACAGATGTAATTAATATACTGAAATAGGGAAACCACCCCCGTGACCATTTAAAAGGAAACCAGGATTTGCCCACAGTATCAGGTATTTCCCTAAGATCTCCCATAGGCATGGCCTCCAACTTTGTAAAATTAATCTTATTGCCCGGAAAGGCAACAAGCGAATCAATGCATTTCATCACATGAACAACCGAAATTGTGGGATTTGACAAAAACGTAAGACCCTAATCTGCACACAATGTAATCTTTCGAGACTTCGATCCCACCTCTGGGGCAGATATGGTGGCATCCCTACGGATGGCCTCCGCCATCCTTGTTGGCTGCCTGGAGAAATATTGATATTACTGGTTGGCCACACCATTAGTGAGAACCGCAGCCAGAGGATCGCGGTAAAGGACCCTCACCCACTTGATCAAAACTTTGCGGATACCAAACCATTGTAATGTACAGAAGAGATCCGGCCACTCAACCCAATCGCTCATCTAAAGAAATCAATAATCCCTGGACAGATTGTTGTTGACACTCTTGGATCATATTGAGTAAATTCTTAACATTGTAGGAAGATCTGCGGCCCTTTCTTAAGCATGTTTGGTCCTCTTTAGCAACGGAAGGCAGCAAAGTTTCCACCTTAATGCACGGATCTCAGACAGGAGTTTCAGACCAATATTTAAAAGTGAGATTGGCGTGTAAGAAGCACAATCCTCCGGGGTCTTCCTTTCTTCAGCATCAGAGAGATATTAGCCTCTATTAAGTATGGAGCGAGTGGTTTGTGACTGTATGAGTGATGGAACATGTTAAACATCAGCCCTGACAATAGGTTTATAAATTATTTATAAAATTCACTAGGAAATCCGTCAGGAAGTAGCGCCTTTACATTCTGAAGCTGCTTCGCACCCTCCTGCGCTGACAATGGTGCATTAAGGCACAACACCTATTCAGGGGTTACTCCTGGAAGACCCAGGTTCTTGAAAAATAACTCCATCTTAATCCATCTATCCTCAAAATGTTCAGTCTGAAATAATTCGGTGAAAAATCTCGGACAGGAGACGCAAATCTTTTTGGAACTGAAGGGAAGGATCCCAATACCTTTCCTAATTGAGGTAATGGCTTGAGAGGGGCGATCGTTTTCCTGGCAAGATAGAATAAATACCTGCCTGGCTTATCACCATGTTCAAACAGCCTTTCTTTTGCAAAAGTAGGTTCCTTCTTGGCTGTCTGTGTGAGCGTGGAATTCACTGTAGACCGAAGCGTTGTAATCCTCTGCAGCTTAGCCACTGAGGGACAATCACAGTATGCCCTCTCGGCTGCCCTCAGCTGTGCCTCAAACCAGCGTTCCTGCTCCCCCTTCTGCTACATCATAAGGAATAATTATTCCCTTAGCATAAGCCTTAGCAATTTCCCATAGAGTGGATGAGTGACTGGTTGTATCTGAATTAATGGCTAAGAAAGATCTGAATTCATCTCAATGGTCAGCACAGTGGCACAATAGTTAGGACTACTACCTCAGAGCACCAGAAACCCGGGTTCAATTCCTGCCTGAGGTGACTGTCTGTGTGGAGTTTACACATTCTCTCTTTGTCCGCGTGGGTTTCCTCCCACAGTCCTAAAATGTGCAGGTTAGGTAAATTGGCCATGCTAAATTGCCTGTAGTGTTAGGTGAAGGGGTAAATGTCAGGGGGTGGGTCGGTGGGGACCTTTTGGTCCGAAGGGCTTGTTTCTACACTGTAAGTAATCTAATCTAACTACTCAATCAACCAACTAGTCTTAAGAATAAAGGGATACATTCGCTAGTGTCTCGAATCTATTGTATTGCCCTTAATCTTAATCAAACTGCTTCATGGTCAGAAATGGTAATATTCCCAATTGTGCAGGATGCCACGGAATCTATGATTGTTGCAGGAATGGGGAAGATATCAACCCTCATGTGGCACTTATGCCAGTTAAAGAAGAAAATAAAATCCCTACTTGTGATGTGGACCTGCCACTAGACATCCACCAGCTCTCGTTCTGCACACAAATCCACTAATTGCTGACCTTATAACGAGGATATAGGGGCACCTTTGGACATTATGTCCACCGTGAGGTCCATAAGACTTTTGAAAACTTCTACAATAATGTGCCACGATGCAAAATAACTGAATTTGGAAAATGCATCAACCAAGAATTTAAGAGGGTGCCTCGGGAGTGGGTGGGGGTGGGGGTTGGGGATGGCCAATGAACATTCAAAATACTATATTCTTTACTATAGTCTATAGTTCAAGGCTTTGGGTATTATGAACCTCCCGTGAGTGTCAAATACAATCTAGTAGGTTAAATTGAATTTTCTTTTTATCCATTATGGCTTCTCCCCTCCTCATAATATTAAAAGAGGAGAAATAAATCCGATCAAGCCCGACCTGCAGTAATGTCAAATGTTCCTTGTCATCAAGGTGCATCTCCTGCAATAGGACAACATCTACGCTCTCTTTTTAAGACTAGAAAGTAAATTTTTCCTCTTTTCTGGCCAATGGCGCACCTTAATGCTCCAGGTACACCATTTAAGCACATCTTTACCCAGAACACACTGTAGCAACATTTAAACTCGAGAGAGGAATAACTCGAATTACTGATCATTAATAAACAAAGTCTCATAGAGCTTAGAAACTACACAAACTAAGGCTACTAAAACTGCCGACTCTCAACACTTTCAAAAACTAAGAATTTTAAGTAAATGGCTGGGATGGAGTGGGTTAGGGAAGCACTTTGCCCGTGCTGTGATGCAGAGCCCGACAAAGCAGACCTTCCAGATCACCACCATCTTGGATTGCCCCTTAACATTTTATCGATATTATCATTTCATTTTGCATTATATTCCTGGATGTGCTGGAGCAATGTGATTTTTTTTTACCACTGTCAGCATTTCCCCAACACTGCACATTCCTGCCATTCCTCGATAATCCTTGACTCCGTTATTCTTTATGAACCTTTGTCTGTGCCTCAAACATATTCTATATATCTGCGTTCAATGCTCTGCAGGGAAGAGAGTTCCAAATACTCTCACCATTGAGAAAACAAAAAATAACTTCATCTGTGTGAAAGATTATTTTTGTCTCCTTACCTGAGAAAGGATATAATTAAATTGGAAGCAGTTCGATGTTTCACTTCATGTGTATTCCAGGAATGATGGTCTTATATTATGAAAGCTTTAACAGGTTACTCTTGGAATGAGAGCCGATCATATTGAAACATACAAAACCTAGAGGAGAGTGATCAGATAGATACCCACTGGTGTTTGTATAGTCCAAACTTCTTGTTGTTTTTATAGAATCTCTACAGTGTGGAGGCAGGACATTCTGTCCATCAAGTCCACATTGAGCCTCGGAACAGAATCCCGTCCGGACCTGCCCCCCTACTCTATCCATGTAACCCTGCATTTCCCATGACTAACCTATCTAACCGACACATCCCTAGGCACTATGGGCAATTTAGCATGGCCAATCCACTCTAAGCTGCATATCTAAGGACAATGGGAGGAAAGTAGAACACTGGGAGGAAATCCACACAGACATGGGGAGAATGTTCAAAATCCACATAGAGGGTTGCCCGAGGTTGGAACTGAACGTAGCTACTTGGTGACAGGAGGTAGCAGTGCTAACCACAAATGCACCATGCGCATCCGTTAGTTTTATTAGTTACTTGTGGCTAACTAAAGAAATCTGCCTGACTTGTTCCTGTCACTGAACCTGACTCATCGGCCATATCACCAACCTGGTTACATTAAAAAGTTAGTGTCAGCAGTGGAGGAATGGGACGAGAAAAGGAGACAGTGACACCCTCCAACATCCGTCAGAGCAGGAATTACGAGAACTGGACAAAGTGGTATTTCTCTTTCCCAGAAGTTTGGGGTGGCTGGACCTTTATATTACATCGAAGCTGGCTTTTTCTGATTTTCCATGGACAGGTTAATCAGGGATAATGGTGCATGGAAAGAAAAGTGCAGCTGGGATCACAATGAGATGATCCATGACCTTATTTACTGGTGGAGTAGTGTGAAAGGGCCGAATGACCCACTTGTATCCCTCAGCCCTGTGTTCTGATGTTCTGATGCTAAACAGGGGCAGATCGAGGCCACTCCGATGGTTAGGTGTAGTTTTGGAAATGTACTTGGAAAATCCAGGCTGGATCAGGAAGCGACCACCACCCCCACCGCCCCCAGTCCCTGTTTCCAGGCTTCCCCTCTCTGTAACTTCTGCTCCAGATGTGGGTCATTTTGCAGACCCAGATACGCTGGGAATACAGCCACATACCCCACCCAGGGTTAAAACAACAAATCCTCTGCTCTCCCTGAATGCAACATTGTACAACATGATTTCCAGCAAAATAACCCGTTACTTTCCAAAAGCATGACATGTGAAATGAATAAATAGGAACAGGAGTAGGTCAATCGGCCCCTCAAGCTAACCCTGTCATTTCATAAGAACATGGCTGATCTACTCCAGGGCTCAACTCCACTCTCTTGCCGACTCCTTGTATCCCTCCACACCTCTCTGAGTTAGGGAATTCCAGACATTCAGTACCTTCGGAGAGAAGCTATGACTTTGCATCTCAGAAATCGATGGTCCTTATTCAGTATCTATATCATCGAGTTTGACACTTTGTTCAAGAATGGAAACAACTTCTCAACATCTACCTTCTCCAACCCCTTCTGTGTCTTGTAGGTTTCAGCAGTATCCCTCCTCATTCATTTAAACCCCAATGAATTATCGCCTCACCATTTTAGAGATTCTCAATAACACAACCCTTTCTTCCCAGGAAACCGCCTAATGTACCAACCGAGTTACTTGCTGCATCATCATGCTGACTTTATGTTTCACACACAGGAAGACCCCAATGCCTTTACTGTTCCTTTTCTGGAAGTCCTCTCCATTAAGTAACAGCCTGCCTTTTGATTCGACAAAGGCATTTGTCCCTGACACCATTCCTGCAATAGGACTGAGGACTTTTGCTGCACAACAAGCCGTGTACATGAGGAAGCTGTTTCATTCCAGCTCCAACTCTAACATCTCCCTGGCAATGTGGGTAATTAGCAACTGCAGTCCTCACTTTCTCCTAATGTTGGTATTTACTCAACTATGTCCCATCCCCTAAGAAGGGAATAATTACAATCGGACCAATTACCACGCCCTCAGTCCCATCACGATAGTCAAATTGGTTGGGGTTATTTTTGATAGAGCTGTCAAACAGCACAAAAAAAATCGGTTCAGTGTGGTTTCTGATAGGCCCCCATGGGGAGATGGTGCTGTTGTGGAATTGTCATTGGATTGCTAATCCAGACCAGGATAATTCTCTGGCAACTGGTGCAAGTTAAAAACAATTAATAAAATATCGAGATCTAATACCTGGTGTCAGTAATAGTGATAGTGTATTCAATGTCGATTATAGATGTCGATCTCCTTCCCCAGTGTACTGTCAGGAAGTGAATCACCCGTGCTTTCCTTTCTGGTCTAAAAGTGACTCCAGACACACAGACATGTGATACTCTCTTCAATGGTCTCTGAAATGGGCAAGCAAGGCACTCAATTGTATCAACCTGCTCCGAGGTCTTAAAGGATATAGCCGGAGAGAACACCCGGCACCAGCCTCGTTATCAGAAAAGGGAACGGGAAACACAATCCTGTTGACCCTGAAGAGACCTCCTTCCTAACAGCTGAGAGCTCGTGACAACATTTACAGAGCTTTCCCACACACTGTACAGAAGTATCGGGAAAGGAATACGTCATACAACTCATTGAGCTTTCCCTATTCTAGTTAATGGCCCAATATCTCCTCAATGCAGTTTTCCCCATACAATATTCATAACCCTTAATATGTTTAAACATTGTGAACCATAAAATGAGAACTGCTGTAGTCCATTCAGCCCATCAGTTTTGCCCCTGCATTCTATGTACAGGCAGTTCACCGATAACGCGTGTTGATTAAATACATTTCAGCTGCAATGTAATTCATGAACCTTTTTCTATAAAGTGACCTGGCGTTTACTGTGACGCGATTCCTTGTCGGGCACCAGCTGAACAGCAAATCCTGCCTCATAAACCCTCTGTCTACAAAAGGTACAATCAATGTGTTCAGCAAAAACAGGAATGCAATCGGCTCTGTAGGCCTTGAAACTGAGCCTGAAACTGGGAATTGTAGTCTATGTTTCGAAAGAACTTTATTTCAAACTGTGGGGAGAATCTTGGAGAGAACTGGAATTCAGCATCGGCATCACATGGTCAGTCAGCCCCCGCGCGCTTTCTGGTGAAGATTGTGGTGAAAGGTACAGTGCACCAGTGAGTGACTGTAGTGTGAAAGCGTTAGATTTACAGCACTCTTCCATTACAACATGTAATTTAAAGATTTATTTAGGCTGTCCTATTGTGTGTTATATCAAATTTAATTTTTGGTTTTTACTGATATTTTGGGGGTTCGACAATTACCCTCTTTTTTCCAGAGACCCCATTATTAATATTGCACGATTTTGTACAACACAGTGTTGTACAGGAACGCAGTTATTGCGTTATTCGAGAACAACCTGGAATGAGAGCTGATTTTCTATCTTCACACCAAACTCCTGCTCTCTCCCTATCCCTTTAGTTTCCAGAAATCCTTATTTTTATTCAGCCCCTTGACTTCCACAGCCTGATCTGGGAGAGAATACCCCTGTTTCGCCACTCTCTGAGTCCAGGCATTTAATCTCATCTCAATGCAAAGTGGCCTGTCTGTACCTAATATTGTGGCCCCTTGTTTGAGACGTCCCAGCCACAGGAATTACCATCCCTGTTTCTAATCTGTCTCGCCCTGTCAGTGTTATACATTTCACTGAGATTTCCACTCATTTTCCTAAACCCCATTGAATACAAGTCTAATTGCCCCAAACTCTGCTCTCACAACAAGTCTGTCATCCCAGAGATCAGTCTGGTCATCCTTTGCTGCTCTCCCTCAATGTCAGGTTTGTCATCTGTCAGGAAAAGAGACCAAAACTGCACACAATACTGCACAATGTTCGAGATGGGGTCTCACCAAGGCACTGTACAGCTGTCGTAAGATACGTTTACTCCTGTACTCAAATCCCCCTGAAATGAAGGTGAATACAGCATTTATCTTCCTTCCTACTTTCTGCTCCTGCAATATTGCTTTAAGTGATTGGTGTACAGGGAGATCCACATTCCTTTCAAAGTTACAGTTCCCTCGTGCTGGGCCGACATGCAATGGTCAGCGTGCCAATGCCATTCCCAGTATTGACTTCTGGCTTCAGAACTCACTGCCACACATGGACTCGGAGGGCTACGCAGAAATAAACAAAAATGCAGCTTAAGTTCATTTATAATGCAACATTTTTCAACCACTCCTTTTTCAAATGAGAGGCTGCCAGTCCATTATTCCCATCAAAGTACACAACATCTCATCCACCCCATTACTCTCCACCTGCCACGTATTTGCCCAGTTACTCCACTTGTCTCAATCACCTTGGAACTTTTTTACATCCTCCTCATCCACTCACAGGCTGACACCGTTTAGTGCTGTCAGCAGACTTGGTAATATTGCATTTGCGACCCTCACCCAAAGATATGGTGTGTATTGGGAATAGCTGGAGCCCAAGACACGATCCGCACAATATCCTCCAAGCCTTCCATTTAAAAATAAAACATTGTTTTATTTTTACTCACTGTTTCCTGCCAGCTCTCCCATTCTAAATCTATGACCATATATTAGCCCGAGTCCCATAGGGATTCGAATTTGCGCAATAGGCTTGGGGATTTATCAAAAATCTTTCTGATAATCCACTCGCATGGCATTGATACCTCCTACATAATTTTACTAAAAGCCACTTTCTCAAATATGATTCCCATTTCAAAAATCTCTGTTGACTTTGTCTATGCCCATTAATTTCAGTCCAATACTTTCTCTAAACTCTTTAGTTGCTATTTACATTCTATTGCCCTTTTCTCACAAGACTAAAGTTCCCTCGTATTGCTAGGAAATTTTCTCTTTCTTTTGCTTTCTTCTGTGAAGGCATAACTAAAGTATTTGCTCAATTGTTCTGCTATTTCCCGGTCCTCAGTTATCTGGTATCAGACTGTAAGAAATCTGCAACTTTTTTCTCTTAATTTTGCCATTGACGTATTTCCAGAAAATATTACAAGTTCTCTCTTATCAACTTTGTTAAGATAATCTTCAGAAACCCATGAATTCCTACCTTAAACTACTCAATGATTGACCTTCCACAGCCATACAATCAGAGAAGCACAGACTCTGTACTACCAGAAATACAGCACAGTCTACATTCGGCCCACTTGGCCGTGAATCTAAAAGCATTTGAAGTACACAACAGTGTCGTTTCTAATGGTTTGAGGTTAGCATGACAACTCTACTCTGGTTGAAAAACAATTCTCAAATCTTCACTAAACCGCAAATCCTTCACTTTTAAAGTGTGGCCCTTTGAGTAACAGCAACAGCTGTTGTCTATTCACCCTGTCCATATACCTCGTAATCCTATCCTTCTGAATCACAGACCTCGCAGCCTTCTCCCCTCCAAACTAAACAACCTGAGATTATCCAGCCTCTCTCCAGAGCTGATATGCTCCATCCAAGGGAACATCTTTGCACCCCCTCCACTACAATCACATCCTCCCTGTAATGTTGTTCCCAGACCTACACACAGTATTCCATCTTGCCCTCACCAATGTTCCACATAGTTCTTATAATCTATGCCTCGATTAATAAAGGCTATGTTTGCATTCCCCTAGCCTTTCCCAGATTGTGTATAACCTGTACAGTCACATTTAGCGATGTTTGGAGAAGCATCCCTGAGCTTTCTAGTGTGCTGCCATTCATTGAGTACTCCCCTGTCTGGTTCCTTCTTGCAAAGTTGCATCATCTCATAGTTATCAGGGTTACATTCCATCGGCCATTGATCCACCCATCTGACCATTCCATGTGTATCTACCTGTAACATAAGGCCTTCCTCCTCACTGCCAACCACCCGGCCAATCTTTGTATCAAATCCAAACTTATTTATTACACACCCCACCCCTCGTCCATATTCACAACTGCATCATTTATGAATCCCACAAATAAAAAAAATTAAAAATCTCTCAACATCAGTTATATCACGTGGTTGTGCATTTTGATGAAGAAGCTGCATTTCGAAAGCTAGTGCTGCCGAATAAACCTGTTAGACTATAGTCTGGTGTTATACTATTTTTAGATTTGTCCACTGCAGCCCAACACTCGCACCTCCGAATCACAAATAATAAGGGACCCAGCACTGATGCCCGTGGTACTCTAGCCTCCAGTCACAAAAAAACAGCCTTATACCACTCCCCTCTTTCTCCTACTACTAAAGTTGATTTAGATGCAACTTGCCAAGTCACTGATGAGTCCTACGTATTCGTGGTTAATCTGTTCCACTTGACACACTTGTAGGTTATCTGGGGATTCTACGTAATCTTGCCCTGCCTTGCCCCTGTGTTAGTCAGTCCCCTCAACGCGCAGAATTTCCTGCTCATTGCAGTCTTTAATGGTCTGTCCCTTATCCTGCCATTATTTGCCTTGAATGTGGATTAGGCAGCCTGATAAACTTTCTGTTAATTTCCAATTTGCTGTATGTTTTGTGAGTTTTATAAAGTTCACAGTGACCCACCGCTGATTCGTTGAAACTCTAGAGACCATAGGCCGATTTTCCTCATCACGCAATCTCGCCACCTGAGGGATTTATCTGGATAATGTCCATTACACTTCCTCTGTGGTCAGTATATTCTTTCTTAGATTTGGTTACCAAAACTGTTCTCAATTCTCCAGGTACAGTCTCACCAACACTCTGTGAAACTGCTTCAACATGTCTTTTCATCTATATTCTGAGTCCCTTAAAGGAAGGCAAACCAAACTTTAAGGTTCCACTTACATATATTCCTCCAAGTACCCTTCACATCATTGCATTTTCGAACTCACTGTGTGGGTTCTTATAGAAAGCCTTCTGATAATCTAAAATATGCCAATTCTACTGGATCCCCATTATTTATGCTGTAAGAATGAACTTCAAACAATTTCAAAGCTTGTCAAATATGATTTCCCTTTCAGAAATGCATACTGAGTCTCTCCAATGTTGCTGTTAATGTCTAAGTATCCAATATCACATCCTATATAATAGATTCCAACAGTTTCCCCACAAATGTCAAGTTAATTGCTCTGCAGTTCCCCACACTGTTTCTTCTTACCTTTGTATATGCTTGGATCCCTACCATTCATCTATAGTGCTTGAATCACATTTACTAATGTTCATTTCTCTACACCAGCTTCCAGACTCTGCAGAATGTACAGGAAAATAGAACGCAGTCATTGACAATGCAATCAATACTTCTATTTGTGATTTATTTCTGAAGATTTTGGTATGAAATACATCTGGTTTGTCAAGGATGGCAATGATCAATCCAGCTGCATGTTCAATATTGCCTTGTTACTGATATGAATTGACTTTATGTATTTACTTCCACAAGTCCTATACGATCACTTCGTATTTCTGGGTGATTTTCTGGATCTTACTCCATTAAGACAGATGGAAAGTAACTGGGCATTTGTTTTGCCATTTCCCTGTGATCCACCATAAACTCGTCTCTCCCGAATGCAAATGTCCACACTAGACAATTTTTTTTTTCTTTTGAAATATAGATCATAGGTTTTTGCAGTCTTTCTGTTCCTGTTTGTTTGCATACATGTTCGCTTTTTGATTTCCTCATCAGTTTCATGGCCCTCCTTTTCTGGATTGCAATTTTCTGAGAATTCTTTGTATTCCACAATGTCTGGAATTCTTCTGAAGTCACTTCCTGTGATTAATATATTCTTTAATTTGTTATGTTAGTCATCATTAAGTCACTTACTCATTCTTTGGTGTTTTCACCTGAAATAAGTAGACATATCTTTCAGACTATGCAGTATTTCTATAAATCTCCTGGTCCTGACCAGATATATTCAGGAACACTGCACGAGGACAGAGAAATAATAGTGGGGGCCCTGGTCGGTACTTTTGTATCATCGGTAGGCAACGGGTGAGGTCCTGGAGGACTGGAGGGTACCGACTGCTGTGCCTTTATTCAAGAAGATCTACAAAGAAAAATCTGGTACCTATAGACCAGTAAACCTGACATCTCTAGTAGGTAGGTTTCTTGAGAAGATTCTGAGAGAGAGACGATATACATGCATTTGGAAAGGCAGGGTGTGAATATGAGCAGTCAGCACGTCTTTGTGCATGGGGATAATGGCTTAAAATTTGTGAGAGTGCTTTGGTGAAATGACCAGTAACTTTGACAAGGGCATGGTGGTATACGTCGTGTATATGGATTTCAGTAAGGCCTTCAGTAAGGTTTCACATGGAAGTTTAGATCATATGGAATTGAGGGGGAGCTGGCAAATCAGATCCAAAATTTGCTTGATGGTAGGAAACATAGAGTAATAGTGGAAGCATGCTTATCGGACTGAAGGCCTGTGACGAGTGGAATGTCTCAGGGGTCAGTTCTGGGACTATTACTGTTTGTTTCATGCATGTATATTGTATATATATTTACAGATAAGTGTCAGTTCTTGCATTTTAGAAAGTCAAATCAAGGTAGGAATTTCATGGTGAATGAGAGGGTCTTAAGGAGTGAGACAAAGGGACCTTTGAATTCAGGTTCAAGGTTCTCTGAACGTGGAGTCACAGGGAGATCGGGCAGTGAAAAAAACATTTGGCACACTGGCCTTCATCAGTCAGAGTAATGAGTATCGAAATTAGGGAGTTGTGTTGCAGTTATACAGGATGCTGGTGAGGCAATACTGGTAGTGTTATGTTCAGTGTTGTTCACTTTGCTACAGGAAGAATGTTATTAAACTGGAAATAGTGCAGAAGAAATTTACAAGGATGTTGCCCGGACTCAATGGTCTGAGATATAGTGAGAGGTTCGGCAAGCTCAGAGTTTTTACTTTAGAGTGTATGAGACTGAGGGGTATCTGATAGAAGTGTATAGGATCATGGGAAGTATAGATAGAGTGAATGCACTCAGTCTTTTTTCCACAGGATTGAGCAACCTACTGACTAATGTGCATCAATTTAAGATCCGAGGGGAAACAGTAGAAGGGAAGCTGAGGGGCAATTTCTTTTACACACAGGGTGGTATACATATGAAATGAGCTGCCAGCAGAAGTGTTTGAGGGCGGTACATTCACAAAATTTAAAATGCATTTGGACAAATACACGGATAGGAATGAATAAGAAGGATACGGGGGAAGGGCAGGTAAATGGCGTTAATGTGAAACGACATTTTGTTTAGAATGGACCAGTTTGGGCTGAAGGGCCTTTCTCCGAGCTGTCGGACTCTATGACTCTCACAATCATTGCTTCTCCCACTGAATGTTATATCATACTTCCCCAATTCATTGGAGCGAACTTGACCCTCTCGCCTCCGGGGCTTTCATGATGTTTGACCAGAATGATCAAACATTCGAGATTGTATTCAGACGCCGTGTAAAAATGCAACATATTGATGTCACTATTCCTCCAAAGCTGCTTCAGAGCAAGGTTATAATTATTCCTCCTGACAACACAACACCAAATCTGAACTAATGTTCTCTCTAGTTTGGTTCACAACATACTGTTCAACCTACCTGATACACACTTACGGAAGTTATTCTTCACAGTTTCAGTGCAATTTGAGACCAACTATTATTACTGCAGCACACACGATTATTTGTTACTCAATCACAGGATGAGGGGTGGGCGTCCCTGGATAACCAGCATTTATTGCCCGTGCTAGAGGGCATTTAAGAGTCAGCAGCGCTGTCTTGAGTCTGGAGTCACATGCAGGCCACACCAGGTCAGGACAGCAGTATCCTTCCCTCAAGGATATCAGTGAACCAGATGAGTTTTTCCAACAATCGACAATGGATTCCTGGTCATCATAAACCCTTGATTCCAGATACATATTGAATTCAAATTCCACCATGGCAGGATTTGAGTTCATGTCCCCAGAATATTACCTGGGTCTTTCGCTTAAGACCCCAGCGATAATATCACTGTGTCATTGCTCCCCCTTGCATATACTTGCATACCTAATTTCCAGAGCATATGTTGGAAAGTATTTACGTGACAGATTTGGTTTTGATATATTATACATTAATGTTTGCTTCACCTTGCTATTTGTAAGATCCACCCAAACTGATTCTGTGGGAAGTGATGGAAAGGGTCTGAGGCGTTATTATCGATAGACTTGGACAAGACGTTCAGGGAGACTCACCTCAACGCTGAGATAATCTGAAGAATTGGTCAGCAATACAGGACAAGCATCAATATTCTTTCCCCCCACTTTGCCAGGATAAGTGTTACCATATTCTTCTGCTCCCTCGCACGCACTGTATATCTGTTATAACACCTACCCCCGAACAAGGCTCACACTCTATCTCCAAATAAGGCTCAAGCACGACCACACTCACTGTTGAATTCAGCACCTTTCTTCCCCCACTTTTTTTCTGTCACTGACGCAATAGCCCCGCACACTTATACCATTGCATGGATACAACACTGTGGTCAGACTCCCTCCGGACATCTCACCCTTTCCCCTTCCCCTATACCAGCATTAACAGCAGGGACACCCACTCCCACCCTCACTCCATCCCTCCTCTTCTCCCATTCCAGGAGAAACATCCTGGAATAGGACATAAAAGGCCAAGCCGGGTGTTAGAGTGCCCGATATCCATTCCCTCACCCTCTACCTCGACATGTGGGGAGGATCCTGGAAAGAGCCAGAGAGGACCACGACACCTTACGTGGAGATTCTGAAACATCGACGTCCCACCAACCAAGTAAGCAGCAATGTTCAGGAAAGAGCAATTCTCAATTTAAACTCGCTGGCATTTCCAATCTCATCTCTCTCACTTTTCAGGCTTAGTTAAAAGCATTAATGAAAGACTAAAAGTAAAAATAATGTTTATTCTCTTCAGTAAAAATGTTAAAAAGAAAAAAATAAATGATATAAGTTCATTACAAAAAATCTAAAACGTGACGTTCATTCAAAATTATGGGCAATCCTCGTAAATACTCGACATCATTTCTCTCACCAAATCTTGTTACCAGTGTTTGTATTCTAGCATCTGCTTCTTTAATTTCAAAGGAATATCGTGCCCTGCTATCAGATGCTCATCGTCAATGTCCCTTCCTCGCTGAACTTTTCGTAAACTCTCAATATATTTCCAAATAACTAGATGTTCCACATCAAGTTCGCATTGTCATCTCCTGTGGGCAGCTTCTGCATCATTGTTTGTTTTGCCCTCATTGTTGAAAGTTCTTTCATATAAATTCCACATTCCAACTGGAAAAAGCAGCGGACACCGACCATTTCCTCTGCGTAATCTTCTACCTCCATAGTTATCCTTGAACCAGTCCAGCAGTGGTTGCAGTTCATCTGGAAGCGCATCAGTCAAATGTTCAATAGCTTCATGAATGTTTTCAATGTGAATAAATGCAAGACCAATGATCATTTTAGCTCTGAAAGAAAACTCTGAGTCAGTGTTATACTTACTCAAGTGTCTTTTTAACATTTTTACTGAAGGGAATAAACATAATTTTTATTTTTATTGCTTTGATTAATGCTTTTTTCGAAGCCTGAAAAGGAATAAATATGAGCTGCGCTGAAATAGTTCTGTGCCTAAATGGGTCTGCGGCAAAATGGGCTGCACCAAACAGACCGCACCAAACAGAATGAAGTATTCAGTAAATTACACAGCACAGGGGGACGTCATATAACCATCCCAGGCTGTTATGCAGAAGCAGGGACACCCTGGGTAGCTGTCAGGAAATGCACAGTAGAGATCATTACTCATTTTGTGTTTGGAAAGCTGTAACGAGTGGAGTTCTTCAGGGATCTGTGTGAGGTCATCAACAAATTACAATCTCTTCTAATGAACCGGATGAAGGAGATGGAGCTCAGTTTGCTCATGCACCAGGATAGTCATTCAATAAGATGTCAAATGGAGACAGAGCGTCTGCAATGGGATACAGACAGGGAGAGGGCAGACAGTCTGCAATGGGACACAGACGAGGAAGGGCAGAGCGTCTGCAGTGGGATGCAGACAGCGGACGGCAGAGCGTCTGCAATGGGATACAGACAGGGGGAGGGCAGATCATCTGAAATGGGATACAGACAGGGAGAGGGCAGAGAGTCTGCAGTGGGACACAGACGAGGAAGGGCAGAGCGTCTGCAGTGGGATGCAGACAGCGGACGGCAGAGCGTCTGCAATGGGATACAGACAGGGGAGGGCTGCACGTCTGCAGTGGGATACAGACGAGGAAGGGCAGAGCGTCTGCAGTGGGATACAGATAGGGGACGGCAGAGCATCTGTCATGGAATACAGACAGGGGATGGCAGAGCGTCTGCAGTGGGATACAGATAGGGGACGGCAGAGCATCTGTCATGGGATACAGACAGGGGATGGCAGAGCGTCTGCAATGGAATACAGACAGGGGACGGCAGAGCATCTGCAATGGAATACAGACAGGGGAGGGCAGAATATGAGCAATGGGATGCAGACAGGGGGAGAGTCGGCAATGGGATGCAGACGGAGGATGGAAGACCGAGGGCAGTGCGTCTATAATGGGACACAGACAGGGAAGGGCAGAGCCTCTGCAATGCGATACGGACGGCTGAAGGCAGTGCATCTGGAATGGGATACAGACAGGGAAGGGCAGATCGTCTGTTATGGGACACAGACTGGGGAGGGCACAGCAACAAGCAATGGCATACAGACAGAGGATGGCTGTGAGCAAAGCTTCAACAGACAAAAAAACAGTGCAATATACATGTGATGGAAATTTTCTCTTTTGGGGAAGATGAACAGCAGAAGTTTATTTAAATGCAAGGAGAATGCAGAACTCAGTGTTACAGAGGGATTTGTATGTCTTAGTAAATGAATCACATCAAATTAATTTGAAGATGTATCAAGTGATTTGGAAGGTAAATGTCGTGATTCTGTTTCGTGCAAGGGGTGTTGGGTATGATCCTAGCGATGTTTTCTGCATCAGTACAGGGTATTGCTGAGATTACATCTGTTGTATTATGTGCAGTTATACAACCTAAACTGAAAAAAAAAAACAAAATTGCTTTCGAAAGATGTTTCTCTTTACGCATTCTTGGACTGATGGCATTACGTTATGAAGAATTAAGAGTTCTGCCTGAGAATGAGGGATGTTTTATTGACCATATAAAATCTTGAGAAGAGTGTAGTTGGTGAATACCGGATGGATTTTTCTTCTTGTGTGGAAGAATAAAACTGGGGAAATACTTAAAGAATAAGTCAGTTCCAAAGGAAAAGTCATTGGACAGAAAAATTGAATTCTGAATTCTCTTCCTACATGCTGACAGACAGGCTGAACTTTTCCAGCAATTACTGCATATGTTTTAGAATATTCATTTTAACACAAATATTGTGAAGACATGAAACGCTTATTTTTACATTATGCAAGCACATATTAACACATCTTCAAAACAAGTATGACCATTTATTGTGAATGAATTGACTCTGCAATAACACACTTACCTGGAGTCGAGAATGTAATGGAGTCATATAGTTTGGACAATGTTCAAGAAGAGCTCACGGAGTTCAGTGTGGGACTGATAACGTTATTGATTTAACTTACAGATGGAAAATGTAGCCTATCTGTGGAGAAACATTCTATTGCTCCCTTTCTGTTTCTCTATCGCTCATCACAGCAATGTGTGTGGAGTGAAAAAAAGCCCAGTCGTCTTTCCCACTAATGGAGGATTCCTGATGAGGATTCATTGGAATCTCCCCATTGCCTGAAGCAAAACAATTCAGCCAAATTCAACTGTTTCATGAAGAAATCCCATTGTCAGAAGGCTGTGCAAGTAGAATAACTACAGAAGTAATTATCCGACTCGATAGTGAGGGGAACAGACAGGAGATTCTGTGGCAGCAAATGGGAATCTGGAATGGTGTGTAACGTCTCACATGCCAGGGTCCAGGATGTCTCAGAGCGGCTGCAGAAAGTTCTCACCGGGGGTGGGGGTGGGGGGAAGCAGCCAGAGGTCATTGTGCACATTGGTACAAAGGACAGAGTGACACAGGTAGAAATCGTGATGACATCCTGCAGAGTAATTATAGAGAGCTAGGGAAAAGGAGATAAGACAGTGGTAATATCCAGTTTACTTCCAGTTCTCCGTGCTAGTGAGGGTAAGAACAGGAGGATATAGCAGATAAAGGGGTGGCTAAAGAATTGGTGCAGGGGGCAGAGATTTTTGGATTACTGGGATCTTTTGTGGGGAAAGGTGACGTGTCCAGGAAGGACGGGTTGTACCTGAACTGGAAGGGGACCAGTATCCAAGCAGGCAGGTTTGCAACTGCTGCAAGGGAGGGTTTCAACTAGATTGGCTGGGGTTGGGGAGTGGTGGGATCCTCAACAGCAGGGAGGGAAGTGCGAGGCTGGAAGGAGATACAGTAATCAGAAACAGTAAAATGAAGAGACAGGTCAGGCTAGACAACGACATGGAGTAAGGAATGTCTGTTGGATTAAATTGCAACTGTTTCAATGCAAGATGGCTGACAGGTAAGGCCGATGAACTCAGGGCATGGAACGGTGCATGGGACTGGGATATTATATCCATTACTGAAACATGGCGAAGGGAGGGACAGCACCGGCAGCTTAAAGTATCAGGGTACAGGTGCTTTATGCGGAACAGAGATGGTGGAAAGAGGGGACGGAGAGTTTCATTTTTGATTAAGGCGAGTATCACAGCAGTAATCAGAGATAAAATAACTGATGGATCATCCAGTGAGGATTTGTCTGGGGAGCTAATAAATAAGAAGGGAATAGTGATAGGATTTGGATTTTACTATAGGCCCCCAAATAATAAAAAAGGAATTAGGGGAACAAAAATATGCAGACTGACTGGGGAGACTTGCAGGGCCAATAGGATTGCATTAGTAGGAGATTTTAATTTTCCGAACATAGTCTGGGAATGACATAGAATTAAGGACTGAGATGGGGTGTATTTATTAAGTGTGTTCAGAATAGTTTCCTCAAGCAGTATGTAGAGGGTGCAAGTCGGGAAGGGGCGAAGCGTGACCTACTCTAAGATCTAGGGCAGGACAGGTGACTGAGGTGAGAGTGGGGGAGCACTCTGGGACCCGTGACCATAGATGCATTAATTTTTAAATAATTATGGAGAAGGACAAAACTGCTCCACATGTTCAAGTTCAAAGTTGGGGCAAGGCGAAGTTTGATGAAATTAGACAGGAGATTGTAGGGGTTGGTTGGAGGCGTTTGTTTGGAGGCGAAGGGACCTCCTGAAAGTGGGACGCCTTTAGAAGTGAAATGTCTACAGTTCAAGGTCTTTATGTTCCTGTGAGGGTAACAGGCAAGGTTGGTAGGAAGAGGGAACCTTGGATGTCAGGAGATATTGAGGCTTTGACCAGCAAAAAGGAGGCGTGACTCAGTTCCAGGCAGCTGGGATCGAGGGAATACCTGGAGGTATACAGGGGATACAGGAGTTTACTGAAGGAGGAAATCGGGAGTGCGAAAAGGGGGCACAAGGTAGCTTTGGCTGAGAAGATTAGGGTGAATGCAAAGTGGTTCATTAAGTATATTAAAGCAAAAGGAATAACTAAATAAGAATATGACCCCTCAAGATCCAAAGTGGACATGCATGTCTAGAACCGTAGGAGATTTGCGAGATTCTCAATGGATATTTCGCCTCTGCCTTTACCGTGGAGAAATACATGAAGACTAGGGAGGTTAACAAAGGTCGTAAGGTTATCTTGGGGTGAGTCAATATCACAGGAGAAGACGTGTTGGATACATTAGAATGGATGAAGGTGGATCAATCTCCTGATCCTAAACAGATGCATCAAGAACACTGCAAGAGGCTACAGAGGACACTACGGGGACCCTGGTTGATATTTTTGCATCAGCGTTAGCTACAGTTTAGGTTCCACAATATTGGAGAGTAGCAAATGTGGTGCCATTATTCAAGAAGGGAAGCAAAGAAAAATCTGGGATCAATAAACCAGGAAGTCTAAATCTGTGGTACGTGGGTTACTTGAGAAGACTCTGAGGGATGAGATATACATGCATTTGGAAAAATAAGGGTTGATTAGAAATAGTCTTTTTGACAGATTCCCGACAGTTTGGAAACAGGCCATTTGGCCCAACAAGACCACACTGATCCTCCAAACTAACCCACCCAGTCCCATTCTCCTACTCTATATTTACCCCTGACGAATGCACATAACACTATGAGTAACTTAGCATGGCAAATTCACCTGACCTATACATCTTTGGATTGTGGGAGAAAAATGGAGCACGTAGAGGAAACCGGCACAAACACAGTGAGAATGTGCAAACTCCACACAGATAGTCACCCCGAAGCTGGAACCAAACCCGGATCCATGGCACTCTGAGGCAGCAGGACTAGCCATTGAACCACCATGCCACCCTTGCTTTTTTCAACACAGTTCAATGACACAGGGACAAAATTTATTCTGCCCTTCACCCATGATGCACGTTCCAGTATCACATACCATGGATAATTTATTTTCCACTGAAAATGTCATCTTATTATTATTTATTATTTAGTTTGTTATTATTAATAATTATTATTAATAGATGTTTTTAGACTGGAATTATTGCATGGCTTTGTGAGTAGGAGATCATGCCGCTCAAATTTGTTTGAGTTCATTGATGAAGTGACCAGGAATGTTGATGAAGGCAGGGCAGTCGACATAGTCTGTATGGTTTTCACGGAGGCCTTTGACCAGGTTACCATTGATAGGATGGTCTGGAAGGTTAGAATCGCATGGAATCCAGAGGGAGCTGGCGAATTGGACACACAATTGGCTTCATGGTAGTAAGCAGAGGGTAATCGTGGAAAGATGCTCTCGGACTGGAGGCCTGTGACACATGAAGTGCCTCAGGGGTCGCTGCTGGGCCCATTGCTGTTTGTTATATGCATCAATGATATTCTTGCGAATGTACAAGGCATGATTAGGAAACTTGAACATGACACTAAAATAGGTGGTATCGTGGACAGTGAGGACGTATATCAGAAATTGCACCAGGACCTTGTTCAAACTGGAGAAGTGGGCCGAGGAATATTTTGGCAATGCTAGATCAAGGTAGGAGTTTCATGGTGATTGGTAGGACCTTAAGGAGTGTAGTTGAGCAGAGGGACCACGGAGTTTAGGTCCACCATTCTCTGAAAGTGGGGTCATAGTTAGACATGGTAGTGAAGTAGGCTTTTGCCACACGAGCAAGCATCGGTCAGGACATGGAGGAGAGCAGTTGGGAAGTTATGTTGCAGTTATACAGGATGTTGGTGAGACTGCACTTGTCGTGTTGTGTTCAGTTTTAGTCACATTGCGATCGGAAGGATGTTTTTAATTTGGAATGTGTGCAGACGGAATTTATAAAAATGTTCCCAGGACTCAACAGTATGAATTATAGGGAGAGGGTGGACAAGCGAGGACTTTTTTCTTTCGAGAATAGGAGACTGAGAGGGACCTCATAGAAGTTTACACAGTTAGGGCGAATGGATCCAGCCTTTTTTTCCTAGAGTTGGGGAATCGAGGAGGAGAGGGCATCAATTTAAGGTGAGAGGGGAAAGAATATAAGGGAAACTGATGGAAACTGTTTTACACAGAGAGTGGTACACAAAGGGAATGAGCTGCCAACGGAAGTGTTTGAAGCATTTATATTGACGATATTTAAACGGCATTAGGGCAAGTACATGGACAGGAAAGGACGAGAATGCTATGGGCCAACTGCTGGGAAATGAGGTAGTGTGGTTGGATATTTGGGTCAGCATGGACGAGTCTGGACCAAAGGGCCTCTCTGCCTCTCTCTCTGCTGTAGGACTTGATGACTCTGCAAATAGAACAGCATTTGAATCAAACTGTCATTTTCCTTTGCTCATGAATTTGAATCATATTTGGACAATGTTCTTTCAAGTTAACTTTGCAGATATTTTGCTTTTCAGTTTGTTATCAAAAATACGTGTGTGTATCCGTGCGTGTGCATGTGTGTGTGTGTGTGTGTGCCGGTGTGTGTGTGTGCCGGTGTGTGTGTGTGTGTGTGTGTGTGTGTGTGTGTGTGTGTGTGTGTGTGTGTGTGTGTGTGTGTGTGTGTGTGTGTGTGTGTGTGTGAGTGTGTGTCTGCATGTATTTCTCAGTATTTTTCAAAGAAAAATATCAATGTAGATATTTGCAATATCCTCTCGTCATTCCTCTTTCCATCATAGTTTGAGCAACTTTGTTTTAGTCATAAACGTGTTGTTTTAGCAGATTAAAGAAATCTGCCTGATTTGTTCCTAGCACTGACACTGACACACTCTGAGAACTATATCATTGGCCATATCACCAACGTAGTAATATTTATTTTTTTTATCAGTATCAGCCAACGTTAGTGTCGAGGAGTTCGTTGGAGGAGAGTCTGAGGGATAGGATTTACATCTATTTAGAAAGACATGGACTGATTAGGGATAGTCAATATGGATTTGTGTGATGGAAATCATGTCTAATTAATGTGATTGAGTATTATGAAGAGGTGACAAAGAAGATTGAAGAAGACACTGTGGTATAAATTGTTTACACAGACTTCAGCAAGGCACTAAATAAGGTTCCCCATCGGAGACAGATTACTAAAATTAGGTTATATGTAATCGAGGAAAAACTAATCAATTGGATACAAAATTGGATTGAAGGTAATGGATTGTTTTCCAGACTGAAGACCTGTGGCCAGCGGTGTGCTGAAAGAATCAGTGCTGAGCTCACTGCTTTTCATCACGGATATAAACAACTTTGAAGTGATTATCGGAGGCATGGTCAGTAAGTTTAACGATAACATCACTAACGTGGTGCAGTGGACAGTAAAGAAGATGATCTCAGAATATAACGGGATCCTTGACCATCAATGAGCCAAGAACTGGCAGATGGAGTTTAATTTAGATATTTGTGAGGTTTTACATTTTGGTAAGTTAAAGCAGCGTAGTGCCCTGGGGAATGTTGCTGAACAAATAGAACTACGGGTGAAGATTCATAGTTCCTTGTAAGTGGAGTTTAGGTCGGTAGAGTGGTGAAGAACGTAGTTGGCATGCTTGCCTTAATCGGTCAGAGCATTGAGTATAGGAGTAGGGGTAGGGTGTGCGCTTGTACAGGACGTAGGTGAGGCCACTTTAAGAATACTGCGTACATGTCAGTTGAGTCTGCTAAAGGATGGATTTTGTTAAGCTTGAAAGGGTGCAGAAAACATTTACAAGGATTTTCTGGAACCTGAGGGTTTGAGCTACAGGGAGATGATGAACAGATTGAGGCTTTTTCCCCTGGCCTATCAGAGACTGAATGGTGACATGACAGAGGTTTAACAAGTCCTGAGGGGCATGGATGGTCTGAATGGGCAAGATCCTTTTTCCCAGTGTAGGGGCGTCCAGAACTAGACGGCATAGTGTGAAGGTGACAGGGCAAAGACTTAGAAGGGACCTGAGGGGAAACATTTTCACACAGATGCTGGTGGGTGTACTTTCAGAGGAAGTGGTGAAAGTGGGTACAATTACACGTTTAAAATGTATCTGCATAGGTACATAAATAGAAATGGTTAAGAGGGATGTGGGACAAATGCTGACAAGTTGGACGAGATCTGATTAAGATGCCTGATTGGCCTGGAAAATTTGGACAAAAAGATCTGTTTCCACGCAGTATGACTCTCTTATTCTCACAACAGGATGAGGGAAAATTCATAAAGGGCCATTCGAATGGAATTCTCTTCTCCGGAAGTTTGTGGTGCCTCTCTGATTACAAGTATTCACAACTGAGTTAGTTAAAGTTTTGACAGAGAAGTGTTTCATGGATAATGGGACACAGGCAGGGAAATGAGGCTGAGACCACAATCTGATCAGCCACAATCTTAATGCCTGGTGGAGAAGGCTCAAATTCTCTAATGACCCACTTCTGCGCCTCAGTCCCATGTTTCTGCATTCCATTCAACCCCTCAAACCTGCAACAGGTAACTTGTGCTTCATTTGTTGATCATGTTGTAGACCCAGATTCAATGTGAATACAGCCCCCAAATCTCACCCAGCGATGGCTCACAAAATCCGCTGGTCTCGCTGATTGCAACATTCCATAAAAGACCTTCCAGGAAAATAACACCAACTAACTTTCCAATAACAGAATGGGAGAACATCAGAAACAGAGGCAGGTCATTCACATCCTAAGCCTGTCTTGCCCTTCACTAAGATCAATCTGACCTGCTCCAAGTCTCAAATCTTCCTCAATGTCCAAGTCTTCTTGAGCACTTCCATAGAACACAGAACAAAGAACGGTACTGATTTGAAGATGCCGGTGTTGGAATGGAGTGTACACAGTTAAAAATCACACAACACCAGGTAATAGTCCAACAGGTTTCTTTGGAAGCACACTAACTTCCTCAGCATCGCCCCTTCATCAGGTGATAGTGGAGCGCTCAATCCTAACACAGAATTTAAAGCACAAATTTGCAGTGTGATGGAACTGAGATTACACATTGAAAATTTGATTGTTAAGCTTTTCATCTGTTAGAATACCATGATAGTGTCTCTTCTTCCATATGTAAATCACAAAACCTTTTTTTTAAGTTGCATTCTCAGGTTAACTGTTAACAATGGTGATGCCTATACAATATGGTGAAAGTGTTGCCTCCCTGTGTTCTCTCTCTATGCCATGATGTTTACATTGATTCTAATCTAAAAAGTGAGATAACGCAGTCTTACATGAATTCATGCAGTTTTTGAGCTCAGACTTCTACATGAATGCATACAGTTCGGACCTTCATCACTCGACGTTGTGCCATTTATCCTACTCTAAGATCAGACTAATCTACATGCTTCCGTTCACTTTTTTCCATGTGCCTATCCAAGAGTTTCTTAAGTTTCCTCACCTATTTGACTCTACTATGACTGCTGGCAGTGCATTTGACTCACCCACCACTCTCTGTGTAAAGAATCTACCGCTGATATCTCCCCTAAACCTTCCTCCAATTGCCTTAAAATTATACCACCGAGTCATAGATATTTCTGCCCTGGGAAAATGCTTCTGGCTATTCACTCTATGACTCTCATCATCTTGTACACCTCCAGTGAGAAAAGCCCTCGGTCCTCATGGTTTCCTCATAAGACCTGCCCTCCAGTTCAGGCGACATCCTGGTAAATCTCCTCCTGGTAAATCGCACTTAATTAGAGTTAATTATGACCTCTCCCCTTTTTAGAGTCATTCATTGCACAAGGGAAGATGATTATCATTGGTGGGCATCAATCATCTCAGCCGTGGGACACATCTGCAGGAGATCCTCAGCATGGCTTCCTCAGCGCAGGCATCTCCAGTTTGTCATCACATAATCCCCACAGTGTGGAAGGAGGCTATTCAGCCCACTGAGTCCAAACTGAGCAGATTGGATTCCCGACAGTGTGGATACAGGCACTGCGGCCCAACCAGTCCACAACAACCCTGTAAAGATTAACCCACCCAGACACATTTCCGTCTGACTAATGCACCTAACATAATGGACAATTTAGCATGGCCAATTCACCTGGCCTGAACATCTTCGAACTATGGAGGAAACCGGAGCACCCGGAGGAGACTTATGCAGACAAGTGGGGAACGCGGAAACTCCACACAGGCAGTTTCCCACGGCGGGTTCCAACCTGGGACCCTGGTGCTGTGAGGCAGCAGTGCTAGCTGCTTAGCCACCGTGCCAGCAGAAAAGGGAGCAGCCACTGAAATTTACAAAATTTCCAGGACAATTCGTCCCTCTTCAACTCTTGAAACAGTCTGTGACGATGTACAGCAAGACGTGGACAACATTCAAGATCGTACTGTTAAAGTCTGGGTAACATTTATGTAACAGCACAGTACATTTCCACAGTAAAACGAGGATTTTATTCAGCACCTCAATCTGGTTTCACAAGAATATGGGGAAGCCATTCATCCCATCAAAACTAATGCGCAAGAAGAAGGATGGACCATTCGGTCCCTCCTGCCTGTTGCACAGGAAGACAAGGAGTCTGTTCTCTCCCACATGTGACTACATGGGATCAGAAAGAGCCATTTCATACCCGGAGTCACTTAAAAAGGAACAGGAAGAGGTTATTCAGCTTGTCAAGCCACTAACACAGGAACAGGAAAGGGTGAGAGATGCTCCAACATCACAAACAAATGGAGCAGGGGCTGCACAGACAGACTGCTCCAAATTGATCCACATACTCATGGTACATATGTGTTACTTTAACATGGGTTTCTGGCAGTCGCAATGAAGCCAACATTTTTAGCCATTCTCCAAGTTATCTTCCATTTCCAAGATGGCAGACCCATGGTCTCCGGAGAGGTCAGAAACCGGTGGGGAATAACTAACTGTTTCAGAATGAAGGTATTTTGGCTGCTGACAGGATTGTGTACAAAGTGACATTCAATGCAGTGTCACGCAGTAACTGTGCATTAAAGTGTTCAGAGTTCATTCAGAGCCTGCACCTCTCTGTCAATCGACATGGGAGCTCTGCAGATGCACATAAACTGTCGTGAATCAAACATCCAATAAAAAGTATGACATTGTCACCCCATTCAGCTATTTGGGACATAATGAGTTTCTGTTCATACCCATCAAGCTTCAACTTCTTATTCTCTCACAGCGCTAAAGATTAAACACATAGTTACTGCACTCTCCCCTCATGGTAACATCATGCCAGTGTTTAGTCTGGTCGAACTCCCGTACACTCTCTCAGTGACAAAGGTATCATTGTTTATAAAGCAGACCAAACCTTTACACAAAGCACCAAATACTTTCTCAACAAAACACGATCATTGGGAAAAATATTCTAACTTTGATACTTCAATCATTTTGCCTGAAGAGCCACATATCATTTACTTCCTGCCCCTGTATGAATTCTGTCAGTGACTTATGACCAAGGACATCCAGGTCCTTTCCAACAAAAGCACTCGCCAACATCTCTAGCATTTAATAAATATAAATGTACATGATGATATTTGTTGTTCACACCTGAATAATTTTTATACCTTGTGAACAGCTATTGCCCAAACACTGATCTTGCTGCCACCCATCAATCCTTCAGTCCAGAGAAAAACAGTATTCTCCTCTATTCTCCATTACCCAATTTTTAATCTATGTGGTATATATTCCACCCCTACCTACCCATGGACTCTAACATTCCCCATTCTCCTGTATTCAAACATGTCAAACGTCTTCTAAAAATACAAATACTCCACTCCCATTAGTTCTCAACTGTCGATGTCACAACGGACAATCTCCATAAACAGGTTTATCAAAGATCATTTCCCTTTCCTGAATTTAGGCAGAATGTACCAAATTATATAATTATTCTCCAAGTTTCTAGTTGTCACATTCCTTATAAAAGGTTCCAATATTTTTTTTCCCTCAGCTGACATCAAGCTATTTAGTTTTCTGTCTTCCCTCTCCATCCTGTTTTAAACAATGAAGTTTACAATAGTTGTTTTCCAGTCTGCAGCATCCTTTCCAGAATCTAACTCGCTTTGAAGAATAATCAGTAATTCTTTCACTATCTCTGTTCTGATCTCAATCACTCTGGGATGGAGCTCATCAGATGCAGCAACTTATGAAACTTCAATTCAATTAGATTTTCAATAACATACTCTTCATTAATTCTGATTTCCTGCAGTTTCCCATTTTTACCAGTCACTCTTTTCCCCAATATTTCTGGAAATTAGTTTCTGTAACTTCCTCTGTGGAAATGGAACCAACGCATTCCTCTCAGCAGGTAGATGGCTGCAGTCAGCTTGTGAATATATTGGAGGACTGCACTTCAGAGATGGTGGATATATTACCCACTGCTGCCTGCAAAGTTCCAGTATCAATCCAGTTTAATTCATCGTGAGTGCCAGCACAGTCCTGTCCCTGGTATGAGACTACAGGTCATAATGAAGGAGGGGTTACAGCTCAGTGACAACCTCAATATTGAGACAAGCTGGTATTACACTTTACAGCTGAATAGGTGCAGCTTAGACAAATGTTCCTGGAAATCCCAGAGAGTACAGTACAGTGCCCTGCTCCTCCCAGTTTACACAGCTTCCCTTTTTTGTAGTCTCAGCTCCATTTGTTTATCATGGACCCAGCCATACTGTAAATGCAGTATCCAGAGTGGGATCCCCAGACCCTCGGGGTTCCCTAAATGAACCCATTAGCTGACATCACAATCCTGAGAACACCATCCACAGAACCTCCACTGACTTTCTAGATGACAGCAGCAAGTCAATTCCCCACACCCACAGTGCATCCATTCAGTGTTGAAAATGCCTCGGTCTCCTCAGTTTCTCTTCCTGGCTGA
Organism: Chiloscyllium punctatum; assembly: GCF_047496795.1. NCBI lineage: Eukaryota > Metazoa > Chordata > Chondrichthyes > Orectolobiformes > Hemiscylliidae > Chiloscyllium > Chiloscyllium punctatum. The sequence goes on from NC_092751.1 coordinate 27,415,630, forward strand.
GAAAGCTGTTACATCTCCACACAGTCGCACAGTAACAATCCCTCTCTCCATAGAAGCAGTTGGCAATGGAACATTACGTTTCTCTCTATCTCAGCGACTATAAGTATTGCTGATGGAGTTGATCACCACACTCAGAGACAAGAGATTGAGGAACATTACTCACGGTAAGCAGGGACATCCCGTAATAAATATGATATTCAGGAATATGTGCAAAGGGGAATTGTCAGAATAACTTCACATTCTGTTTTCCTTCCAGTTCATCATCAGCAATCGTTTTGCTTGCTTTTCCTTTCTCTCTCTCTCTCTCTCTCTCTCTTTCTCTCTCTCTCTCTCTCTCTCTCTCTCTGTCTCTCTCTCTCTCTCTCTCTCTCTCTCTCTTGCTGGCCATCATCCACTCCACACAAACCTCCCACTCACCCCTCACCCTTCCAACCATCCCTGATATAATAATATTATTTCTCAGTTGTATTCAGTTTTGATAGGTTCACTGAACTCGAAACGCTATTTGTGTTTCTTCTGACAGACTGCCATACCTGCTGAGATTCTCCAACATTCTTTCAAACGGTGGAGAATTTTATTTCAGATCGCCAGCATCCGCATTTCCTTGGTTATTTCACCTTTAATGTTGTTGTTACGCGGGATGCCAGCATCACTGCCAAGGGCAGCATTTGTTGTCCATCCTAACTGCCCTTGACAACGCAGCCGTTTGTCAAGGCAATACAGCGGCAACCATATTGTTGTGAATCTGAGGTAACACTTAGTTCAGGCAGGGCAAACATGTTAGGTTTCTTTACCAAAGGTCATTAATAAACGAAGAAAATAAATCCTGATGGTTTATCGTTACCATGAGTGAAATTAGGTTTCATTCCAATTTTTGTCATTGGAATTTAAATTTAGTCATCGACTGTGATAGGATTTCAGACAATGGTCGTAGAATCATAACCCGTGCCTCTGAATTACACAGTCAGTGACATTATTACTCTGTTTAAGATTCCCTGTTGTGAAGTAACTGTAGAGACAAGAACAAGTTTGTGGTCAAAATATTTGTAACTGGAAGAAAGGTCAGAAGTGAACTGGAGCCATAAAATCTGTCGTTAACGAAGGGGTAGGTGATGGTGAAGACAGCAACATAACTCAGGCAGAGCTGGAAATTGGGGATATTATGAAGGTGGTGTCAGCAGGTTTGATGACAGAGAGAATATGGAGACATAAAACAGTTCACGGTAAAAAGGAGAGTCAAGGTTCCGAACAGTCTTGTTCCTTCTCTGATGTTTATGAGTAAGTAGTTTGAAAATGCATGAGAAGGAAGTGGCGTTTATGACTGAAATTTTATGTATTTGTTAAATATAATCAACCAGAATAGCAATAACATTCAGAATCATTTATAGAATCGACAGAGATAGACTTACCAGGAACACCAATAATAGCGAGGATGGGCTAGTACCCTGCGTGAATAATCATCAGTACGGCTTGTGTCCGCATCTCTAACCGTGGCCAATCCTGAGAAAGCCAATAAAGACCCCAGGATAAACTCCTGTCCACTGTTGTAACATTCCAGTCTAATGTTCCCAGATTCTGATCCATTGTTAGAAAATTCCAGTCTAATGTTCTCAGATTCTGATCCATTGTTGGAACATTCCAGCCTAATATTCTCAAATTGAAATCCATTGTTTAAACATTCTAATGTTCTCAGATTCTGGTTTCTCTCTCTTTCTCTATAGCTGCTGATCCCAATCTTGTTGAGGTTGACTCTGCGCCGAATACTATGGCATTATAAGTTGAAAGAAGTCCCTAATTATGGAAGAGGGAAAGCCTCCAGTGACCCAGTTCGGCCCATGAACACTGATATTAATCACAGAGGATGTTGGATTCCTTGGATGCTGCCTGACCTGCTGCGCTTTTCCAGCAACACGTTTTCAGCTGCTATTAATCACAGTCACAGAACAAACAGCTCCAGTTAACCCATTTCACGCCAACTCTGATATATCATAATAATTGGTGTGGGTGGGATTTTGCTATCGATGATTATTGGTCTAATGGCATATCTCCAGTTGTAAAAATAGAGGTGGGGGAGCGAGATAAATCTTTCTCTTCACAAGCTCAATGATTCTGCTGTGTTTTGGCAGTGTAGGAATTGCTGGGCTCCCGAGGCCGTTTGTGTCTGATCACAAGGCCTGCTGCATTTTTTCATTTTATTTCTGTTTAACTTTGACTTTTGTCTGTCCAGCATTTAACGCTGATGTGGGTTTCGGCATTTTTGAGAGACACCTACAGGGCCATAGACGATGTAGATACAGTTCATTCCTTGTGCTCTTGCAGCTGCTGCCTGATCCTGTGGAGTGATGGTCGAACTCACACAGAACCAGGATTCTTAGTTTTAACTTTCGGTAGTTATGGCGTGGGTCTCAGCAGAGTTGGAAGGCAGTAAATCTCTCCCGGGTGCTACACACTCTCTCTGTGATTTCTCTCAGAACTGTCTTTTGATGGTCTTTACTCCTGGATTGGAGAACTGCATGTGAGACAATCTGTTTCCTGCATTTGTTTTTTGAAAAAAAGTGTGCTTATTGGACGATACCATATTGGATCAGTTACTGTATAGCTATTAACTAAACTATTATTCTGCTAAGTTTTCCAACAAAATTACGTTATTGCAAGTTCCTCTTCCTTTTGTTGTCTTTTTTTGACAGTATTCAAATACATAGTGTTTTGCTTAATGTCGAATATTTTTACCAAGTCAATTCTATCTGAAACACATCACCTCACATTTACCAGGAGTGATAATCATGTCAGGAATTATATCGGGTACTGAATCCATCTCTCAGATCCAGCCCGGATACGTATTAGCCCTGATGTGACCCACTCAGCATGAAGCACTGCGTAGACCACGCTGGTGTACTGCTCAGCAATCCGTCCAGGATCTAACAATGTTTAGAAATCACCAGCACACGACTTATCTGTCCAACAGGCACTGATCTATAAACTTGGACTAGATAATCTTTTCAGCACAGGGTGCTGTGCAGAACACACAAAGGCATTGTTCTATACACACGGACAGGATATCTGTGCAGCATGGGGAGCTGTGCAGTGAATAGCAGTGAAGTTATCTGATAATGTGGAGCAGTTATCTTCCAAGCATACACAGCTATGTACACCAATCACTGCATTGCTGCGTAACACTGTGTTAAATCACTGCCCAGCGCGGGGGAACTTGCAGCTCATGCTGCAAATGAGAGGATGTGCAGTTTCCTCCATTTACAGCTCCATATCTACATTGTGGCATGACACAGGGGTGCTGTGGATGTGAAACTCACTGCCAGAGAGAGATGGCGGGGGCATCAGTTTAAATACCAATAAATCGGAGTAGCTTGGTTAAAAGAGAGGGGGAGATTGAGAGAGAATTTCACAGCAGGATCTGTTGGTAGGTTTAAAAATTGTGGAATGAGAACATTTCGATAGTATCTTGCAATATAGGTCACTGTTTCCAGGAATGATGGGTGAGCAGGATATTGGTGTAAGTTAAGATGATGGAGAGTTTTGGATAAACATTTGCCCTGCAGTGTTGTAACTGGGAGTGGGATCAGCAGAGTCTTCAACTCATTGGGCTGAATCGAACAATAATTTGTCTCAGTGCCATTTTCATTGAGTGTGACAGAAGGAATGTCTGCACGAGGCAGAGCTAGTTTCCTGGTGTTATCTTATCGAACTCACCTCATTACCTACCCACCTCACCCCATGGTGTCCCTCTCATTCAATACCAGCCCGATTTTCCCAGACATCATGGCTGGAGTTACACACCATCGCTCGAGGACCCCTGGATATTCAGTGATCCCTGCCACTGCTGCGATCGTTAAAAGGCCGATGGGCACACGGTTGAGCTTTCTCAGTTTGGAGCTGCCCTGCACCGTTTACCCCGAGCATGGCAGATTGGGAAATTACACCACAACTTGTCAACAGGGGCAGGGATTTCCTGGTGAATTGTCTAGTATAGAGCGGGACCATTCTCTTCCCAGAGGGAGCCGCACCACCAGACTCATCAAACATGATCTGAGCACACCACTCAGCTGAGTGCAGTATCTGCAGTCCATAGAAAAGTACAGCAATACAGTAAAAGCATCAATAACCTTCTCCGCTCTGTCAGGATAAGGGTCACCGTATTCTCTCTACTCTCTCACACTCACTGTATATCTGTTAGCGCCTTCCCCAGAATAAGGCTCCATCACTCTCACCACTGCAATGCAGCACCTTCTCTCTCCCTCTCTCTCACCTACGCAATACCCCCACATGGTTATAAAATGTTCTTATGAGTGCTGTTTCTAGAATTCTCTGGATGATGTCATTTGTACAATGTTCCAGATAATTTTCAAAATAATTCAACTTTAGCAAAATTTTCATCCTCCAGTATGTAACGAATCAGAGGAAGGAGCAGAGTTTTACTTTTTTCAAAATCACTCAGGATGAAAGTGCCTCATGAGGCCATTAATCCTCTCAAATATGCTCCATAATTCAGACAAAGGGAACACCTAAACACTTGAAGACTCACTCTCTTCTTGAAGACAGGCGCCACATTGGAGTTTCGCCAGTTTCACTGGAACACGCCTGTAATTTCGAGAGTTATGGAATATTTCACACAGTGACACCAGTCACTCTGTAACCACTTCTTTTAAAGCAAGCTATGAATTGCTGATGAGCTGTTTACCCTTGGACTTTTCTGTTTGAGAAAGGCCTTGTTTGTTTTGTTAGAGACTATGCAAAACTTTCATCTGACTACAATTTTTATTTATAATGTTGAATCTATTTGTGCCTACCCTGTGAGGAACGATGTAAAATACTGTTTTAAATTCTCTGCCTGTTCCCTGAAACCACTTCCCCAGTCACATCCTCCCGATGTCCCACATATTCTCTCCTGCCTTTCTTCCAAGGGTCACAGATAGATCATGAACTTTTTTTATTTGATATGGGAAAATTCTTGCGGTTAGTTTCTTTTCATATATCTTGCCAGTTTTGGAATATTTTTCTTTGTATTTTGTTTTATACAATCTGCTTCTGGTTCCAGAAGTAAACTTCCCAAATGTGGCCACGCCAGACAGCCCCACTCTGAATTCTTCAGTTTGTGATTGATTAGCAAACTTCACAGTCTTTGTGCATCATGGGTGGTTCATCTTCACATCTTCATATCATCTTCTTTTTGACCAGAGTCAATCATTACTGAGCGTTATTAAGCAGTATCTGCTTAAATGATTCCCCCCCCCACACACACACACACATCTGCTGACCTTCACCTATGTCTGTTTTCACACTCCGTATTTGACCAGATATATGACATAAATCTGCATTTGAAATATCTGGCTCTTTTTAATCTTTGACGGGGAACCTATGTGTGTGGCTGAACATATGATCAGCTGAGGGTGTCTCCATTCTCCCAGTTTCCCTGCCTCTGTCATTTCTGTGAGATGATGCCGCATTCCTTTGGGAAGGTTCATACATGTCATCCTTTTCATTCAAACGAGAAAACCCTTTACTCTGATGGACTGAGCTTTCAGCTGTGTCTGTCCCGTCTCCATCATTTCTGCCCTCACTCAATCCCCTCCTCCCCAGAACAATGATAGATCTCCCTTGTCCTCACTTCCTACTGCACTAGGATCTACATTCACTGAATCATCCTCCACCGCTTCCACCACATCCAGCAGGACAGCAGCATCAAACACGTCTTCCCGTCTCGTCCACTGTCAGTATTCCACAGGGACCACTCCTTCTGTGGCACCCTCCATCATCCCGAACACTTCCCCACACCTCCATGGCACCTTCCCATGTAAATGCAGAAGCTGCAACATTTGCCCATTCACCTCTTCCCTCCTCACTGTCCAAGGCCCTAAACAGACCTTCCAGGTAAAGCAAAATTTCACTTGTGCACTTTCAATCCAGTCTCCTGTCATTGCTGCGAACAATGCAGTCTCCTTTACATTAGTGAACCAAACAGAAACTGTTTTGAGGAACATCTCCACTCTGTCTGCATAAATGACCCTGGCCTTCTGATTGCTCCCCATTTCAATAACCTACATTGCTCTCATGATTATGAGAATGCTTGGAGGAGTTAATGATGGGTTGGACCAGAGAGTGTTACCTATCTGAACTTCCAGAAGGCCTCTGAATTGGTACTGCACAGGAAGCTGCAGAGTAAGATAAGGACCCATGGAGTCAGAGGCCAGATACTACGATTGATAAAAGGTTGGTTCTCTGGCAGGATGCAGAGTGAGAATAAAATTGTCCCTCTCAGGACGGCAGCCAGTGCCTACCATTGTTCCACACGAGCCAATGTTGGGACCACAACATTTCACTTTGTAGGTTAATGATCAGAGTGGTGGGGCAGAATGCATTCAGGCTACGTTTGCAGATAATGCAAAGATAGGTGGACGGGCATATAGTATTGAGGAGGCAGGGAGCCTGCAGAAAGATTTCGACAGTTTAGGAGAGTGGGAAAAGGAGTAGCAGACGGAACACAATGTGGGAGAGTGTGAGCTCATGCACTTTGGTATGAAGAATACAGGCATGGACTATTTACTAAATGGGCAAAAAAAAATCAGAAATCTGAGTAACAAAGGGACTTGGATTCCAAGCCCAGGATTCGCCTTAGATAAACTTGCAGGTTGAGTCAGTTAAGAAGGCAGACACAAAGTTGTCATTCATCTCGAGAGGAGTAGGATATAATGGTGGGGATTCTGAGGCTTTCTAAGGCTCTGGTCAGACCACATTTCCAGTATTTTGTGCCTCATACCTCAGGAAGGATGGATAAGCCTTGGTGTGTGTCAAGAGAAGGTTCACCAGAAATGAAAAGCTTAACACATGAGGAACGTTGGAGAACTCTGGGTTTATACTCGATGGAGATTAGAAGTATGAGGGGGGATCCAGTTGAAACTTACAGAATACTGAATGACCTGGATACAGACAAAATTAGGAGGACGTTTGCACTGGCAGGAGGGCGCAGGCTTAGAGCAAAGGGAAAATCCATTAGAATGAAGATAAGATGAAACGTCTTTAGCTAGAGACTGGCGAAATTGTGGAATTCCTTACCACAGAAGGCTTTGGAAACCAGATCATTTGGCACCAACGGTATAGCCAGGAAAGGGACTGAGGATCTGAAAAGTGACTACAGAGAGTTAGTTTGGAAGCTGAAGAGCAAGACGAGTAGAGTAGTGATCTCAGGTTTGCTACCAGTGCCACGGGCTAGTGAGATGAGGAACACTCAGCGAATGCAGCTTTACACGTGACTGAGAGGCTGGTGCAGGAGGGAGGGCTACAGATACCTAGGCATCAGGATACATTCTGGGTAAGGTGGGACCTGTACATGAAGGACGGGTTGAACCTGATCTGGAGGGGCACAAATGGCCTGTTTGGGAGGTTTGCTTGTGTGATTCAGGCGGGTTTAATCTAGTTTGGCAGGGGGTTAGGAATAAGACCACATGCCTGAGACGGGGTTAGTTGCAGACGGGACAGTGAGAGGGTATATTGAAACTATCAGGAAGGTTTCTTACGCAATGAAACAAAGGGATCAGGAAAATTGCGTCTGCTTTAATGCAAGGAATGTCCAAAATAAGAGTCTGAAATTAGAGCATGGATCAGTACTTGGGGCTACGATGTCGTGGCCATAACGGAGACGTAGGTTTCACAGGGACAGGGATGGTTGCTTGATGTTCCAGGGTTTAGAACGTTTAAAAATCTTTAGGGGCGGCACGGTCGGCGCAGTGGTTAGTACTGTTGCCTCACAGCGCCAGAAAACCGGGTTCAATTCCCACCTCAGGGAGTTTGCCATTTTCCCCGTGGGTTTCCTCTGCGTGCTACTGTTTCCTCCCATAATCCAAAAATGTACAGATTGGGTGAATATGTCGTGTTAGATGAAGGGGTAAATGCAGGGGAATGGTTCTGAGTGGGTTGCTCTATGGAGGGTTGGTGTGGACTTGTTGGGCTGAAGGCCTGTTTCCACACGAAAAGTAATCTCATCTAAAAAAGAACAGGGTGGGTGGAAAATGAGGAGACGGTATAGCATTGCTTATCAGAGAGTGCGTCACAGCGACAGAAATGAAGGTTGTTGAGGAAGATTTGTCTACTCAGTCAGTATGGGTGGAAGTTAGGAACAGCAAGGGAACAGTCACCGCATTTTTGGGTTTCCTATAGACCACGTAATAGCAGTGGAGAGATTGAAGATCTCATAGGCGGGCAGATTCTGGAAAAATGCAATAGTAGCAGGATTATTGTTATGGGTGATATCAACTTTTCCAACATCAACTGGAACCTCCTAAGGTGCAGATGGTGTGGATGAAGCCGTTTTGGTCAGGTGTGTTCAAGAGGGTTTCCTTGCTCAGTATGTAGACAGACCGACGAGGGAGAGGCTATTTTGGATTTGGTGCTCGCCAATGAGTCAGGATAGGTGTCAGAACTCACGGTGGACGAGCACTTTGGTGAAAGTGATCACAAATGCCTCACATGTAGCATAGTCTGGGAGAGTGAAAGGAGCAGTTTCGGAGGGGAGATATTTAATTCTGGAAAAGGAATTCATGATGCTGTCAGACAGGAGTTGGGAAGTACAGACTGGGAGCAATTGTTCCACAGAAAGGGCACAGCAGACATGTGGAGACTGTTTAAGGAGCAGTTGTTGCGAGTGATGCATAAATGTGTTCCTCTGAGACAGGTAAGAAGGTGTAAGATTAAGGAACCTTGGATGACGAGAACAGAGGAACGTCTCGTCAAAAGGAAGCAGGCAGCTTACGTAAGATGGGGGAAGCAAGGATCTAGCACAGCTTTAGAGGATTACAGGCTTGATAGAAAGGAGCTCAGAAATGGACTAAGGCGAGCCATAGTGGGGCACGAAAAAGGCTTGGCAAGAAGGATTAGGGAGAATCTAAAGGCATTTTTCTCATACATGAGGAATAAGAGAATAATCAGCGAAGAGGTAGGGCCGATCAGGGATAGCGTAGAGAACGTATGCATGGAGTCTGAGCAGATAGGGGACGCCCGAAATGAGTTTTTCGCTTCGATTTTCACCAAGCAAAGGGAGCTTGTTGTAAATGAAAACTTAGAGGAGCTGGGCCAGATCAGTCTTGACCAGGTCAAGATTGATGAAGTTGATGTGCTAGCAATTTTGGAAAACTTTAAGATGGATACGTACCCAAGACCAGATTTATCCTAGACTGCTACAGGAAGCGAGAAAGGCGGTTGCTAAGCTGCTGGTGAGGATATTTGCCTCCTCATTCCCCACAGGAGTCGTACCGGAGGATTGGAAGGAGGCGAATGTTGTTCCTTATTTCAAGAAGGGTAATAGGGAAATCCCTGGCAATTAGAGACCTGTCAGTCTTACGTCTGTGGTCAGCAAAGTTTGGAAAAGTACTGAGGGATTTGATTGATGACTATTTGGCAAAGCATTGTGTGATTAAATCTGTCAGCATGGCTTTGTGAGGGACCGGTCATTCCTCACAAATCTTATTGATTTCTTTGAGGAGGTGTCAAGACAGGTCGACGACGGTCGAGCAGTGGACGTGGTGTATGTGAACTTTAGCAAGGCATTTGATAGGGTTCCCCATGGAAGGCTCATTCATAACGTCAGGGATACAGGGAGATTTGGCTATCTGGATTCAGAATTGACTGGATGGCAGAGGCAGACAGTGGTTGAAGATGGAAAGTATTCTCATTGGAGGACAGTGTTGAGAGGAATCCCACAGGGCGATGTCCTTGGGCCTCTGCTCTTTGTAGTTTTTATAAATGACTTGGATGATGTGGTTGTGGGGTGGATTAGTAAATTTGCGAATGACACAAAAGTTGGAGGTGTCGTCGATAGTATAGAGGGTGACGAGGCTGCAGCGTGACATAGACAGGATGCAGAGCTGGGCTGAGAAATGGCAGAGGAGTTCAACCTGGGTAAATTAGAAGTGATGCATTTTGGAAGGTCAAATTCGAATCCTGAATATAGCATTAAATATAGGATTCTTGGCAGTGTGGAGGAACAGAGGGATCTGTGTGCGCAAGTGCATAGATCCCTCAAATTTGCCACCCAAGTGGATAGGGTGTCAAGAAAGCATATGGTGTTTTGGCTTTCATTAACAGAGGGATAGAGTTTAAGAGCAGTGAGGTTTTGCTGCAGTTCTACTTGTCCCTGGTGAGACCACACTTGGAATATCATGTCCACTAGTGGACCCCATACTATAGGAATGATACAGCGGCTTTGGAGAGGGTGCAAAGAAAGTTTACCAGGATGCTGCCTGGACTGAGGGCTTGCTTTTTGAAGAAAGGTTGAACAAGCTTTAACCTTTCTCTCTGGAGACAATGAGGAGAGAGGAGTTCTGATCTGTACAAAATAATGAGAGGAATAGATAGAGTCAATACCGGGAGACTTTTCCCCAGGGTAGGATTGACTAGTACGAGAAGTCATAGTTTGAAGATATTAGGAGGAAGGTAAAAGAGAGACGTCAGAGGTAGATTATTTACGCAGAGAGTTGTGAATGCATGAAATGCATTGCCAGCTCAGTTGGTGGAAGCAGAGTCAATGGGGACATTTAAGCGACTGCTGGACATGCACATGGATAGCAGTGAGCTGAGGGGTGCAGAGGTTAAATTACTACATTTTACATTAGGATTAAATCTCGGGACAACAGGCTAGGCGGATGCTCTGGCAGCTGGTGGAAGTTAATAATAATTTATAAAATATCGAGATCTAAAATCTTGATTCAATAATAATGACCTTGAAGCCAATCTCAATTATAAACACCAATTTGCTTCCTTTCAGGAAGTGAATCTCCCGTGTTTTCCTGGTCTGGCCTAAAAGTGACTCCAGACACACAGATATGTGATATATTCTTCATTGGTCTCTGAAATGGCCAAACAAGATACTCAATTGTATCAAACTGCTCTGAAGTCTTAAAGGATAAAACCGGTCAGAACACCCGGCATCACCTTCTGCATCAGGAAATGGAAACACTGGCCTGTCAACACTGCAGAGACCTCCTTCCTAACATCTGAGAGCTTGTGACAACGTTGACAGTGCTTATCCACAGACTACATAGAAACTTTTGGAATGGAGTAGGTCATTCAACACAGTGAGCCTCCCACGTTCTCACCATGGCCGAGAATCTCCTCAATACATTTCTCCGACAGCAGACTGAGATATATTGCAATTAATTCCGTCAACCAAATGTTTGAGGTGTTTGCGAATAGCTGAGACCCAAGGGTATAATCCTGAGATACTCCACGAGCCTTCATCTCCAATAAAATGATCCTTTTATTCCTGTTTTTCTGGTCCAAGTGCTTCTTTGCTGACCTGCTTTCTTTTTCATATATTCTCCTCCACTTTTCTTTTTGTAATTTACTGACCTAAAGCTGGACCCAGCGTTTGAAACTCAAGCTAAGGCCAATGCGGAGGAGAGTGAGTCCTTACTTACTTTTCCGGAGCAAGCACATGACCTGGAATTGGCAGCTGCAACATCAGCAGAGTCAACGTGAGTGAGATAGGGCCCAGTAGCAAAAGGTGATACCTGAAAATTGGAGACATGTTGTTGGTTGGGTCCTGCACTGGTTGTGGTGAAGTGCATTGGAAGGCCATGATGGTAACATCGATGAGGTGGGCCCAGCAGTAAGAGACATGTTTCTGACATTGGAATGGCCTGGCAGAGGAGACAATGAGCTGGTGATGGAGGAGTATCTGTCCAGTGGCAAAGATGGTGCCTTAGGACCAGAAACTTCGATGTTGCCGGGGTCTGGTGTAGATGGGGATGAAGCTGTCATGAAGGGGTTGGGTTGCAGGGGTGGTCGATGATGAGGAGCTGTCTCACAACCCTTAAGCTCTCTTCAGGCTGTATCCTCTGTTTATTCCACTGTCTTCAATTATTCAAAATGGCACCACTTTGAGGCAACAAGTGAAAGCATTTCACTGATTTTATTGTATTTATCCTGGAAAGTACACCTGGTCATAAAATCAAAATCAAAAACTTTTACTCACTCTTTCCTGCCAGCTTTTCCATTCTGTAACCATGTCCAAATATTTGCCACAATCCCATAAGATTTGATTTTGCATACTGGGTTTGGGACTTCAGCAAAAATCTTTCTGGAAATCCCTCCTCGTAATCTTATCCTTGTGAATCACCTCTCCCTCAGCCTTCTCTGCTCCAAAGTAAACAACCGGAGCTTATCCAGCCTATCTCCATAGTTGATATGCTCCATCCCAGGGAGCATCCCGGTGAATCTCCTCTGCACCCAACCACTTCAATCACATTCCTTCCTGCAATATGGCTCCCAGAACTACGTACAGTGTTCTCACATGGCCTAACCATAGACTTGTATAGCTCTGACAATCGATACGTCGGGGAATGAAGGCTCTGCCTACGGTTCCCTCTGCCTTATTAACTAACGTATTAACCTCAGTCAAAAAGTATATTGCTGGAAAAGCACAGCAGATCAGCCTGCATCCGAGAAGCAGGAAAGTCGACTTTTTGAGAATATGCTTTTCATCAGGAATGTGAACACCAATCCTGATAAAAAGTTATGATCAAAAGATCGACTCTCCTGCTCCTTGCATGCTGCTTTACTGACTGTGCTTTACAAGAACTACACTTCTTTATTCTGATCTCAAACATCTGCAGTCCTCATTTTTTCCCCTAAACTATTACCCTGTGCCGTCACATTCAGGGATTTGTGGAGGAACACCCTCTCAGCTTCTTAGTGTGCTGGCATTCATTGTATACCCCCATTTTTGGTTCCTTCTTTCAAAGTGCATCACCACATGTTTATTAGGGTTACATTCCATCTGATTATCTGATCATTCCATCTGTATCTTCCTGTAACATAAGGTCTTCCTCCTCACTGCCAACCACCCGGCCAATATTGTCAAATACAAACTTAATGAGCACAGTCCCTCACCATCCCTCCCCTCTCCCCCGCTAACACATTCACATTTATGAAAACCACAAATAGTACGATACACTGCACTGATCCCTGTGGTACATCAGGGGACACTGGTCTCCAGTCACACAAATAGCCTTGCTCCACCACCCTCTGTCTCCTGCGAATAAGACAATGTTTGATGTAACTCACTAAGTTACTCTTGATATCATGGCTTTTTGTTATCAGTTTCACATATGGGGCTCTGTCAAAGGTCTTGCTGAAAACCCATAAGAACAACATGCTCGAAAACAGACAATAACATTCACTTGGTATGACTTCCCTCCTATGATGTCATGCTGACTCCCCCTGATCAAACCTTGCCTCTGCAAATAGAGATAAATTTTCTCCTTTCTTATTTTCTTCAGTGCTTGCCCTAACACGGATCTAAAACTGACTGGTTAACAGTCAGTCTATTTTCACCCTCCTTCCTGTAAAGTGGGACTATATTCGTTGTTCTCCAGTAATCTGGCAATTCCAACTTCCCTGTGGCCAGATTCGGCTTAAAAATTTGAGTCAGTGCCTTTTCTCCTTTGTCTCTAACAGTAATACAACTTATCCAGACATGGCAATCAGTCCAATTTTATACCAGCTGAAGCCTCCAATCCCTGCTCCCATCTTATATCAGTCTGTTCAAGGGCTTCCCAACCCATCTTTTTGAATTCTGTCCCTGCATTCTCCTTCTCCGAGTAAAACAGATATGGAGCCTTTATGTAACAATCGATCAATGTTCTCCAGCTTCACACACAGAGTGCTCCCTTGGTCTCTAATGGGCCCTAGTTGTGTCCTGGTTATCTTGTTCTGATTGATATACGTGGACAACATCTTGGGATTCCCCCTAACCTTGCCTGGCAACTCTTCTCCATGCCCCGTGTCAGTCCGTCTCTCTGTGTGAACTTTCTAAGCTTCACTGCGATCTCATTTCATTTTGGCAATCACCGGAGAACAGAAACTGAGTTTCACCATCAGCTAATCTTGCCTCTAATAAGATTGGCATGAAAGTAATTGTTTAGATTCTCTGTAATTTCCAAGTACGCTGCAAGAAACTATCGTGTGTGGATATTCCCCATTCCACACGTTGTCCTTGCCTTCACTTTTCCATCAAGTACCGAGAGAAGCGGTTGGTCATCCTAATGTTTCTTTTCAGTTTGCATTTTTTAAAATTATTTCATTATCAGTTCATTTGTCCTCAAATGTCTCTGAATCCATGGCTTACAACAATATCTGACAATTTCCTGAGCTGCTTCCTTTGATCTAATGCAATCTTTAATTAATTTGTTCACTATTGTTAAGTCACCTTACCCCTTTGCTGTTTGAATTGTGGACAAGTGTATATTGTACTTTTTAAGGTGTTTATTCAAACAACAACCATTTCCTGTCTTCCAGTAAATCATTTTCATGTACGTCTTCAATTCACTGAAGCTAACTTTAGCGTCATACTCAGGTTTATTACCACAGTTTCAAAAATAACTGGTTTGCTTTCAGACGTTATATAAAATTTCATGTATTATAAATACTATTCCCGAAACATCCTTTTCAGCAGGGTTTTCAATTGGCTCTTCTAATCATATAATATCATTTTCAAAACAGCCTCACCTCGACCTCAGTACTCAACATACTGTTGAAGGAGACCATCTCAAATACCCTAATGAAATCCATTTTCCCAGCATTATTATTCACGTGGGTTACCACGGTTTAGATGAAGCTTGAAACTGTTCATTATTACTGTGGTACCCACAAACCTGGATATCTAATTTCCTGTTTTATATCATACCCAACTTTTGTATTGCATCTTCCACTTTGACATATGAGTTCCATCAATCTTTGCTTCTCCTTGTTGTTTCTCAGCTTCGCCTTATTAGAATCTGATCTATGTGGCCTTTTGGAAGATTAATGGTAGATTCAGGTGAGATATTGGGTGAAGCCTATTTGGACGTTGAGATAATCTCGTCACGTCATCCATTGTTCTCAAGTGTTATTATGACATTTTCACCAGATCTCCCGTTATGCTGGTGGAGTAGAGAAGGACAATGATCTTTCAACGATGCTATGCATTCCCCAAGACAGCTGAGCGTGCTCTAACCTGGCTGGGAACCTTATAGCAGACTGGCAAAGTGTTGCTGATGCTGTACAGGATCATAATCAGATTACATCTGGAGTAGTGTCCACAGATTTAGTCTCCTCACTGAAGAAAATATAATCGATATTGGAAGCAGTCCAGAAATGGTTCCTTCAACAAATTCCTGCAATTATGCAGTTAACTGACAAGGAAAGGATTATTAGGTTGATCCAATACGCATGAGAGTTTACAAGAATGAAAAGTGACCTTATTTTTACATAGAACACCGGAATGAATAAGCAACAGAAGCCAATTACTCAGCCAATTCCATTTCTCCAGCCTGTAATACAGGAACAGCAGAAGGGTATTCAGAACTTCGACCCTGTTACACCAGAACAGGACAAGGTTATTCAGCCCCTGAATCCTGATATACAGTTACAGGAGGAGCCAATCAGCCCCTCGTGTCTATAACACTGCACGTAGAGCAGGCCATGAGGCACCAGTATCCTGTTATGCAGCAACAGGATCAGTCCATTCAGCATCCTTAATTCGCTAACACAGGAACTGGAAGAGATGGGTACACTAGAATAACAGGATGTCATTCAGCATGAGAATTAAAGAAGGAGATAACATTATTTGAGACTTGTTACGGAAAGGTGGAGGTCATTCACCCATGTGTCAGTTATATGGGAACAGGAGGAGACTACTCACTCCTTCGATACCATTTCAGGGATTGTTCAGTATCTCAAGACTGTTGTGAAGGAATATGAAGAGACCTTTCAGCCTCTCAAAATATTGCACAGCAACAAGAAAATTTCACAATCCCTCAGGCTTCTGACGTATTGTCAGGAAGAGGAGAAGCAGATTTTGAATCTGAAAATCAGGACATTCCGTCCATCGAGACTATAATGTAGGATCACCATGGGAACATTCAGCCCGTTGAGCATATAAACCATGAGTGAATCCATTCAGACACTCATGTCTATTACACTGCAATTGGAGGAAATCTTTTAAAGATTTGTACATGTTTCAGAGGAACACGGGAAAGGGAACGTAGAGTGTACCGAAAAGTTAGGAATTAGGATAATGATCTTCACTTGTAAATAAAAGGTTGTGAACAAACTGTTGGGAATTAAGGGAAATTGTGAGACTCCATTATTAATTAATTAACAACAGCGGATTTGCAAAGTAAAACCAGAATACAACAGAATCAGCATTTTTAAAGCATTGTTTGCTCGAATTCCTTAAAGATGTGACATGCAAAGTTAGACAATAGTTATCCTGGAGGAGTAAAATACCTGGACTTTGAAAAGGTATTGATTAAATGCTGCACAAAATATTAAGCTGTGAAATAAGAGGACATGGGTTTGGGAGGAAGTTATTCGCCTGGATAGAGGGCTGGTGAGCCAACAAAATGCAGAGAGATAGAATAGTTGTTTCGTTAGTGGTTGGCAACTTTTGGGGTTCCTTAGAGTTCACACCGCATGACCTGCCAATTTACCGTCCACAAACACATTTTCAGCTGACAGTAAAACAAGTGGAAAAGTAGGTTGATATAATGAAGATATAGAACATTTACAAATGGGCATGAACAGTTTAGATGAATGTGCCAACATCTGGAAGCAAACTCTTAACGAGGATATTCCCCAGAGGAATCCAACGTGTTATGGAAATGGACAGGAACTTCAGAGTGCTTACTTGCAGAGGCATCTGGGTGTCCTTGTACAGACCACAGAAAACTCAATGAAGGTACATCAGGGAATGGGAAAAGCAAGTGCATTTTCCGCATTAACTTATAAAAGTATAGAGTAGAAATAGAGGGAAGAATTACTGCAACTCTTCAAGGTATTAGTGAGACTGTAACTGACATACTGTGTTCAGGTTTGTTGTCCTGACTGCAGGAGTGACGTTGTTTCAACAAAGGCAGTTCAGAACAAGTTCATTAGATTGATTCCAGAGATGAATTTGTCTTTTGAAGCAAGTTCGAACAATTCAGGCCGACGCACTCTCGGTTTGGAAGAATGAGAGGAGAAGTCATTGAGGCCTGAAGGATGTTAAAGGTGATTGACAATGTCGGTGTGGAGTGGACATTTCCTCATCTGGGGCAAACTAGAACAAGAGATCATAGTTTTAGGATTAGGCTGAGCAGATTTAAAACAGGGGTGAGGAGAACTTACTTCTCTCAATGGGTTGTCATTCTGTGTAACTCACTGTCGTAGAGTGCAGGGGATGATGGGACATTGAATAAATGAAGGGATATGGAAAGCAGGCAGGGGAATGGAACTGACTCGGCGATGACATCAGTCATGGTTTTATTCAATGGTGGAACAGGCTTGAGGGGCTGGATAGTTGCTCTTTCTTATTCAGCCCTTCGACTGTGCTCCACAGGAACGGGGAGGACTGGTTATCTATCAGGAAACAGGCACTCTGGATAAATCAGTCTTAATCTTGCTGACCCATCCTTCAATCCCCTCATCTAAGTCATTAATAAAAATTAAAAACAATGGAGGCCCAAGGACAGAGCCCTATGGAACACCACTCACCACAGACTTCCAAGCAGAATATTTTCCTTCTACTACCACTCACTGTCTTCTGTTGGCCAGCCAATTCTGTATCCAGACAGCTATGTTCCCCTGAATCCCATTCCTCCTGACCTTCTGAATGAGCTTACCATGGGGAACTTTATGAAATGCCTTGCTGAACTCCATATTCACCACATCCACAGCTCGACCTTCATCAACTTTTCTAGTCCCATCCTCAAAGAACTCGATAAGTTTTGTGAGGCATGACCTGCCCCTCTCAAAGCCGTGTTGACTGCATTTAATCAAGCCATGCTCTTCCAGGTGGTCATAAATCCTATCACTCAGAATCATTTTTAACACGTTGCAGATGACAGGCGTGAGACTTACTGGTCTGTAATTGCCAGGGATTTCCCTATTTCCTATCTTGAGGAGAGGAATTACATTTCCCTCTCTCCAGTCCTCAGCTATGACCCCAGTGGAGAGCGAGGATGAAAAGATCATCGCAAGTGGTGAAGCAATTGCATTTCTCATTTCCCAAAGCAGCCGAGGACAAATCTGGTCCGGGCCTGGCGACTTGTCAATCTTAATGTTTGACAAAATTTTCAGCACATCAGCGTCCTCTATCTCTATCCATTTCAGCATGCACACCTGCTCTTCAAAGGTTTCATTCACTACAAAGTTCGTTTCTTTCGTAAAGGCAGAAGCAAAAAACTCATTTAGGACTTCCCCTACCGCCTCAGACTCCACACACAAATTCCCTATGCTATCCATGATCGGCCCTACTCTTTTTTTGACCATTCTTTTATTCCTCACATAAGTGTAAAATTCCTTTGTGTTCTCCCTAATCAGTTCTGCCAAGCCTTTCTCGTGCCCCCTCCTGGCTCTCCTCAGACCATTTTTGAGCTCCTTCCTCGCCTGCCTGTAATCCTGTAGAGCTGAGCTTGACCCTAGCTTCCTCCACCTTATGTAAACTACCGTCTTCCTTTTGACGAGAAGCTCCACCGTTCTCATCATCCAAGGTTCCTTTATCGTACCACTTCTTGCCTGTCTCAGAGGGACATATTTATTCATCACTTGCAACAACTGTTCCTTAAACAGTCTCCACATGTCTATAGTGCCTTTACCATGGAACAATTGCTCCAATTCATGCTTCCAATCTCATGTCTAATTGCATCATAGTTTTATTTTCCCCAATTAAATATCCTCCCATTTTGCCCAATCCTCTCCTTCACCATAGCTATGTAGAATGCAAGGCATTTGCGGTCACTATCAAAAACATACGCTCTCACCACAAGATCTGACACCTGCCCTGGCTTGTTTCTGACCACTAAGTCTAGAATGGCCTCTCCCCTCAGCTGCCTGTCAACGTACTGAGTTAGGAAACCCTCCTGAACCCACCTTACAAAAACAGCTCCATTCAAATCATCTGCTCGAAGGATGTTCCAATCAATATTGGGAAAGTTAAATAAATCCCATTACAACAACCCTACTACGTCAACACTTTTCCAAAATCTGCTGACCTATGCTCCCTTCCATCTCCCTGCTGCTATGTGGGGGCCTGTAGTAAAACCCTAAAGAGGTGACTGCTCCCTTGCTGTTCCTAATTTCCACCAATACTGACTCGGTCGGCAGATCTTCGTCGACAATGGAAGCTTCTGTAGCTGTGATACCCTCTCTGATTAGTCGTGCTACACCCCCTCCTCTTTTTCCCCCCTTCCTATTCTTTTTAAATGCTCTAAACCCTGGAACATCCAGCAACCATTCCTGCCCCTGAGAAACCCATGTCTCTGCTATGGCCACAACATTATAGAGCCAGGTACTGATCCATGCTCTAAGTTCATCACTTTTATTCCTGATACTCCTTGTGTTAAAGCAAACACACTTTAACTGATCCCTTGGTTCCTTTCCAGGAAAATCCTTCCCACTAGCTGGTCTACCTCTTGCTATTGCCTCACCTGCATCAACTCTCACCTCCAGTATACAGCTCAGGTTCCCACACCCCCTGCCATGCTAGTTTAAACCCTCTCGAACTACGTGAGAAAACCTTACACCCAGGACATTGTTCCCCTTCCAGTTCAGATGCAACCTGTCCTTCTTGTACAGGTCCTAACTTCCCCAGAAGGCATCCGAATTGTATACATATCTGAAGCCCTCCCTCCTACACCAGCTGTGCAGCCAGGTATTAAGCTGCGCCCGCAGGTGAAATTAGGTGAATTTAGCATGGCCAATTCACCTAACCTGCGCATTTTTTGGACTGTGGGAGGAAACCGAAGCACACGGAGTGAACCCTCGCAGACAGGGGGAGAATGTTTAAACTCCACGCAGGCGCCAATTGAACCCGTGTCTCTAGCGCTGTGAGGCAGCAGTGCTAACCACTGTGCCATCGTGGTGCTGGGAGACGATGCATATGTCACCCACCCCCGCCTGGAAAGTTCCTGATCATAGAATTTGAATGAAACAGTGACCCTGACAATCACTGGCAGCACAGTCCTCCCCCGGTGTGAAGCTGCAGATCGTGTTCAAGGAGGTGACACCGCTCTGTGACCAGCTCCTTGTTCAGTCAGGGTCCCCTCATACTCTGCTCCAGGGTTAAGTGCAGCTTGGCAAGCTGTTTCTGGAAAACCTGTGGTGGATCCAGCAGATCCCTTTCCTCAGACACACCAACTCCGTGGTTTCAGAGCTTCCCCTCTCTGCAGCCTCTGCTCCATTTGTTGTTCATGTTCCAGACCCAGATTCTGTAACTACAGTCCCCGTGCTCCATCCAGAGTTGGGTCACCAAATCCTCAGGTCTCCATGAACGTCTGAGGTAGCTCACAGCACAACCTCCAGGAAACCATCCCCAGCACCTCCACTAACTTTTCAATAGCAGGAGACAATCAGACTTCCCTCAGCCACAAGTGTTATTGACCTGACCAGACCCCATCAAAATATTTTAAGCAGGCAGCCTATACACTAACGTTTTCTTATTTTAAATGTAGATGTTAACTGTGTGTTCCAGATGTGTTGCACTCAACGTAAAGCAAAATGCAATCCATTCAAATGTTCCAATTAATACACAAAGAAAGAATAATTTGGGATATCTTCTCTACTGGAACGCTTATGTTACCATTAGATACAGTGCCTTCTACTAATTAACTGCGCTAATACAGGAACATCCCATAAACACACCCCTTGGCAAAAAGGTAAATTCAAACACAAAATTATATGTGCAGTTCTCCAATCCAGGAGGAAGCAACTTTAAGTGAGTTTTCAGAGAGAATAGAAGCTGGGGATCATGTATTGAAACTTCCAACCTTTCTGGGATCCCAAGCAGCTTCTGAATGCTGCAGCTAAAACAAAACGAGAAAACCTGGCCGCTCCCCTTCCATTGTTCCCAACGCTTTAATAAAACCGAAGTGCCTTCTCAGTTATTTACTTAAGCTGTTTTCAGGTGACAGTTCGGCATCTCTGCCTTAAAGACCTCTCTTCAAAAAAAAAACAAGAGAAAATAACATTTTTAAAGTTGAAAAAGAAACATCAATATACAAACATGGCCTCATTTAAACCCTTTATTCTTATTTTTCCAGTAGACTGCAATACATACATATTACATTGACACTAAGTGTGCTAACATTCACAACTCTATTCTATTTCAGTCACTTTACTTCTGCGACTGAACGCCTCTGATTTTTTTTTCATCTAAGTTTCGAGAACTTGTCAGCAAGTACGGGTTCTCGTCCGGTCACCTGTATAACTTACGAATTAAATGGCAACAATAATAACCTCTGTCTGAAGGGACTGGAAGTATTCTCCCTAAATTTGTCCAAAATCGTTCAGGCGTTATGATCATTAGATATATTTGTCTTGACACGGTATTGGCAACTTAGATGCTGAAATGTTGTAACATCAACACCAAGCTCATGGCCTCCTTCCCAATTGTGAAATATTTTACAATTGATGTTGTCACCGGACACTCCAAACAAATTTACATAATGGACACTTCTCATCTCTAACATAGTCCTTCTCAATGACATATCTCCTCATGTCTCAGCTTAAAGGATTTACATCTTCCTGTACATCTTAATGCTGTAACCTTTTTACCTCGTAATCCTGGCCTATGCCACTAAATCTTTAACACAGGTATATATTTTAAGATCTTGCTCAATCTCCTCAAGCCCTCCCAAAAGCCAAACTTTGATTTATGGACAAACTGATGCTCATCAGGAATTTCAGATTCGAATCGTGCAATTTCAACTCTCTGCTCTTCTCAACGCGTTCTCACAACTGCAGGAAGTGAGTTTTTGAACTACTCCAAAGTATGAGTCTGTCTAAGAGTGTCATAGGTTGCTCTGTTTTTAATACCCTGATTCACCTTTCAAAATTACTTTTGTTAATCCTTTCAAACTCAATGTACATTTCACCAGGGACACAATTTTACATTCTAAATCACTGTCAGTGGGCTTCTGGCACAAGTTCATATGCCCTTCAAAGGTCTTTCTTCACCTTCTCATACTCTCCAGATACCTCTTCCAATAGGGATACAAATACCTCACTCATAATACCGACCAGCTTTGTTTGGATTAACTAAACCCACTTGCTCAGTTGTCAGTGCATCCGTTTAGCCACTTTCTCAAATGAAATTAAAACGACTTCTACATTCTTTTCATCAAATTTAGACAATGTCTGTACATATTTAAACAGATCCCCCTCAGGTCTTTGGCGACCATAGAGTTGTTCATCCTCACTATCCTCATCCAGCCTACTATCTCCCTTCATCTCCACCCTGCTAAGTCGAATTTCCTCTCAAATTGCTAACGTTTGAAGTTGAAACTCTCTCTCTTCCTGCTTTTCTTCATTATTTTTGTGTCTTTCTTCTTCCTCTTATTTTAATACTACTTTAAATCATATTTCAAACTGTCTCAATTCCTTTTTGTGTCCAAGCTGCTCCATCTGCAAATGATTTCTAGCCATTTCCAAAGATTCTGATGATCTTTTTGCAAAAATTTAAATGTCAAGCTACTGCTGTAATGATCTCCTTTTCTCACAGACAAACACAAACCCAACTCCAGCTTGTCTGCCAATCCTAAACGCTTTGCCGTG
Source organism: Chiloscyllium punctatum (assembly GCF_047496795.1). Lineage (NCBI taxonomy): Eukaryota > Metazoa > Chordata > Chondrichthyes > Orectolobiformes > Hemiscylliidae > Chiloscyllium > Chiloscyllium punctatum. The sequence goes on from NC_092751.1 coordinate 27,438,208, forward strand.
CTCACCTTTTGTAAAATCTCCAACGTCGCTTTGTCCTCACCCAGAGAACTCTCAGTGACAGAAATTGCCATTACTACACAAAACATTGTACAAACCAACCAAATTCATCACCCACAACAAAAGATACTAACAACTACAAAATGCTACCTTTGAACCCAACAATCTCCCTGTGTACATTCTCCCCGTCCTACGTGGGTTTTCTCCAGGTGCTCCAGTTTGCTCCCACAGTACAAATATATGTAGTTTAGGCGAAATGGCATTGTTAAATTGCCCGTAACGTTCAGTGATATGTAGGTTATTTGCACTAGTCAGGGGTAAATATGGAGTAATAGGGGAGGGGAATTCGTCTGGGTAATTTACTCTTCAGAGGGTTAGTATGAACTTGTTTGGCCAAATGGCCGGCTTCCACTCTGTAGGGATTCTAAACCTGAACCCAATTTGGAATTGTCGATTTTGAACTGGGCAATTGTTCCCACTTTGCTATGGAACAGACCAGACTGCCTTCACATGCTTTAAGATGGTAGCCTGGACACCAACCTTGTCTTAGGTTAGATTCCCAACAGTATGGAAACAGGCCATACAGCCCAACAAGTCCACACTGACCCACCGAAGACATAACTACCCAGCCCCTCTCCCCTACCCCATATTTAACCATGACTAATGCACCTAACACTATGGGCAATTTAGCATGACCAATTCACCTGACCTAAACATCGTTGGAATGTGGGAGGAAACCGCAGAACCCAGAGGAAACCCACGCAGATACAGAGAGAATGTGCAAACTCCACACAGTCATCAGTGGGAATTGAACCTGGGTCCCTGGTGCTGTCGCCCCAGTACCTTTTAGTAAAGGTAGATGTGAAATGGGTACTCCAGATGTGATGCAGCTGGTCAAAACACTCAACCTTAACCAAAACACAATTTATTTAAACACCATAATAAAAGTACTTACAAAAAGAAGAGAAGTTTAGAATAACTTAACTATTGGAAATCTTAACAGTGTATTAGATACAGTACTTTCCACTAATGAAGAGTTCCAATGTACTAACATCTCATAAACTCGATTCTGGGCAAAAAGACACATCCAATCCAGGACCAAACAGCATCAAGACAGATTTCAGAGACAATACAGCTAGGGATCATTTACTGAAGCATCCAACCCTTCTCCCACCCCAGGCACCTGGTGATTGTTACAGCTCAGCAAATCTGGAAAGTCTGGTCTGTGAAAGATGGCCATTGTTATCACTATTTTTTAAAAACCTCACCCCAAAAGCCTCGTAAGTTACTTACTTCAGTTGTTTGCAGTAGGAAGTTCGGCCTTTAAGATCTCTCTTTAAAGAAAGGAGAAAATAAACTTTTTTTAAAAGTGAGACCATTGTCAGAAATGTTAGACACCTGGTCTTTTGCAATAATAATCAAGGGGATTCCTCATGTTACTGACCATACAATCAGCTCAAAGGGGCAGATACAGACGTCAGACGTCAGACGTTCAGTGGGCAGGCACAGACCATCTTTCAAAGACATGAGTCAAGGTTGCTGACACCCCTATGCAACATGGAGCACCACATCGGGCACACTGGGAAGTGAACAACCGACCGATACACACACATACACCCCTTTCCAATATGCAACAGCACATGGAAGAGAATAACAGGCTGACAAACACTACCTACCTCTTTCCCACCTCCCACCTCCCCCCCCCCCCCCCCCCCCACATCCGTGGAACACCACATGGCACACACTGGGAAGTGAACAACAGCCTGACACACACCATTTTATTGCTTCTGAGCTTCACAATGCCAGCACTCAACACACTAGAGTGTCAAAGCCCAAGGCTAGGGAAAGATACGGGGGATAGAGAGATTCACATTAAAGACAGAAACAGACAATAAACTAACTGAGAGCATGTTGTGGAAATATGTAGAAAAAGACTGGGTAGTGGGACTAACTGGAGAATTGATCACTTAGAGAGCAAAATTACAAGAATGAGATCATTGAATAAAGGTATTTTCGGATCAGCTGAAATGGCTTGTTTCATCAAATTCTGATTCGGTTTCACGGAACACTTCAAGCAACATACGCTGTGACAAGATTACAGGCCAACATGAAGCGCTGTGCAGACTACGCTAGTGCATTGCTCAGTAGACTGGATTATCTGTCCAGCATGAGGAGTATTGAAAACTATACTTGAAGGAAACCAGGTTAAATATGAACAACTGGCAGGGATTTGGATAATCCACACAGATAGACTGAGGGAAGCTTCATGGACAGATTAGTTAAAGTAATTGAGTATAGTAAAATAAAGGCATTGCCAGACACAATAGCGATATACATCATCGTGCACAGGAATGTCAGATGGATGGAAATTTGGTCTGAGTTCGAATCAGATTTCTGCAGGTTTCAACCCGAGAGTGTCAGCAGCAGATTGTTGTTATCATTAAGTCTCTGTTACACAGCTCAAGGTTTAAACAGCAGATGGGTTATGCCAGTAAAGTATATTCTGGAACAGTGAATAGTTAAAGTTAATAATGGTCAGGGCATGGTGTCAGGAATCAGCTCATGGCTAAAGGGATGACCAATGTTGTGATTCGTCTGGTTAAAACACCACCTGCAAGTTCCCCTCCAAGCCACTCACTACCCTGACTTGGAAATATACCGTTGTTACTTCACAGTCGTTGGGTCAAAATCCTGGAATTCCCTCCTTACCAGCATTATGGGTCAACCGAAGGCAAGTGAACTGCAGCGATTCAAGAAGGCAGCTCACCACTACCTTCTCAAGGGCAAATAGAGGGAGGCTATCAATGCTGGCCAGCCAGCGACACCCAAGTCCAAGAAATGAATGAATAAAAATATTGGCCAGGGATGAGATGGAGTCCCAGGAAGGAAACGGAGTTAGTAAACATAATAGACGACAATGACCTCCACGCTCCCAATATTTAAATAACAAGGACAATGGGACAATGGTTCACATCTGAAACTGAGTAGGTCAACATAGAGACCCATGAGTAACACTGCCAGAAGCAAGGAGGGAGACAGGAATTGAACAAGTTCACTGATGCAGTTAGACGTGATTTGTAGAATGGATATCTGGATTCAGAGTCTCAACATGGACATTAATAGTGGCAAGAAGTGAAGACTATATGAAAGAACAGTAATGCAGTCGTAATTAGTTTAAAGGAAAACATATCTGGACAGTGAGACTTACCAGGAACACCAACGGTAAACAGGAGAGGATAATAAAAGTATTGCATAATGTGAAGAGCACAATAAATCTGCAAATTCAATGACAACCAATAATAATTTTTCGAAAGATACCAAACATAAAGGGATAAACTCCTGTCCATTGTTGTAACGTTCCAGTCCAAAGTTCTCAGATTCTGATCCATTGTTGGAAGATTCCAGTCCAAAGTTCTCAGATTCGGATCCATTGTTGGAACATTCCAGTCTAATGTTCTCAGATTCGGATCCATTGTTGTAACATTCAAATCTAACGTCCTCAGATAATGATCTCTCCTCCCCCTTCTCTCTGGAGCTGCTGATCCCTATTAGTGCTGTCGGTGATGTTTCCGCTCATACTATGGCATAACACATTGAATGGAGCCCATTGATCATTAAAAGATGGAAACTCTCCACTGGGATAATTACAAAACACGGTGACTGCCATTAATCAAAGTCACTAAACAAACAAGTTCAGTTAACCCTTTCCTTACATAACATTTCACATCACAATAAAAGGGAATATTTACTCAATCTGAATGGAATGGATGTGGGCTACTGATGAATGGCCTATAAATCTTGAAATTTGTAAAAACCTTTTCATTGTATGTGGAAGTATTGTCAGCGCACTGCGGGGCTGTATATGTCCCATTCTGTTTAATAAAGGAGAAAGGGAAAGGGATAAATTAACAGAAAAGCTAACTAAGATGTCTGGTGGGGAAATTACGGGATGCATTAACTCAAGGGACAAAATTAGGATTGTAGATGCTGGAGATCAGAGTCGAGAACGTAGTGCTGGAAAAGCACAGGCTGTCAAGCAGCATTGGAGGAGCATCGGCATTTCTTGTGTAAGCTTTTCATCAGGAATGCTGTTCGTGGCCCAATGGTACTGAGAGATAAATGGGAAGGGGATGGTGCTAGGGGAAGGTAGCTGAAAATGTGATAGGGCGATGAAGTTGGTGTTGGAGGTAAAATGTCGGAGAGGAAGGTGGAGTGGATGGGGAGAACGAAGATGTACAGGTAAGACAGGTCATGGGGCGGTGCTGAATTAGTAGGGTAGATCTGGGATAAGGTGGGGGGGCGGGAAATGAGGAAACTGGTGAAATCCACATTGACCCCATGTGGTCGCAGGGTCCCAAGGCAGAAGATCAGTATTTCTTCCACCAGGCATTGGGTGGTTAAGGTTCGGTGGTGGAGGATGCCCAGGACCTGAATGTCTATGGTGGAATGGGAGGGGGAGTTAAAGTGTTCAGCCACGGGGTGGTGGGATTTGTTGGTGCCGTTGTCCCAGAGATATTCCCTGAAGTGTTCCACACGTTGGCATTCTATCTCCCCAATGTCGAGGAGACAACAGGAGCAATGGATACTCTAGGTGACTTGTGTAAGTGCAAGTAAAACTCTGAAGGATGTGGAAGGATACTTTGGGGTCTCGGACAAAGGTTAGGGTCCTGGTTTTCCAATTCATGCGGTGGCAGTGGAAGGTGCCAGGAGTGAATGCTGTGTTGGTGGGTGGTGTGGACCTGACAAAGGAGTCATGATGGGAATGTTCTTTATGGAAAGCAGATCATGGTGGGAAGGGGGGAATATATCCATGGTAGTGGGGTCTGTTTGTAGGTGGCGCACATGGGGGAGGATAATGCGTTGTATCTGGAGGTTTGGTGGGATGGAAGGTAAGGAACGGGGTGTTCTTTTCCTGTTGAGTTTGGAGGGGTGGGATTCGAAGGCGGAGGTGTGGGAAGTGGATGAGATGCAGCGGATGGCATCGTCAACCATGCGGGAGCGTAAATTGCTGTCTTTGAAGAAGGAGGCCATCTGGGACATATACTGGGTTCAAAGAGCGGTACAGAAAAAACACAGCGGGTCAGGCAGCATTCGAGGAGCTGGAAACGTCGACGTTTTCACACTCTCGACTCTAATCTCCCGCATCTGCAATACTCACTTTCGCTAGTTTTAATCACTTCTGTAATACTGCCTTTAATTCTGTTCACACTGCTACAGTAAAGATGTTGTTAAACTTGAAAGCATGCAGAAAAGATTTCCAAGTCTATTGACAGAGTTGTGCAGGGTGGTGGTGGCGAGTGATGGAGAGTATGAATGGGCTGGGACTATGTTCCCTGGAGCGTTGGTTCTCAGGAGTGAGCTTACTGAGGTTTATTGCCGTGAATTCCGATGCTCCAGGATGAGCAAGGCCAAAGGCCAGGGAAATAGACAGAATAGTTATTCACATTGAAACTGGACAATAACTCATGGGACAACATGTTGCTGAACTATGGAGTTAGACTGAAGAATGGGACTAGCTGGTGGAGTCAGAATTTGGAGGGTCCAATCACATGGTTGCGAACAAAAATAAAGGCATTGCCATATCAACTGAAAGGATCAGTTATATCACGTTCTCAATCCACCTCACAGAACCAGACCAGACACTATAAACCCAGAGGAGATATCAGTTCAGCATGGCGCACTGCGCAGACCAGGCTAGGGTACTGCTGAACCCCACCCTGCAATCAGTCCAGAGCGGAACACTGCACATTATAGCAGTGCATTGATCTATAAACCCAGATAAGCTATGTGACCAGGGTGTGGAATTGTGTCCATCACCCTAGTTCATTGCTCAGTAACACTGTGTGAGATCACTGCCCAGTGAGGGGAAACGTGCTGCCCATGCTGGAAGTGGCAGAATGTGCAGCTCCCAACCAAAGACAGCTCCATATCTCCCTTGTGCCATGACATGGGGGTGCTGTGAGTGTGAACATCACTGCCAGATAGAGATGGCGGGGAAATCAGTTCAAGTTATCAACAAATGGGAGGGGTTTGTGGAATAGACAGAGTGAGTGAGATTGAGAGACAGTATCATGGAAGGATGTGTGCATGGTTCCAGAATGCTGAAATGAAGACATTTCTACCTTATCTTGCACCATGAGCCAATGTTCGCAGGAATGATGGGTGAACAGGATATTGGTGTGAGCATGGTCTGAGCTCCCCACCCAGCTCAGTGCAGTATCTGCAATCTGAAGAAATGTCCAGCAATAAAGAACAAGCATCAATAACCTTCCCCGCTCTATCAAGAGCAACACAAATTCCCAGCTCGGCAACAGAACCACAACAATCAGAATAAGGCTCACCATATTCTCTGCTCCCGCAAACCCACTGTATTTCTGTTATAGCGCCTACCCCCGAACAAAGCTCATGCTCCACCACTCTCACTTCTGCATGCAGTCTCTCTCTCTCTCTCTCTCTCTCTCTCTCTCTTTCTCTCTCTCTCGCTCCACTTTACTTCCCATACAAATAACACTGCATGGATACAACACTGTGGACCGAATCCCTCTGGACACCACCCCACCTGCACCAGACTAACAGCAGGGCTACCCACTCCCACTCTCACTCCCTCCCTTTCTCCCATTCCAGGAGAAACAGCCTGGAATAGGACAGAAAGGGCCAAGCTGGGTGGTGGAGTGCCCAATATCCATTCCCTACCCTCCCCCCTCATGCGGGGAAGACCCTGGTATGAGCCCGAGAGGATCGGGATGCCTCGTGTGGAGACTCTGAAACACCTTCCCAGCTACCTTGCCCCCAGCACCACACCCTCACATTTATCCCTCAGTCCCCTTGGCACACAAGCCTCTTTTCTAATGAAGGGATTATGCTTGATATTTCAACTCTGCTGCTCCTAGGATTCTGCGAAAATGCTTGCGGTTTTTCAGCAACACACTCTTTCAACACAGACACACACATGCACACACATAGACACAGAAACACACACACACAGACGCAGAAAATCACTCACAGACAGATACAGAAACACACAGACAGAGAGACAAACACACATACTGACTCACGCACAAAGACACAGACAGCCATACTTCCCACCGACGAAGACACCCACCCTCCCCCCCCCCACACACACACACACAGACACCCACACTCCCACACATGAACACTTACAAAGAACAAAGAAGAAGAACAAAGAAAATTTGCAGCTTAGGAACAGTCCCTTCGGCCCTTCAAGCCTGAGCCGATCCAAATGTACTGTCCAAACCTGTCAGTCAATTTCTAAGCATTTGTATCCCTCTGCTCCCCACCTACTCATGCATCTGTCCAGACGCATCTTTACTTAATCTACCGTGCCTGCCTCTACCAACTCTGCTGGCAATGCGTTCCAAACGCCCTCTGTGTGAAGTACTTGCCGCGTGTATCCCACTTAAACTTTCCACCTCTCATCTTGAAAGCATGACTTCTGTTGATTGAATCCTTCACCCTGGGAAAAAATGCTTGTCTCTATCCAGCCTGTCTGTGCCGTTCACGATTTTGTAAACCTCAATCAGGTCCCCCCTCACTCTCTTTTTTTCTAGTGAACATAAATCTAACCTACTAAACCTCTCTTCATAGCTAGCACCTCCCACACTAGGCAACATCCTCGTAAACCTTCTCTACACCCTCTCCAAAGCGTCCACATCCTTTTGGTATTGTGGCGGCTAGAAATGTACACAATATTCAAAATGCGGCAGAACCAATGTCTTGTAAAAATTTAACATGACTTGCCAGCTCTTATACTCAATATCCGGTCCAATGAAGGCAAACTTACTATATGCCTTCTTGACCACTCTATCCACCTGTGCAGCAATCTTCAGGGTACAATGGACCTGCTTTCCCAGATCTCTCTACCCATCAACCTTTCCCAAGGCTCTTCCATTCATTGTATAATTCACTCTAGAATTAGACTTGCCAAAATGCATCACCTCACATTTACCTGGAATGAACTTTATCTGCCACTTTTCTGCCCAACTCTCCAGTCTATCTATATCCTCCTGTATTCTCTGACAGTCTCTTATGTTTTCTGCTAATCTTTGTGTCATCTGCAAACCTGATGATCATGCCTCTTCTGGTCATTTATGTATATTACAAACAACATGGTCCCAGCACTGACCTCATGTGGAACACCGCTGGTCACCTTTCTCCATTTCGAGGAATTCCCTTCAACTACTACTCTCTATCTCCTGTTGCTCAACCAGTTCTTTTTCCACCTAGCTGCACACCATGTGACTTCACTTTCTCCATTAGTCTACAATGGGGAACTTTACCAAACGCCTTACTATACTCCATGCATATGACATCAACAGCTCTTCCTTCATCTAACAACTTGGTTACTTACTCGAAGAAATCTATTTAGTTGGTAAGGCACAATCTCGCCTGCACAAACCCATGTTGCCTATCACTGATAAGCTCATTCTTTACGAAATATAAATAGATCCTATCTCTTAGTACTCTCTCCAGCACATTCCCCACCACTGACGTCAGGTTCACTGTTCTGTAGTTACCCAGAATGTCCCTATTACCCTTCTTATACAGGGGTACAACTTAATCTACTCTCTCGTCCTCTGGCACCACGCTTGCATTAAAGGATGCCACAAAGATATCTTTCTGGGCCTCAGTTATTTCCTCTCTCGCCTCCCTCAACAACCTGGGACAGATCCCATTTGGCCCTGGGGATTAGTCCACCTTAATAGCCTCTAGCATACCCAACACATCTTCCCTACTTATGCCAACATGATCGAGACTAATCAAACGTCTATCTCTATTCTCAAGATTCATCATGTTCCTCTCCTCAGTGAACACTCTCAGGTTCGGCACACAGCCTTCCTTCATTGTCTTTTAGTGGACTAATCCTTTCACTAGTTACCCACTTGCTTCTTATATAAGAACAAAATGCTTTGGGATTTTCCTTAATTCTGCTTACTAAAGCTATTTCATTACCCCTTTTCGCCCGCTTGATTCCTTGTTTAAGACTTGTCCTACTCTTCCGATATTCCTCCAGGACCCGTTCTGTTCTCAGATGCCTAGATCTTATGTACGCTTCCCTTTTCCTCTTGGCTAGTCGTACAATTTCTGCTGTCATCCACGGTTCACGAATCTTGCCCTTCCTATCCTTTGCCTTCAACTGGACATGCCTATCCTATACTATCTTTAGCCTATCTTTGAAAGCCTCCCACATCTCAAAATGTGGACTTCCCTTCAAATAGCTGTCCCCAATCCACATTTCCCAGCTCCTGACTAATTTTGATATAATTAGCTTTGGCCCAGTTTAGTACACTTCCCTGAGGACCACTCTCTTCTTTTTTCAAGTATTCTGAAACTTACGGAATTGTGGTCACTGTTCCAAAAGAAATCCCCCACCGCAACTTCTACCACTTGTCCTGGCTCGTTCCCAGTACCAGGTCCAATATGGCCACTTCTCTTGTCGGACTATTGACATACTGCTCAAGACAACTCTCCTGGATGCTTCGTACAAATTGTACTCCACCCAGAACTCTGACTCAATTATGTAGTGTACAAAATCCCATGCAAGGACTGCACAAAACACTACATAGGACAAACAGGAAGACAGCTAACGATCCGCATCCATGAACACCAACTAGCCACGAAACGACACGACCAGCTATTCTTAGTAGCCACACACGCAGATGGCAAGTAACATGAGTTCGACTGGGACAATACTACTATTATAGGACAAGCCAAACAGAGAGCATCCAGGGAATACCTAGATGCATGGCACTCGTCCACAGACTCAATCAACAAGCACATCGACCTGGACCCAATATGCCGGCCACTGCAACGGACAGCTGGATATGACAAGTGGAAGCGGCAGATTCAAACCACTATAAATGTCGGAGGAAAGATCACAGAAGCGCTTCACAGGAGGCTCCCAAGCACTGAGGATGTCACCTAGACAGGGGATGGAACGTCTGCAACACAAATTCCCAGCTCGGCGAACAGAACCACAACAACGAGCATCCGAACAACAAATCTTCTCACCAACTTTGAGGTGTTTGACATGCTTGTCGTTTTTGGACAGTTCATTGAATGTAGGAGTTGGAAGGTCATTTTGCAGCTGTTCAGGACATTGGTTAGGCCACTATTTAGTACTTCGTGCAATTATGGTCCCGTTATTCGAGGAAAGATGTGTGAATCGTGAAAGAATTCAGAAAAGATTTACAAAGATATTGCCAGGGTTGGATGTTTTGAGATTTATGGAGAGGCTTAATATGCCGGGATTATTTTCCCTGAAGCATCAGCGGTTGAATTGAGGTTTATATACTCACAAGAGGAATGGGTAGTGTCAATAGCCAAGGTCTTTTCTCCAGGGTAGCATGCTCCAAAGCTAGAGAACGGAGGTTGAAGCTCAGAGAGGCAAGACTTAAAAGGGATGTAAGGGGCAACGCTTTCAAAGAGAGGGTGCTTTATATATAACGAGCTGCCAGAGGAAGTTGTGCAGGCTGGGACAATTACATTATTTAAAAGGCATCTGGACGGGCACGTGAATAGGAAGTGTTTAGGGGGATATAGGCCAAATGCAGGCAAATGGAACTACACTAATATAGGTCATCTGTTTGGCAGGGACAGGTTGGGTAGAGCTGGGTAGCTTTATGACACTTTGTCTTCAGTAAACCTTTCTCCTGTCATCTTAAAATTACCCCCCCCCCCAGTCTTGAAATCCACCACTGTAAGGAAAGGGCACCTTCCATTCAACATTATTGATACCCCTAAATGTTTTATAAACCTCTTTAAGTTTGATAATGCCTCAACATTCGACGCTGCAGTGGCAAAGGTCCCAGTCCATCGAACCTGTCCTTAAACACTCCATTCCCAACAACAGACTGACAAATCCTTTCTGAACCCTCTCCAGTTTAATAATAGCCTCAATGTAACTGGGTGACCATAACTACACAGTACTTCAGGAGAGACCTCACGAATGTCCAGTGCAACCTGAAGATAATGTTCCAGCTCCTGTACTCAAAGGTCTGAGCAATGAAGGCTAGCAAACCAAACGCCTTCATAACCACCGTGCCTACACATGATGCAAACTTAAAAAAAACCCAGAACCCTAGATACCTCTGTTCTACAATACTACCAATGGCCCGACATTTAATTGTAGATGTCCTCTCCTTGTTTGTTTTCTCAAATTGTGATACATTGTAATTATTGAAATTCAACTCCATCTGCCACTCCTCAGTCCAGTGACTGATAGTACTGGGGAAGAAAGGCTGGACAGTAATCAGCTGCCTTGGATTCCTTCGTGGTTTTAAGAAGAGAGCAGCCGCACATTAGAGGCAGGAAAGAGTGTTTGGCGTTTTTGATCCAGAAAGTATGCTCTTTATTCGTCTCTGGTGTTCAGTAATAAATATCTATTCCAGATCCTTTATAGTGCAGAGTGTGTCTGCAGGATGCTTTCTCCCTCATATTGCAGATGTCAGATAATAGCCACTTCAGGTGGAAACCATAGCCAAGCAATTAAAGATCTTCATAGTTAATCTCGAAGGCAGCACACACAAACTCAACAATCTAGAGTTGAAGTGAGTACATTTCACCTGTTTAACAATGTAATTCATTTAACTGTGTGAGTCAGTGAAGTGAACCAAATTTTAATGAATCCACACCGAGCTGAAAGCTGACATTTAAAATGTGACCCAAAATCTGGGCATGGTTTAAGACTTGTATAGTGAGTAACGCCCATACCTCTGAGCCAGAGCTCTGGGTTTGATTCCAATACATGAACTTGCGTGGTAGTGTCTCTCACTCTGGACCAGAATGTCTGGATTCAAGACCTGACTGTCACAGAAGTATGCCACGGTATTTCAAAAGTGTCTGATGAACACACACAGAAGAATAATGTTGCAGCTTCAGGAATTGTTGCCAAATGGTGGTAGTATGTCTACCTCTGAGCCCATAAGTTTTTATTCAAATCCCACAGAGGTGTTTGATAATGTGGCTGAACAAGTTGTTAAAATGAATTTAGAATTCTGATGTGATGAAGAAGGAAGAGGAGTCAGTATTGAATTTCAAAAATTAGGCCCAGGTTTACTGAAAACACAGCCATTCGTGTTGATTGGAGTCAATTTTGCACATTCTAGAGTTTTGTAAAATCATGAAGACGATGGATAAACGTCAATATTCGGGGTCTTTTCCCAAGTGTAGGGAAGTCCAAATCGAGGCGAAACAGATTTAAGATGAGATGTACAAGATATAAAAGGGACCTAAGGGGACCATTTTCATACAGAATGTGGTATATGTGGGCAACGAGCTTCCAGACAAAGTGGTGGAGGATGGTAGAATTGCATCATTTAAAACGCATCTGGATGGGGACATGAATTGGAAGGGTTAAGAGCGATATGGTACAAATGCTGAAAAATGAAACTAAGTTAATTTACAACATCTGGTTGGCACGAATGAGTTTGACCAGAGCGTCCGTTTCTGTGCTGTACATTTCTATGATACATTGAGCAATTAAACATGATCTCGTTGTAATCTTATGTAATCTTCTTCACCTTTCACTTTATAACTAATCTTTTTGCCTTCTGTAAATTTGCTCATCATACTTTGTATGAATCTCATCTAAATAATTGATGTAAATGACAAGCAAAAGTGGATCCAGCAGCAATCCCTTTGGAATGCCACTGGTCACAGGGCTCCAGTCCAAAAGTCACCTTTCCTCCACTACCCTCTGCCTCCTGCCAATAAGCTGAAACACACACATGCATACAGACATAGAGCACAGACACAGATAGATATATTCTGATTGATACATGGATCAAGATAACAGTGAGAAAGCGGGATAAATTCGTTGAGAAACATGTCAGCCCTTATTGAACAGCAGATCAGACTTGTTGACCCAAACAGTCTAGTTCGGCACCAATTTCATACACTCTATGGTTTACGCTATCTGAAATGGCTAATGAAGGGAGCAGTGGAAGCTGTGTTTGATAAATACTTTTCTGAATGTAGCCAATGGGAATGTGGGATAGGTTTGAGGGGCTGAATGGTCTCTGTCTTTCCTTTTGGTTGTGCCCTCATTTTTAAAAAAATGGAAGCCGACTTGCTGTGAGGTTCATGCACTTTTACAATTAAATGTTTCCCCATTTAAGATTGAGATAAGGATGTTCCTATCTCCTTAAAGTTGTACTGTCTGTGGTATTCTCATCCGGAGTGAACAATGAAGACTGGGCCATAGAGTCCGAGAGTCCTAGTGATATACAGCATGGAAACAGACATCTCGGTCTAACTCCATACTGACCACATATCACAACACAAACTAGTCCCACATGCCATATCGCTCCAAAGCCCTCCTACTGACATACCCATGCAGATGCCTTTCAAATGTTGCAGTTGTACCAGCTTCCACCACTTGGTCTCATGAATCATTCCATACACGTACCACCCTCTGCATGAAAATGTTGCCTGTGAGGTCTCTTTTATATATTTCTCTTCTCACCCTAAACCTATGCCATCTAGTTCCGGACTCCCTTACGACAGGAAAAATACCTTTTACTGGAAAAGTGAAGCAGGTCCGGCAGCATCCAAGGAGCAGGCGAATCGATGTCTCGGGCATGAGCCCTTCTTCAGGAATGAGGAGGGTGTGCCAAGCAGGCTAAGATAAAAGGTAGGGAGGAGGGACTTGGGGAGGGGCGTTGGGAATGGGATAGGTGGAAGGAGGTTAAGATGAGGGTGATAGGCCGGAGAGTGGGTGGGGGCGGACAGGTCGGGAAGAAGTTTGCAGGTCAAGAAGGCGGTGCTGAGTCCGAGGGTTGGGACTGAGAAAAGGTGGGAGAGGGGAAATGAGAAAAAAGGATATATCAGCATTCATCCCTTGTAGTTGGAGGGTTCCTAGGTGGAAGATGAGGCGCTCTTCCTCCAGGCGCCGTGTTGCTATGGTCTGGCGATGGAGGAGGCCAAGGACCTGAATGTCCTTGGCGGAGTGGGAGGGGGAGTTAAAGTGTTCAGCCACGGGGCGGTTGGGTTGGTTGGTGCAGGTATCCCAGAGATGTTCTCTGAAACGTTCTGCAAGTAGGCGACCTGACTCCCCAATGTAGAGGAGGCCACATCGGGTGCAGCGGATGCAGTAAATGAGATGTGTGCAGGTGCAGGTGTATTTGTGACTGAATTGAGAGGATCCCTTGGGGCCTTGGAGGGAAGTGAGGGGAGAGGTGTGGGCGCAAGTTTGCATTTCTTGCGGTGGCAGGGGAAGGTGCCGGGAGTGCAGGTTGGGTTGGTGGGGGGGTGTGGAACTGACGAGGGAGTCGCAGAGGGAGTGATCTTTCCGGAACACTGGTAGGGGAGGGCAGGGAAATATATCCCTGGTGGTGGGGTCTGTTTGGAGTTTGCGGAAATGACGAAGGATGATACAATGTATCTTGAGATTGTTGGGGTGGTAGGTGAGGACCAGTGGGGCTCTGTCCTGATGACGATTGGAGGGGCGGCGTTCAAGGGCGAAGGAGCGGGAAATGGGGGAAATGTGGTGGAGAGCATCGTCAATCACGTCTGAGGGGAAATTGCGGTCTTTGAAGAAGGAGGCCATCTGGGTCGTTTGGTATTGGAATTGGTCCTCTTGGGAGCAGATGCGGCGGAGGCGAAGAAATTGGGAATATGGGATGGTGTTTTTACAGGGGCAGGGTGAGATGAGGTGTAATCTAGGTAGCCGTGGGAGTCGGTCGGTTTATAGTAAACATCCGTGTTGAGTCGGTCGTCTGAGATAGAAATGGAGGGGTCTAGGAAGGAGAGGGAGGAGTCTGCGATCGTCCAGGTAAATTTGAGGTTGGGGTGGAAGGTGTTAGTAAAGTTGACGAACTGTTCAACATCCTCGTGGGAGCACGAGGTAGCGCCTATACAGTCGTCGATGTAGCGGAGGAAAAGGTGGGGGGAGGGGTTGATGCCAGTGTAGCTGGACTCTTCCACATATCCGATGAAGAGGCAGGCATAGTTGGGGCCCATGCGGGTGCCCATGGCTACTCCTTTGATTTGGAGAAAGTCGGAGGATTGGAAAAACAAGTTGTTCGGAGTGAGGACCAGTTCAGTCAGTCGAACGAGGGTGTCAGTGGAAGGGTACTGGTTGGTCTGGCGGGAAAGGAAGAAGCGGAGGCCTTTTGAGGCCTAATGGCGTTATTTGTTCCAAAAGAAATGGCTAGGCGTCCAACAGCAGCAATGAGGTAGCTACATGGAGCAGGGAATGTCATGGAGTCGTACAGTTCAGACACTGTTCAAACAGACTTCATTTGGTTCAGTTTGGGGCCGGATAACGTTATTGTGTGATTCAACTCAGAGAGAGAGGAAATGCATCATTCCTGAGAAGTAACAGCCTGTTGCTCCCTCTCTGTCTCTGTTCCTCTTCCCAGCAATGTGTGTGAGCTAAAAACTCCTTAATCATCTTTACCACTCATGGAGGATTCCTGTCGAGGATTGATTGGAATCGCCCCACTGCCTGAAGTAAAGGCAATCCAACTAAATCCACCTGTTCCAGGAAGTTATCCCATTACCAGTAGCTTGTAAGAGCAGAGTAGCTTCATAAGCTGAATGATGTTTGGAACTATCACTCATGTTTCCTTTCCGTCATGAGTTTAATTAATATTTGGGCACAGTTCATTCAAGTTAACGTTCTGCAGAGATTATATTTTTCCGTTTGTCGTCAAACGTGTGCATGTGTCAGTATTTTTAGAGAGGGAAAGATCGACGCGCAGATTTGCAGTAGTCAAACTATTTGTCATTCATCTTTCCATCTTAGTTTGAGTAACTTTGTTTCGGTCATAAACTTGTTAATTTTAGCAGATTAAAGACTCCTGCCTGATTCGTTCCTAATCATCAAGACCTATAGTCTTGATCATATCACCAACCCGGTTACATTAACATTTGGACTGAGCAGCGGAAGCGTGGGACAAGGAAATGGAATAGTGACCAGAACCATAGATCAGTGAGCCTAACGTCATTGGTGGTCATATTGTTGGAGAGCATTGAGAGGGGCAGGATTCCCATGTATTTGCAAATGCAACTGATGAAGGATAGTCAACATGGCTTTGTGCATGGGGAATCATTTCTAACAAAGTTGATTGCATTTTGTGAAGAGGTGACAAAGAAGATTGAAGATGACAGTGTGGTCGACGCTGTCCATATAGATTTAGCAAGGCAGTCGACAGGATCCCACATGGCAGACAAGTTAGTACGGTTAGGTCATAAATAGATCCAAGATAAGCTAGCCAATTGACGACAAAATTAGAGTGAAGGTAGGAGACAGAGGTGGCAAAGAACTGTTTTCTCAGACTGGAGGTCTATGCCCAGTAATGTGCCACAAAGAGCCGTACTGAATCCACTGCTTTTCATTATTTATATAAATGATTTGAATATGAATATTTGCCCGTTTATTATGTTTACACATGACATTAAAATTGGAGGTGCAGTGGCCAGCAAGTTTTACCCCAGAGTACAATGAGACCTCGGTCAGATGGGCCATGGGCCCAGGAGTGATAGATGGAGTTAAACTTAGATAAATGTGAAGTATTGCATTTGGTAAGGTAAAATAGGGCAAGACATATACAATTAATGGTGAGGTCATGGGGAGCGTTATTGAACAAAAGAGCCCACAATCATAGATCCTTGAAAGTGAAGTCGCAGGTCGACAGGTTGGTGAAGGTGGGATTTCATATACTTGCTTTCATTGATCAGTACATTGAGTATGCGAGGTGGGAGATCATGTTGCGACTGGGCAGGATGTTGCTGAGGCCAGATTGAGAATACTGTGTTTAATTCAGTTCGCTCTCCTACAGGAAGGATGTTGTTAAACTTGAGAGGGCACAGAAAAGATGTACAAAGATATTGCCGGGCATGGAGGGATTAGGCTACAGGGAGAGGCTGGACAGACTGGGGCTTGTTTACGCTGGAGCATCGGAGGCTGAGGCATGACATTATAGAGGTTTATAAAATCATGAGGAACATGGATAATCTGAATAGCCAAGATATTTTTTCCCACGTTAGGGGAGTCCAAAACTATAGGACAAAGGCTTTAGGTGACAGGAGAAAGATAGTAAAAGGTCAGTGTTTTCATGCAGGTTGTGTAGTGTATATGGAATGAGCTCTCAGAGAAAGTGATGGAGGCTGTTACAGTTACAACATTTAAAAGGCAGCTGGATATGCATATTAATAGGAAGGATTTAAAGGAATATGAGCCTAATGCTGGCAAGTAGGACTAGATCAGACTGGGATGTCTGAGTTATGTGGACAGGTCTCCGTGCTGCATGACACTGTAAGGAAGATGAGGAGAAATTCTAAAAGGACCATTTGAGTGGGAATTCTCTTCTCCAGAGGTATGTGCTGCCTCTTTGTTCACATTTATCCAAAGCTGTGTTAGTTATATATTTGACAGAGAAGTGAGTCACAGATGATGGAATACAGACAGGAAAGTGGGGCTGAGACCACAAGCTGATCAGCCACAATCGTAGTGCCTAGTGGAAAAGGTTCATAGTGTCTTACGATCTAACCCTGCTCCTCTTCTGATGTTCCGTTCAGACCCACCAACTTGCTTGACACATGCAGTTGAAGGCCACTTACTGCTATAGCTCTCCTGACTCTCTGGAATAGAGAATTCCTGACATTCACTACCCCCTGTTTGAAGAAATCACTGCCTGCTCCTACACGATGCCCTATTGATATGAGCAATAGAGGTGAATACAAGGACTTAGCAAAGAGCGACTGGCCCTGATATCAAGGCAGTCTTTAACATCAAGGAGCCTGAGCAAAATTGCACTTCATTAGAACCCATTGCAAACTCTCCAGTATTTGGAGTCATCCACAGCACAATGGAACATGTTTATCATCGGTGGACAACAATCGTCTCAGCCGTGGGACATCTCTGCAGGAGATCCTCAGGGTAGCTACCTCAGCCCAGACATCCCCATTTTATCAGCAGGGAATCCCTGCTGTGAGGAAGTAGCCCATTCATCCCATTGAGCCCACATCGATCAGAAGTGGGGATATTTACTGTACGTTGCACAAAACTCAGAAAGCTTCGTCAGCCCTGACCTCCTGATGCAGTCTGTGTCCATGTGCAACAAGACTTAGACAACGTTCAAGCTTGTGCTGTTAAACTGTCGGTAACATTCATGAAACAGCGCTGCACATTTCCACAGTAAACGGAGGAGTTCACTAAGTACCTCAATCTGGCTTCACAGGAATATGGGAAAGTCATTCAGCCCATCAAAACTACTGAACAAGAAGAGCGATAGCCCATTCAATCCCTTCTGCCTTTACACAGGAAGACAAGGAGTTTGCTCACTCCCACACATCTTTTACACGGGATCAACAAGAGACCATTTCTCACCTAGAGACGCTTACAAAGGAAAAGGAAGAGGTCATTCAGCTTCTCAAGACACCAACACAGGAACAGGAAAGTGTCAGAGATGCTTCAGCATAATAAATAAATGGAGCAGGAACTGCACAGATGGACTGTTCCATGGTATTCGTCGTGGCTTCATTATTCATAGTGCATCAGGGTTATGTAAGCATGCTTTTCTGGCAGTGGGAATGAAGCTTTTTTTTAACCAGTCTCAAAGGCATCTTCCGTCGCTGAGAGAGCAGACCTATGATCTCTCTGGAATTCAGAAGCTGGTGGGGAATTGCTAACTGTTTCAGAATGAAGGTATTGTGGCTGCTGACAGGATTATGGACAATGTATCGTTGAGTGGAGGGTCACACGGTAACTGTGCATTAGAGTGTTCAGAGTTCATTCGGACCCTGTACCTCTCTTTTAATCGAAATGAAGTCTATGCACTGGCTCGTAAACTATTGGGAATCAAGCATCCTATGGAAAGTACGAAATTTCTCACCTTATTATAGGCTGCTTGGGACAAAATGAGTGTCTGTCCATCACCGTCAAGTTTCACCTTCGTATTCTTTCACAGTGATACAGGTTAACTACATAGTTACCGCCCTCTCTCCTGATGATGCCATCATGTCAGGATCATTATTTATGAAGTAGACTCAGTCTGTACGTAATACCCCAAATGCTCTTTCAACAAAACACTACCATTGAATAAGGTATATTTACTGTGGTACTTCAAGTATTTTGCATGAAAGACCAGACATCATTTTCAGTTATAATTACTTACTGAATTCTGTTAGTGACTTATAACCAAAAACATCCAGGTCTATTTCAACAACAGAACTTCCCAGCCTCTTACCATTTAATAAACGTAAATGAGAATCATTTTATCTGTTGTTCCTACCTGAAACATGTTATGCCATGCGAACAGCTATTGCCCAAGAACTGATCCTTCTGAAACCCCACAAACCTTCCACTCACAGAAAAACACTACTCTCTTCATTTTGCCCATTATCCAATTTTTGATCCATTCTGTGTGTTTCACCCCTACCTACCCAAGGACTCTAACATTCCCCACTCACCAGTATTCAACCGTGTCAAATGTTTTCTGAAAATTCAAATCCTCTACCCCCACTGGTTGTCAATATTCGATGTCACAACGGACAATCTCCACAAATTGCAGCAAGTTTATCAAAGATCATTTCCCTTTCCTGAATCTAGGCTGACTCTACCAAATCATATTATTTTCCAAATGTCTAGTTGTCACATTCCTTATAAAAGGTTATATGCTTTTCTTACAGCTGACATCAAACTATTTAGTTTTCTTTTTGCCCTCTCCGTACTGTTTTAAATGTTTAGGTTTACAATAGCTGTTTTCCAGTCCGCAGGATCCTTTCCAGAATCTAACCAGTTTTGACGAATAGTCAGTCGTTCTTTCACTAGCTCTGTTCCCACCTCCTCAATACTCGGGGATGTAGCTAATCAGTTCCAGCAAAATACCAATATTCAATTCGATTAGGTTTTCTAAAACATACACTTCATTAATTCTAATTTCGTGCAGCCCCTCATTTTCACCAGGAACCCTGTTCCCGAGTATTTCTGGAAGTTAATTTCTGCACCTTTTTCTGTGGAGACAGAATCAATGTATTCCTCTCAGCAGGCAGGTGGCTTCTATCAGCTAGTGATATATCGGAGGACTGCACTCTGGTTATGTTACGCACTCCTGCCTGGAAAGTTCCAGACTCAATCCAATCCACTTCATTGTGATGGATATGTCACCCACTCTTGCCTGGAAATTTCCAGAAACAATCCAGTTCACTTCATGGTGAGTGTCAGCACAGTTCTGGTGTGAGTTTGAAGGAGGGGACACAGCTCAGTCGCCACCTCATTTTTGAAAGACGCTGGTTTCACATTTTACACTTGGAATGGGTCCAGCGTAGACACATGTTCTTGGAAATTTCTGCAGGATCATGCAATGCCCTGCCCCTTCCTGTGTACGGAGCTTCCCTTCTGTGTAACCTCGACTCATGTGTTTACCATGAACCCAGAACACTCTGTAAATGCAGTGCTCATATCTCTCCCGAGTGGGGTCACCATTCCCTTGGGTCTCTCTGAATGGACGCAACAGCTGATAACACAAACCCGTGAAAAGCGTCCACAGAATATCCCTTTATCTGTAATGCGAGTAACAAGTTAAAACTTCACACACACGGTGCACCAGTTCAGTGTTGAAAATGTTTCTGTTCATAGCAGAATAAAAACAGTTACATCTCTGAACAGTCTGATAGTTACAGTCCCCTTCTCCAAAAAAGATCAGTTGACAATGTGACATTCCATTTCTTTTCATCTCAGTAACTATAAGGGCGGCACCAGTATTGCCGATGGAGTTGATCATCACACTCAGAGAAGAAAGACAGAGGGAATATAACTCAATGTAAACAGGGACACATCTAAATTCACATGATATTCAGGAATATGGGAAAAGGGGAAATTTTAGAATAAGCTCCCATGTTATTTCCCTTCTGGGTGATTATAAGCAGCTCCTATGTTTGCTTTTCATTTCTCTCTCTCTCTCTCTCTTTCTCGCTGGGCATTTCTACATCTACTCAACTACCCTCCCCCTCACACATCCGACTACCCCTGATATAAATAACATTACTTCCCAGTTGCTTTCAGTTGTGATATAGGGTCACTAGATTCGAAACTTTATCTGTTTTTCTCCTGACAGAGGCTGCCATACTTGCTTAGATTCTCCAATATTTTCAGACGCTGGGGAATTTTGTTTAAGATCTCCATCATCCACAGTTCCCTGGTTTATTTAACCTTCAATTCTGTTGTTTCACGAGATGTCCGCATCACTGGTAAGGGCAGCATTTGTCATCCATCACTAATTGCCGTTGACGACGAGACCATTTATCAAGGCAATATGGAGCCAACCTTTTATTGTCACACTTGGTTTCTTTACCAAAGGCTATCAGTGAAATAATAAAAGAAATCCTGATGGTTTTTGTTTGCGGTTTGTAAAATGAGGTTTCTTTCGGATTGCTGCCATTTGAATTTAAGTTCAATCATTGATTCTGGTAGAAATTGAAGCAATGCTTTAAAGTCATAACACGGCCAGTGACATTATTACTGTGATATGAGGTCCCTATTGTGAAATAACTGGAGAGACAAGTGCAAGCTTGTGGTCAAAGTATTTGTAATTGGAAGAGTGGTCAGTAAAGAACTGGAGCCATAAAATCTGAAGTTAACAAGGCGGCAGATGATTGCTTATTCAGCAAAAGCACTGAGGCAGAGCTGGAGACTGGGGATATTACAGTGGTGGGTGTAGGCAGGGTTGATAACAGAGAGAATATAGAGACATAAAACAGTTCAGGACAAAAGGAAAAATCAAGGTCTGAACAGTCTTGTTCCTTCTTAGATGTTTATGAGTGAGGATTCGGAAATTGATAGAAATGAAGTGGAATTTGTGAATGAAACTGAAGACAACAGGGTATGTATTTGTTATATATAATTAACATAAATAGCAATAACCTTCACCATCGCTAATAGAATGCACAGAAATAGGCTTACCCGAAACACCAATAATAGCGAGGATGGGATAGTTAGCGGCCTGAATAATCATCAGTACGGCTCGTATCCTCAACTCTAACCTTGCCCAATCCTGAGAAAGCAAGTATAGACCAAAGGACAAACTACTGTCCATTGTTGTAACATTCCAGTCTAATGTTCTCAGATTCTGATCCATTGTTGGAACATTCCAGTCTAATGCTCTCAGATTCTGATCCATTGTTGGAACATTCCAGTCTGTTGTTCTAAGATTCTCTTCCTCTCCCTATCCCTGTAGCTGCTGAGCCCAATAATCTTGAGGAAGACGCTGCCGCTGATACTATGGAATAGCAGGTTGAAGGAAGCCCATTAATAATAGAAGAGGGAAATCTGCCAATGACACATTTAGTATCCATGGAGACTGACATCAATCACAGTCAATGTACAAACAGTTCCTTTCACTTACAATGCTTATAAGTCACAATAATACTTGTTCTGGTTGGAATGTCGGCATCGCTGACTATTGGGATAATAGTATCAATCTCCATTTGGAAAGTTAGATGTGAGGAAGAGAGATGATGCTTTCTATTCACTAGCTCTATGATCCTACTATGTTGTGGCAGGGTCGGAATTGTTGGTCTCCCAGGGCCGGCTGTGTCTGATAACCGGGCCCGCTGCATCCTTTCGTTTTATTTATTTATGTTTAACTTTGACATTTATCTTACCATCATGCAGTGGCTTAGGCGAGGTTAGGCATTTTTGAGAGGCTCCTTCAGTGGCATAGACGGTGTATATACAGTCCATTCCTTGTGGTCCTTGCAGCTGCTGCCTGGTCCTGTGGAGCGATGGTCAAGCTCTCACGGAACCAGGATTTTTAGTTTTACATTTCAGCAGGTATTGCTGGGGTCTCAGCAGGGTTGGAAGGGTGGAAATCTTTCCTAGCTGCTACACACTCTCTCTGAGATTTCTCTCAGAATTGTCTTTTTATGTTGTTTCCTCCCGGATTGGAGAACTGCATGTGAGACATATTGTTTCCTGACTTTGTTGTTTGACAAGTGTGTTTATAGGATGTTCCCATATTGGAACAGTTAGTGTTTAGTAGGTAAACAATCTATTACTCTGATTTTTTGTGTTTTGTTAACAGTAGTTGAATGCATTGTGTTTTGCTTAATGTCGAATATTTTGACCAAGCGAATTGCATCTGAAACACAGCACCTCACATTTACCTTTAAAATAAGAAAATGTTCCGGTCAGGACTACCTTCATCATGTATTTTGAGATGCGTCTACTCAGTTCCATAACAAAAAGGACAGGTATTCACGTTTTAATTGGCTAATTACTTAATGAACAACATGTTGCAGAAACACAGGATTTAACAGCGGAATGCGCCATACTGGAGGAGTGATAGCTCTATCAGGAATTATATCGCAGAGTTAATCCACCTCACAGATCCAGCCCAGACCATATAAGGCCGGATGAGATATCTGCTCAACATGGGGCACTGAACAGACCAGGTTCAGTACAACCCAGCAATCAGTCCAATATGGAATATAGCACAGGTCTCTCCAGTCCACTAGCTATCTGTCCAACATGTGGAGCCGTACAGTACACCCGGATGCATTCATTCAGAAACACTGACGAAATGGTCTGTCCCGCATGGGGTGCTATGCAGTCCAAACCAGTCTCTTGCACTATAGACGTGGACAAGGCATCTGTACAGTATGGCAATCTGTGCAGTGAATGAATCTTTAAACCTGGAGCAGTTACCGTCAAAGGAACTGTTTTCACCACTCCAGCACATTGCTGAGCAACACTGTGTAGGATTTCTGCTCATAGTGAGGGGAAACTTGCAGACCATGGTGGAAGTGACAGGATGTGCAGCTCCCATCCATTGAAAGCCCCATATGTCCACTGTGCCATGACAAGGGGATGCTGTGGGTGTGAACGTCACGGCCAGTGGGAGATGGCGGGGGAGTCAGTTTAAATATCAACAAACAAAATAATTTTGGGACAAGATTAAAAGGGAGATTGAGAGACAATTTCATTTAAGATCACAGGTTTCAGAATGCTGAAATTAAGAGATTTTGACAGCAGCCAGCAACGCGAGCCTGAATTCCCAGGGATGATGGGTGAATGGGATATTGGTGTGCGTTCGGATGATGGAGAGTTTTGGGTGAGCATTTGTTATTCAGGTTTGTAACTGGGAGTGGAGTCAACAGATTCTTCAACTCATTGGGCAGAAACTAACAGTAATTTATCTCAGTGCCATTTTCACTGAGTGTGACTGAGGGATTATCTGTACGAGGCTGAGTTCGTTTCCTGGTGCTATCGTATCGAACTCACCTCATTAAATACCCACCCCACCCCACAGTGTCCCTATCATTCAATACCAGCCTAATTCTCCCACCCTTCATGGCTGGAGGTAAACACCATTACTTGGATGCCCCATGGATATTCTGTGATCCCTGGCACTGGTACAATCCTTAAAAGGCCAATTGGCAAACGGTTGAGCTTTCTCAGTTTGGAGCTGCCCTGCACAGTGGTGTGAGCTCACCGCCCTGCTCAGTGCAGGATCTGCGGTCTGAAGAAATGTCCAACAATACAGGACAGGCATCAATAACCTTCCCCATTCTGCCAAGATAAGGGTCACCGTCTTCTCTCTGCTCCCGCACACTCATTGAAACCTGTTCTAGCATCTACCCCCGAACAAGGCTCATGTTCTACCACTCTCACTGCTGCATGCAGCACCTTCTCTCTCTCTCTCTCTCTCTCTCCACTTTGCCCGCACACTATAAACACTGTATATCTGTTATAGCACCTATCCGAACAAGGCTCATTCTCCATCACTCTCACTGCGGCACGCAGCGCCTTTCCTGTTTCTCTCTTTCTCTCTTGCCTTTCCAATACCCTCACATGGTGATAGAATATTCTGGAGAATGCCGATTATAGGATGTTCCAGAAAATGTTCCAAGTAATTTCCGTTTTCAGGAAAATGTCAATGCACCAGTATGTAACATATAAAGGGAAGGAGTAGAGATGTATGTTATTCATATCACATACAATTAACATACATCATGAGGCTAATCAAATCTTCAAATGTGCTCTAGCATATAATAAGATTGCGGCTTATTTGATGGTTTTCTTAGCTCAATGTTGCAGGAACTTTCAGTTATTCAACCCCCTGGGTTCCTGTCACCGACCAGACGACACCCAAGCACTTTTACCCCGGTTTTCTTCAAGCGCCTGTTCGAGGGCATTTCCCATGGGGACGGACACTCCAAACAATATATTCCATCAGTTGTATACTTTTATGAAATGATAAGCTCATTTACACAGACCAACCAAAATCTACACTTATTTTATGGTTATCAGTAAGCAATAACAATTAGTGTCTGGTTATTTCACTTGTCTCACTTATTGTATTCAGCCAAAAACAGCTTCTAAACACTTGTCTCGTTATAAAACACAATTTCTAGCCGAGGACATTTTTAACCTCAGCCGTTATCTTGACCGTTATCTGAATTGTACCTTTTCCCCTTGTTATGAAAGGTTCTATTGCCCTTTGTCTGTGGCTGTTTCTATCGGTAACAGTTACACAGTCTCCCACTCATTTGGTTGGATGGTTTGTGATGCAGAGGGAGGACACCAGCGCAGGTTCAATTCCCCACACTGACAGAGGTTACCATGAAGAGGACGCTCTCTCAACCTCACCCCAACGCCTTAGGTGTGCTGACCCTCAGGTTAAACCACCACAAGTAGTCTCTCTCTCTCTCATGACAGAGCAGCCCCATGTTCCTTTGGAACTCTATGCTATCACTTTTGCATTTTTTAAAAAATTACATTACCGTTTGTTTTGCATTATGTTCCTGGATGTTTTGGATCAGTGTCATTTTGTACGACTGCCAGTATTTCCCCCACACTGCACATTCCTGACCAATAATCCTTGACTCCATTGTTATCTACGAACGTTCTGTCTTTGCCTAAAAAATATTCAATATCTCTGCCTCCAATACTCTGCGGGAAGAGATTTCCAAAGTCTCACAACACTGAGAAAATAATAAATAACTTCATCTGGGGTGTGAGATTGTTATTTTGTCTCCTAATCTGAGAAAAGATATAATTACATTGGAAGCAGTTCAGAGATGCTTCACTTCACGTATTCCAGAAATGAAGGGCTTATATTATGGAGGCTTTAATAGATTTTTCTTGGAATGAGAGGTGATCTTATTGAAATATGCAAGACCTTGAGGAGCATGGATCAGGTAGATATCCACTGGGTGTTTGTCTAGTCCAAACTTGTCATTGTCATAGAACGTCTACAGTTTGAAATCAGGACATTCTGTCCATTGAGTCCACACTGACCCACCGAACGGCATCCCACCCAGACCTATCCCCCAACACTAACCATGTAATCCTACATTTTGCATGACTAAACCACCTAACCTACACATCCCTGAGCACAATGGGGCAATTGAGCATGGCCAATTAACTCTAACCTGCACATCTTTGGACTGTGGGAGGAAACTGGACCACAGGGAGGAAACACACACAGATACGAGGAGATTTGAAGGTTGCAATTGAACTCAGCACCTTGGTGATATGGGAAGCAGTGCGAACCACAGATCCACGATCCTGCTCCGTTATGTCTATAGTAAGATGTGACTGCCTAAAGAAATCTGCCTGACTTGTTCCTATCACTGAACGTGGCCTTTATCATATGCCATATCATCAACCTGGTTACTTTTAAATTTGTTACGAACAGTGGAGAAGCGGTACTAGAAAAGATAACAGTCACAACCTCCAACCACCGGAGTGGGGAGAATTCACAAAGTGGGCATTTATTCAAGTGGGAATTCTCTTTCCCAGTAGTTTGTGATGGCTGAATCTTTATATTATGTCGAGGCTGGCTTCGTCTGATTTTCCATAGACAGGTGAATCAGGGATAATGGTGCATGGACAGAAAAGTGCAGCTGAGAGCACAATGAGATGAACCATGATCTAATTTACTTGTGCAGTAGTGTCAAAGGGCCGAATGGCCCACTTGTGTCCCTCAGCCCTGTCTTCTGATGTTCCATTCAGCCCTTCGGACCTGCTACACAGGAGCAGATCGAGGTCAATCCGATGGTTAGGCCTTGTTTCGAAAATGTACTTGTAGAATCCAGGATAGCTCAACTCCACTTTCCTGCTACCCCCTCGTATCTCTCAACTCGCTTATATGTCCAAAACCAATCCACCCCCTGTATAAATACATTCAGTGACGCACCTTCCACAAATCTCTGAGTTCCGGAATTCCAGAAAATCACTACCTTCTGAAAGATGACATTTCTTTATATGTCAGTTTGAAATCGATATCCCTTATTCTGTATCAATGTCCCGAAGTGAGACACTCTGCCCAGGTGTGGAACGACATTCTCAACAAATACTTTGTCAATCCCCCTCTGTACCTTGTCCACTTCAGTAATGTCACACTCATTCATTTCAAGCACAATGAATAATTGCCTCACCATTTTAGATTTACACAATAATTCAACCCTCTCTTCCCAGAAACCCACTTAATGTACCAATCTAGTTCCTTTCTGCATCAGCATGATGGCTTTATGTTTCACGCGCAGGAACACTCCAATCCTTTTTTACTGCCCTTTTGGTTAAACTCCTTTTCATTAAATAACAGCCTGCCGTTTGTTTGTCAGTGTCATCCTCAAACTCGGATGTGTATTGCACTCAGCTCCCTCCTTCAGGCTCTCAGTATAGATGTAAATAACTGAAGCCATTGGACTGATATTGGTGCTACTCCAGAAGATATGTCTTTATCATAAAGATCAATGAATCCTGACTCTCCAATTTCTCTGTGATAACCATCCGTCATCCCATGTTATCCATCATACTATGAGTATCTGTCTGGTGGAAGATTCTTTACTATGTGATACCTTGTGGAAAATCTCTGGAAAGCCTCATGTCTACTAGTTCCCCTTTATCAGGTCCACTTGTTACATTCTCAGGGATCACCAGAAAAAAAACTTTGTACGATTTTACAGGGCAAAATATAGTTTCGCTTTTACAAAACCATGCGGACTCTGCCTGAAGCTTTTCTAAATGCCCTGCAATTTCTTCCTTAATAACAGACTGTTTCAGATTCCCAGCAATAATGGTGAGGCTAAATGTGTCCTGCTTTCTGTCTCGCTCCATCGTTTGAAAACAGGCACCATATTGGAGCTTCACGAGTTTCACTGGAACACTTTTGTAATCCAGAGTGTTACGGAATATTTCACACAGTGGCACCAGTCACTCTGTAACCACTACTTTTAAAACCAATTATGAATTACTGCTGACCTGCCTATCCTTAGTCTTTTCTGTTGTTAAAAACCTGATACCTTTTTTTAGAGACAGTTCAAGAAGCCTCCTATTACCATTTTCTTGATGATTGTGAAATGCTTACAGTGTCTTTCCTGTGAGGATTGATGTCAAATACTGGTGTAAATTATCTGCCTGTTCCCTGTAGCCACTTCCCCAGTCACACCCTCCGAATGTCCTCAATATACTTTCCTGACTTTTTTTTCTGCCAAAGGTCTCACACTCATCTTCAACTTTTTTATATACACGCAGAAAAACTTGTGATGCTTGTTTATATATTTCTTGCCAATTTATTTGCATCATACCTTTCCATCCTTTTTCCGTTTATTTCTTGCTTGTTCCCTCGCTTTCTAGATTCATACAGTCATATTGCACACAAACATTTCATCCAACCTGTCCATGCTAACCAGGGTTTCCAAAGTAAACTAGTCCCATCTGATTGCATTTGGTCCACATGCCTCAAAACGCTTCCCATTCATATGTTTGTCCAAATGTCTTTTAAATGTTGTCGCTGTACTTGAATCGACCAGCGCATCTGGCAGCTCATTCCATACACACATCTCCTCTGCGTGAAAAAGTTGCCATTTTGTCCCTGTTATATCTTTCCCTTTTCACCTTAAAGCTGTACCCTATATGGTTGGTCTCCCCTACCATGTAGAAAATACCTTGGCAATTCACCCTATCCATGCCTCCCATGATTTTATTAACTTCGAAAATGTCACCTCTCAACGTCCTCCATTCCATTTGATACTAACTTCAAGAACAAGCATTCACTAATAAGCATTGCAAATTTGAAACAATATTTAAAACAATGACAGGCAAACAACACTCAGCCCAAACTTCATACTGTGATTTGTCTTTCTCCATGTTACAATACTAAGGCAGTGTGAAACTCTTACTAGTGCCAATAAGACGTCAAGAAAATAAATTCCTTTGCCTAAAGGGGGTGATGATCTCTGCAGTGAAAACGTTTCTCTGGCCAGAGCTATGCAAGAAAGGGAATTGCCATACCACGCGGTCAGCGTACAGTTGCCTTGAGATGAGGTTACATTAAAGTGTGGAAACATGCCCTTCAGCCCAACAAGTCCATACCAACCCACCGAAGCGTAATCCACCCATACCCCTTACCTAAAAGGACGGGCAATTTAACATGGTCAATTCACCTGACCTGCATATCTTTGGACAGTGAGGGGAAACCCACGCAGACACGGGGAGAACGTGCAAACTTCACGCAGCAAGCCACCTGCGGCGGGATTTGAACCCATGTCTCTGGCGCTGTAAGACAGCAGTGCTAACCACTGCGCCACCGTGCCGTACAGTGCGATGATTTGTGAGAATACTTTTTGAAATTTGGATTATTCAGTGCAAAGGGAAAGAGGTGTTTTCAATAAAGTTTACTCCAAAAAGGAAACTTTCCGGAGTGAAATGTGACTGGGAGGTGTAAAACAGCATGAATGGAGATGCCGAATCACACTGAAACCAGAGGCAAAGTGGCAGCACAAACGGAGCTTGATGCTAAAGCAGGGAAGGTCGACTAAATTAAAGAACTTCAGTTCCAGAGGGTAGGGATCATAATGTGAGAGAATGTGCTCTGTAATTGGAGAGGGAGAACCTGGAATCAGAAAGTGGAAAGTGAGGGCTACAGATACTGCAGATCAGAGCTGAAAAATGTGTTGCTGAAAAAGCGCAGTAGGTCAGCCAGCATCCAACGAGCAGGCAATTCGATGATTCGCGCATAAGCCCTTCTTCAGGATTCCTGAATAATCCTGAAGAAGGGCTTATGCCCGAAACGTCGATTCTCATGCTTCTTGGATGCTGCCTGACCTGCATCTGAAAGGGGAGACAAGCAGGGAAGAGGATGGAGCAGCAATGGCAGAGGTTTCAAGGTGTAATTTAGGAAGCACAATTGAAATTCATGCCTCGCATCTGCTTCTGGTCCCTGAAATAAATGTCCAAAATCTGGGCATCACTGATGCCCGTTAATGTGTCATTAAATAGTATCCTTGACAGACTTTGTGAACCACGGGTGGCTCATCTTCTGTCCTGTCCTTCTTTTCGAACAGAAACAATAATTTATGAGCAGTATGGGATATCTGCTTGAATGTCGACCCATGCATACACACTGACTTTCCTCTGGGTGTAATTCCACATCACGACTCAGACCATATGTGAGACAGAAATCCTCAATTTAGATGTGTGGTTCTATTCAATCATTCAGAGGGAACTTCTGCATGTGGCTGAACATATGATCAGCGGAGACTGACTTAATCACACCTCCCAGGTGAAGCAACATTTCTCTTGTACTCTTTCAATCCAGTCTCCTGTCATTGCTGCTCACTATGCACTCTCCTTTACACTCGTGAGACCAAACAGAGACTGCACTGAGGAATATTCCCACGCTTTCCGGAGGAATAACCCTGAGCTTCGCACTGCGTCCCATTTCAATAACCTTCCTTGCTCTCATGCTGACATTTCGGTCCTGAGCTGCTGCAATGTTCCAGCGAAGCACAACCCAAGTTCGAGTAACACCTCACGTTACGGATTGTACGTTACAGCCCGTAGACGTTAACAGTCATTTCCATAACTTCACAGTCTGAACCCATTATGGCTGTTCTCCATTATTCATGCATTCTGCTTCCTGGTTTACCTATGACCTTGTCTATATCTTGTTTATACTGCACTCAGTAGAGAGAAACCTTTTCTCCCATTCACACTTTAATATACACCCAATTTACATCTGTTTCTCTTTCACCACAATCAAAAACCCCTCCACTGTGACATTGCACCTCCACATGTTCTTTTTCCCATCATCCCTCGTCCACTTTTGTCAAGGGATTAAAACGTCCTTTTCAATTCTGTACAAGGGTCAATCTGGACTTGATACACTACCTCTGCTTCTCTGTCTTCACAGATGCTGCCAGACCTGCTGAGTTTCTCCAGCAATTTTTGGTTTTTAACAGCTTGAAAGACGTGTATCAAAGCTGCTTAAACGTCCTGTCCAATATGCAGCACTATACACTGGGATGTGAACAATAACGCAAAGTGTACAAATTCATTGGTTCTGAAATTAAACAATATTGGCATCATTGACACTACAACGTTCCTAATCAAGGCCATGGAGAGAAACAGTTACAATGTTAAAACCGAAAGTGGCACGATTGGACGGAAACGGTTCTGATGAATATCAGAATTGGAATCGTTACAGTGTGGAAGCAGGCCGTTCGGCCCAACAAGTCCACACCAATCCTGTGAAGACTAAACCAACCAGACACATTCCCCTATCCTATATTTACCCCTGACTAATGGACATAATCTGCACATCCCTGAACACTATAGGCAGTTCAGCAAGGTCAATAACCTGCACATTTTTGGATTGTGGGAGGGAACTGGAGCACGTGGAAAAAAGAACTGGCACAGACACAGGGAAAATGTGCACGACAGTTGCCAGAGGATGGAATCGGACCTGGGTCCTCACTGTTGTGAGGCAGCAACACTAACCACTGAGCCACCGTGCTGCCCCAGAAAATATTTAGAGGTTTTCAGAAACATGACAAGCAAGAGGTATGAGAATATTAAAATGGAAGTGTTACCACATCAGTAAACAGAGTATGTCACGGGGTGATGGGTGAATGGGTCTCGGTGTGAACTGGTGTGACAGCTGAATTGCATTGCAGAACTTGCAGCTCAAACCTGGAAATTCATGTGGTGCTGTAGATCACAGCTGGACAGAAGGAGAATTGTATTCAGTTACAACCTGTAACGTTTTGTCCAGTCTAATCTTTCAGTCTATTATTCCCATTATTGGATAGATGTTTCATTGACGATTGTGGGTGACTATACTAGGGTCAGAACCACGTGTACCTAAAACTGATGACAATCCATTTAAAGCTATCACACTGACTACTGTACTTACATTCAAAACAGCTAGACTAATATCTGATAGAGAAAGCAACATGAATACAAATCAAACAGATCAGATCGAAGCTCTGCAGTCCTGCCACATCCAGTCAGAAATCGAGTAGAACCATGGAACAACTGACGAGAGAAAAGGACTCCACAAATATTATTTGAAAACAATGTTCATTCGAATTAGGGCGTCGCTTACTAGGTCAGAATTTATTGCCCAGAGGACTGTTAAGATTCAATGACATTGCTGTGTGTCTGGAGTTACATGTGGGCCGAGCAGGTATGGATGCCAGTTTCCTTCACTAAAGGACATCAGTCAACCAAATCGATTTCTCCCACAATCAGCAACTGATTCATGATCAGCATTAACTCTTAATCCCAAACATTTATTGGATTTGAATTCCGTCATGTACTCTAACAGGATTCGAACTCATGTCACCAGAACATTACTGGGGTTAGCAAGGCCAATGACCTGCACATTTTTAGATTGTGGGAGGGAACACATCAGCAGCAACACCACTTGGCTATTGCTTTAACATTCCCCGAAAAAATGGAAACTTCCAGCACATCAGTGTAAAATACAATGATGCAGTCTATACGCCATCCTCAGCCAGAAGTGTTACTTGGATGATCCCCACAGAAGCACAGGTGCCCGACTTCAAACAATTCGATTCGCTTCACGTAACATGAAGAAACAGCTGAACATAATAGATACGAAAAAGGGAATGGATCATGACACCATTCCTGCAATAGAACTGAAGACTTGTGCTGCACAACAAGCCGTGTCTCTGTGGACGCTGTTTCATTCCAGCTCCAACTCTGACATTTCCCTGGCGACGTGGAAAATTACACAGAAGTGTCCCGACTCTAAGAGGAGAATAATTACAATCTGACCAATTACCACCCCCTCAGTCCCATCACGATAATCAAATTGGTGGGAATTCCTTTGACGGAACTGTAGACCAGCACAGAAATAACGTGCACAGTGCTGTGTCTGATAGGACCCCATGTGGAGACGGTGTTGCTGTGAAAATGTCACTGCATTACTAATCCAGACCAGAATAATGCTCTGGCAGCTGGTGGAAGTTAGAAGCAATTAATAAAATATCGAGATCTAAAATCTGGTACCAGTAATATTGACCTTGAAGCGCATGTCCATTGTCAACGTAAGCTTCCTTCCCCAATGTACATTCAGGAAGTGAATCCCCCGTGCTTTCCTGGTCAAGCCAAAAAGTGACTCCAGACTCACAGAAATGTGCTAAACTCTTCAATGGTCTCTGAAGCGGCCATGCAAGGCCGTTATATTAAACTTCTCCGAGGTCTTAATGGACAAAAATGAGGTAACACCCGGCACCAGCCTCTGTATCGGAAAAGGGAATAGGAAGCACAGTCCTGTCGAAACTGCAGAGACCTCCTTCCTTACATCTGAGAGTTTATGACAACATTAACAGAGCTTTCCCACAGACTGCACAGAAACATCGCGAAATGAGTGGGCCTTTCAACACACTGAGACTTCCCTACTCTAGGTTTTGATTAAACAACTCTTCAATTAACTTTTCCCTAACAATATATACTGTATATCCTTTGAAGTGATCATATATCAGAAAAAATATGAAGTAGGAACTTTGGTCTGTCAATTTTGCTCTCCCATACAAGATAACAATGGCTGATCCTGTATCTCCACACCAAACACCTGCTGCAACTTCACCCCTTTAGTGTCTAGAAATCCTTATTTATATTCAGTGCCTTAGTTTCCACAGTCATATGTGGGACAGAATTCCCCAGGTTCACCAGTCTGCGAGTGCAGACATTTATTCTCATCTCAATGCAGAGTGGCTTGTCTGTTTCTAATACTGTGACCCTTGTTTTAGACGTCCCAGCCAGTGGAATTATCATCCCCACTGACAATCTGTTTCACCCTGTCAGAGTTTTATATATTTCACTGAGATCTCCACCCATTTTCCGAAACTCCATGGAATACAGGCCCAGTCGCCTCAAACTCTGCTCCCACAACAAGCCTGTCATCCCAGAGATCAGTTTGTTCATCCTTCACTGCACTCCCTCAATGTCAGGTTTGTGCTTTATTATGTAAGGAGGCCAATACTGCACACTGTATTGCACAATGTTTGAGATGGGGGCTCACCAAGGGCCTGTGTAGCTGCGGTAAGACACACCTGGGCTCAAATCCCCCAGAGATGAAGGTCAGCATACTATTTATCTTTCTACCTGCTTTCTGTTGCAGCAGTATTGCTTTCTGTGACTGGTGTACAAGGAGATAGAGCTCCTTTTCAATGATATATCTCCCCACTTGGTGGGTCTATGTATACTGGTCAGTGTGCCAATATCAATCCCAGTATTGACTTCTGGCTTCAGAACTCACTGCTCTGCATGGACCTTGGAGTTTGGTGATAAAGTCAACAAAAGTATACACATAAGTAACATCATGCAGCAACTTCTTTCCATT
This sequence comes from Chiloscyllium punctatum, assembly GCF_047496795.1. Lineage (NCBI taxonomy): Eukaryota > Metazoa > Chordata > Chondrichthyes > Orectolobiformes > Hemiscylliidae > Chiloscyllium > Chiloscyllium punctatum. Next base: position 27,472,827 of record NC_092751.1, read on the forward strand.
AATTCCTTTTGAAATGCTAGCCTGTCCATCTATTTGTCCTACCAAATTGCTCAATGTTACGTCTATCCACATTGTTCTTCATCTGTCACGTATTTTACCATTTCGTCCACTTGTCTCAATCACCTTGAAACGTTTTTATATCCTCCTCATCCACTCACAATCTCAGTTTGGTACCATCAGCAGATTTGGAAAGATTACATTTAATAACCATGAACAAATGCTTGATCTGTTTCTGAATAGATGGGGCCCGAACATCAATTCCTGGATTATCCCGCTAGTCATTGCTTTCTACTGCCAAATATATGGAACGGTTTATACTGATTCTCTTTTCCCTCTCAGCTCTCCGATTCTCAACCCATATTAGATCTAGCTGTTGCACACTGTTATGTTCCAGGACAGACCCCCTCAAATCATTTCAAGGAAGTAGCACAGACCCTATTTTTGCTCATTGACTTAAGCAAGTGTAAGGCGGATACTCCAGAAGTGATGTAGCTGGTCAAATCACTTAGTTTTAAATAAAACAGAATGTCTTTGCAAGATTACTGGGTAAGACGCAAACAGAAGTAGATACAATACAGAATAACCTCTCCGAAAACCCAACAGATTAACCCAACTTAATGTTGGTGTTCCAAGTATTTGATATAATCCCCATAATTCCAGAGATTACAAATCTCTGGGTAAAGAGGTTCCTTCTCAATTCAATCCTAAATCTACTCCCTCTAATATTGAGGTCATTCCATCTTGTCCTAGCTTCACCTGCCAGTGAAAATATCCTGTCTACTTCTATCGTATATACTCCCTGCATAATTTTATATGTTTCTATGAGATCATCCCATCATTCTGCTAAATTCCAATGAATATAGTTCCAGTCTGCAAAGTAACACTTCATAAGCTAACCTCCTCACCTATGGAATCACCCGAATAAACCACCTCTGCACCCCCTCCAGTGCCAATATAGCCTTCCTGAAGTAAGGAGATCAAAACTGTATGCTGTACTCCAGGTGTGGCCTCATCAGTACCCTGGACAGCTGCAACATAACGTCCCTGCTTATAACCTCAATACAAAGGTATTGAAGGGCAACATTCCATTTGCTTTCCTCAGTAATTGCTGTACTTGCAGACCAACCTTCTGTGATTCATGCACATGGGCATGCAGGTCCCTCTGTATGACAGCATGCTGCAATGTTTTACCATTCAAGTAATAATCCTTTTTACTGGCACTCCCAAAAAATGGATGATATCATCTTTATCAACATTGTCATCCATCTGCCAGACCTTTAGCCACTCACTCAGAATATCTATGTTAATCCACGAAGTCTCACTGTGTTCTGCATGCTTTGCTATGAAACGCATCTTCGTGTCATCTGCAAATCTTAACACACTACACGTTCTCTCCAACTCCAAATCATCTATATAATTTGTGAATAATTGTGGCCCCAACACCGATCACACAGGCACACCACTAGGTATTGATTGTCAGCCAGAATATCACTCACTTACACTCAAAATTTGCTTCCTGTAATCCAGCAATCCTTTATCTATGCTGATACTTAACCAGTAACACCATGCACCTTTTTCTTATGCAGCAGTTTCTTGTGTGTCAACTTGTTGAAGATCTTTTGGAAATCTATGTACACCATAGCCACTGGGGCCTCGTTGTTCACCTTGCTCATACTGTCTCCAAAGATTTCCAAAAGATCTGTTAAACATGACCTGTTCTTCATGAACACATGTTGCATCTGCGCAATAGTACGATTTCTATCGAAATGCCTTGCTATTTCTTCCTTGATAATACACTCAAGCAGTTTCCCCACTACACAGGAAAAGCTAACTGGTCTATAATTCCACATACTTTGTTTACCTCACTTTTTAAACAGTGGTGTCACATTTGCTGTTTTCCAATCTGCTAGAACTGCCCTGGAGTTCATCAAATTTTATCAAATTGCCACAATTGAATTTACTATTCCTCTTGCTCTCTCTTCTAGAACCCTGGGACGCATTCCATCAGGGCCAGGAGACTTGCCTACCCTCAGCTCCGTTAGCTTGCGCAACACTATCTCTTCCACAATAATGAATGTTTCCAAGGTCCTCACGTACCTCTGTCTCTTTGGCAATTACTAGCATGCTATTAGTGTCCTCCACTATGATGATAGATACAAAACACCTGTTCAATGCCTCGGCCATTTCGTCATATCCACTAACTAAATGTCCATTCCCATCCTCTAAAGACCAACATGTACTTGAGTCATGCTTTTTAAATCTATACATTTACGGCATATACCATCATTTATCCATTTTTATATTCAGTTCTTTTTTTTCTATCTCTCGTGTCCATTCATACTTTTCTTTATAGTTCATTTTGTGGCATTCTGTTAACCTTTAATGTTTTCCCCAATCTTTTAGGTTTCTGCTGTTCTTGACCAGTTCGCATTCCTTCTCTTTCAATTTGATAGCGTCCCTTATTTCCTCAATACAATTGACATATTACCCATTTTCTTAGAGTCTTTCCTTTTCACTAGAATATACTTTTGCCACGGAAATTAAAAATCTCCTTTGAAAATTCTCCACTGATTGTCAACTCTCCCAACATGAAGTATTTGTTTCGAGGTGATTTTAGCCAACTCCTCCCTCATTCTATTATAGTCTTCCCTTGCTGAAGCACAGCAACCTGGTTTTGGATTTTATCTTCACACTCTCCATCTGTATTCTAATGTCAACCATACTGTGATCACTCCTTCACTATGATGTGAATAATTATTCTGGTCTCATTGTACATGACCAGACCTACGATATCTTGCTCCTCATTATGCGTGCTTTTATTTTAGACTTGAAAGCATTCCCAAGTAGTCAAACCCAAAATTTTTGGATTCGCTGCTTTTAAGACATCCATGAAAAATAAAACAAGGCCATAATAAACTTGTTAAAGGAGTAGCATTGTCACAACACTAGACTTGGGAATTCAAAAATGTTTCTGATAATCCAAGTTCACTGCATCAATTGCTGCGCCATTATTTATTTCCCATTCAGTTTTTCAAATATGAGTGGCGTTTAATAATTCGGCAATGAATTTATCTATGTTTATTACTTTATGATTAATGTAATTTTCAAAGTTCCCTGAAAATGCGACCTTTCTAATAGACTCTTGTATTGCCCTGATTGCTTTTTTAGTGCTAAGCAGACTTTGTTTCCCTGCCTCCTTTAGAAATACTGAGATTACATTTGCTGCTGTGAAAATCTGTGAATTCAGTTCCAGAATTATCAAGCATTCGGAAGAGGATAAACAGAGTATTCATTATTACCTTGGCCACCTCCCTTAGTAATCAACGAGAAGATTAACAGGTCATGGGGATGAATCAGATTTCAGTCAAAATAATTTCTCCAAAACTATTTATGTACAGATTTGGTTCTTTTTACTTTTTTTCAGTGTACTGAGAAGTGCTTGGAGTTTAATTTTTGAAACGTTTTCTTTTGTGAAGGCAGAAAAGAAGTGGTTGCTTCATAGTCCTGCCATTTTCCTGTTCTCTGGTTTCAGCCTACAAGGAAGATACAATGATCTTCTCTAAGATTTCACCTTGGTATACTCTATGTTGAGAAGGTTTTACATTTCACTCTTGTTAATGTACGCTTCATACACCCATCATTTCCTGTCTTAAGCTGCTCAATGATTGACCTTCCACAGCCATACAATCACAGAATCAATCTCTGTACAATCTGAAATATGGTACAATCCACATTCATCCCACTTTAATGCATCAGGCCCATAGACGTGAGTGTTATTACACTTCAGGTACTTGTCCACGTACCTTTTAACGGCTGTGCGATGACCCACAACTTCCCTCTCAAGAAGTGCATTGCAGACACCAACATCCTCTGAGTGTAAAACCATCCTGAAATCCTCTCTAAACCTCAAACCCTTCACTTTAAAAGCGTGCTTCTTTGTTCTTGACCCTCTGACTTAAAGGAAACGCTGCTGTCTATCCAACCTATCCATGCCCTTCGTAATCTTACCCTTCTGAATCACGTTCCCCTCAGTCTTCTCTGCTCCAAAGTAACCAACCCGAGCTGATCCAGCCTGTCTCCATAGCTGATATGCTCCATTCCAGGGAACATCTTGGTGAATTTCCTCTTGCCACATTCAGTGCATTCACATCTTTCCTGCAATATGGATCCCTGAACTGCACACAGTATTCCATTTTGGCCGAACCAAAGTGCTATATAACTCTTGTAATCTATGCCACGATTAGTAAAGGCTATGCCTGCTGTCTCCAATTACCTCTTTACTAATCTATTACACAGTCCCGTCATATTCCAGGATGTGTGCAGAAGCACCCTCTAAACTTGCGAGTCTGCTGCCATTTATTGAGTCCTCCACTGTCTGGTTAATTCTACCAAAGTGCATCATCTCATATTTATCAGGGTTACATTCCATCTGACATTAATCTGCCCATCTGACCATTCCATCCGCATCTTCCTGTAACGTAAGACCTTCCTCCTCACTGCCAACCACTCGAATAATCTATGTGTCAGACACAAACCTAATTATTACACTGATCCCACGCCCCTTCACATTCACATTTATATCATTTATGAATACCACAAATAATTAGGGACACAGCACTGACACAGAAACAGGCTTCAACAACCACCTATTTTCTGCAATAGTTTCTCGAACACTGATCTGATACTCAAAGGTCTGTAGTTCCTTGGTCATTCTCTACAGCCCTTCCCATAAAGGATGTTCTCCAGTCCTCAGCACCTTACCTGTGACCAGATTGTATTTAAACATTTTCATCAGTGCCTTTCATCCCTTGTCTACATCAGCAGCCTGAGATGTAACTGAGCTGGAACTAGGGACGTGTCCAATTTTATATCAGCCAAATCTATAAATCCCTGTACACATCTTACATCAATCTGCTCAAGAGCTTCTGAGTCCATCTTCTCGAATTCTGTTTCTGCATCCTCCTTCTCCCAAGTAAAACAGACATGATTCTCTCATATATCAATGTTCACCAGCTTCACCAAGAGATTCCCGCCTTGATCTCAGGCCAAGTTTCGTCAGCAGAAAACCTTGCTATCTGAGGGATTAATGTGGAGAATGTCCATTCAGGATATGGGATCGGTATATTTTATTTCGATAAAGACATCAAAATTGTATACAATGCTCCGGGTACTGTCTAGGAGAAAGAGAGGACTGCAGATGCTAGAGATCAGAGCTGAAAAAATATGTTGCTGGAAAGGCGCAGCAAGTCAGGCAGCATCCAAGGAGCAGAAGAATCGACGTTTTGGACATAAGCATTCCTGTAGAAGGGCTCATGCCCGAAACATCGATTCTCCTGCTCTTTGGATGCTGCCTGACCTGCTGCCCTTTTCCAGCAACACATTTTTCTGCTCCAGGTACAGTCTCACCAGCACTCTGTGTAACTAGTGCAGAATGATTTTACTGCTCGTCTGAACAAATTACTGCAGAAACTGGAATCTGTACTGAAACTAAAAAATGCTAGTCATCACATTGAGTCTGACAGCATCCGTAAAGAGAGAGCAAGTTAATGCTTTGTTTCTAGTTGACCCTTCATTGTCTGTATTCGGATTCCCTTTAAATGAAGACAAACGTAACTTTTACCTTCCCAGTTTGTATATGTTCCTTCCAATACCCTTTGCTTTAATGTTTTCTGTTAACTTACTGTGTGGACTGATTAAGATTCCTCCTGAATATCTGACTACATGGCATCCATTGCTTCTCTATGTTTAAGTCAACAAGATATATCTTCAAACAGAACGTTTCTAAATGATAACTTCCCTTTCATAAATGCAGAATAATTCTCTTGAAGTTTGCTATAACTTTCTCAGTGTCCAATATCACATTTTCTTATGATAGATTGCAAAAGATTACTTCCAACGGATCACAAGTAAACTGATCTGTAGTTTTCCACTCTCCCTCATCTTCCCTTCTTAAATCGTTGGAATGCATTTATATCCTTTCAAATTGAATACGGATAAATACAGTCATCCACAATCCAATCCATCAGTGTATTGCTGCTTTCTCTGAAATTGCAGTGTGAAGTACATCTGAACTGTCAGATTTATCAATCCTCAATCCAGGTATGTTGTCATATACTACCACGTCACTAGTATGAATGATTTTAGTGTTTAGTTACAAACGGCTGTGGTATTTCTGGGATATTTTCTGGATCTTCGTCCGTGAAGGCAGACATAATGTAACAGTTTCGTCTCCCTGTCAATTTTCTGTTCTCTACAATAAATTATCCCGTCCACACATTCCCTGTGCCACACTTGGCCTTGTTTTCATTTTCCTTTCAAATATGGACAGACACTTTTCGCCAGTATTTACCAAGAACCAAAAAAAAATTCCAGCAAAGGAACAGGCTCTTCGGGCCTTCCAAGACTGCACCGATCGAGATCCTCTATCTAAACCAGTCAACTATTTTCAAAGCATCTGTATCCCTCTGCTCCTTATCCATTAATGTATCTGTCTAGATACATATTAAATTTCGCTATCGTGACCACATTTACTACTTCCGCTGGCAATGCGTTTCAGGCATCTGCCAGTCTCTGTGTAAAGAACTTTCTGAACATATCTCCATAAACCTTTTCCCTCTCATCTTGAATTCCTGACCACTAGAAATTGAGTACCCCACTCTGGGAATAAGCGTCTTGCTATCCACCCTGTCTATACCTATCATGATTTTGTAGAACACAACCAGGTCCCCCAAACCTCCGTCAGTTTAATTAAAATAATCCTAATTTACCAAACCTCTCTTCGTAGCCAGTTGCCTCCAATACCAGGAAACATCCTGCTGAAACTCATCTGCACCATCTCCAAAACATCCACATGCTTTTGGTAAGTTGGCAATCAGAACTGTGCGAACTATTCCAAATGTGGTCGAACCAAAGCCGTACACAACTGTAACATGTCCTGTCATCTCTGGTACACAATAGATTCCAACAGATTCCTCCTGTGGATGACAAGTTAACTGGTCTGTACTTCGCCACTTTCTCTTTTCTGCACTTCTTAAAATGGTGGAATGCAGGAAGCAATGTATGTTGTATGCATCCTTGACCACTCTATCGACCTGCCCCTCGAAGGAACAATGGATCTGAACACCCAGATCTCTCTGTACATTAGTTTGCCCAGGGCTTTTTCCATTTACCATAAAGTTCACTCTTGAATTGGATCCTCCAAAAGGTATCATCTCACACTTGTCCAGATTGAACACTATTTGCCATTTCTCTGCACAACTCTACAATCGATCTATTTTCTGCTGCATTTTCTGACAGTCCCCTTCACTTTCTGCAACTCTACAAATCGTCATGCCATCTGCAAACTTATTAATCAGACCACCTTTACCTACCACCTTTACACATTCATTTATGTATATCATAAACAATAGCGGTCCCAGCACTAAACCCTGTGAAACACCACCCAGAACAGTTCTTCATTTTGAGAAACTCCCTTCAACTGCTACTCTCTGTCTGCTGCTGCCCAGCCTATTCTCCATCCATTTAGCTTGTAGACCCTGGACCCCTTGCAACTTCACCTTCTCCATCAGCTTACCTCATCAAATACCTTACCAAAGTCCATCATATAACATCTACAGCCTTTTCCTCACTATCAATTTTGACTTCCATAAAGAAATCTGCTATGTTTGCGAAGATGTGACCTCCCCGGAACAAAACCAGGGAAGGTCTTGTCTGGAGTCTGTCTGTGCTGTACTCTGGAATCAGACGGGTTTTATTTCCAAGGCAGAACTTTATAAAATGCTACATTGACTGACTGCCTACAAAATGCATGTTCTTTTAAAACAAAATTGAATGCATTTGCAAATACAAGTCTGCAAATTCAAATTCACCCCCCAGAGATATGTGTGTGTGCATGTGAGAAATACGGAGTGTGTGTGCGCGGGGGTGGGAGAAGAATGAGAGAGAGAGCGCGTGTATGTGTGTGTGAGAGAGAGAAAGACAGTGTGCGTGTCTGTGTGTGCACATGTGCATGCAAGGGTGGCAGGTGCGTGTGTCCTCGTTAAGACACAGACCAATTTGGCAGATCCCTTTCCCCACATAGACTAACGCTCTGGTTTCAAAGCTTCCACACTCTGCAGCCTCTGCTCCTTTGTTGTTCATGTTACAGACCCAGGTACTGTAACTACAGTCTGGATTAGTGGTGCTGGAAGAGCACAGCAGTTCAGGCAGCATCCGAGTAGCTTCAAAATCGACGTTTCGGGCAAAAGCCCTTCATCAGAAACGACAGTCCCCATGCTCCATCCAGAGTTGGGTTACAAAATCCTCAGGTCTCCCTGAATGTCTGGGGCAGCTCACAGACAACCTCCAGCAAACCATCCCAACCCCTCCACTAACTTTTGAATAACAGGAGTCAGTCAGAAGATTTTCATAGAATCATAGAGTCATAGAGATGTACAGCATGGAAACAGGCGCTTTGGTGCAACCTGTCCTTGCTGATCAGATATCCCAACGCAATCTAGTCCTACCTGCCAGCACCCAGCCCATATCGATACAAACTCTTCCTATTCATACACTGACCCAAATGCCTCTTAAATGTTGCAATTGTACCAGCCTCCACCACTTCCTCCGGCAGTTCATTCCATACATGTACTACACTGTGAAAAGGTTGCGCCTTAGGTGTCTTTCCCCTCTCACCCTAAACATCTGCCCTCTATTTCTGGACTCCCCGACCCCAGCGAAAATACTTTGTCTATTTACTCTATTCATGCCGCTCATAATTTTGCAAACCTCTATAAGGTCACCCCTCAGCCTCCGACGCAAGTTCGATGCCTGCCCCTTTACAATAATACTCGAGGGCTTCCTCGTGTTACTGAAAGCACGATCAGCTCAGAGGGACCAACACAGGCGTTCAGTGGACAGGCACAGACTAAGTTTCAAAGACGTGCGTCAAAACGGCTGAATCCCTCCTGTCCAACATGGATCATTAAACTGTCAACCATTTTTCTTTCTTCCGTGTGTGGGAGTAGTGCAAGAGCACTGCAGGATTGCATATATAACATGTAACACGGGGCACGCGGGGAAGTGAACAACAGCCCCCACACACCATTTCATTGCTTCTGAGTTTCACAATGTCAGCACTCGATATATTAGGGAGCCAAAACTCAAAGCCAGGGAAAGATACGGAGGGACAGAAAAATTCATATTAAAGATAGAAACAGATAATTAAGGCAGAAATAGGCCATATTGGTGAAATATGGGGAAAAAGGCAGGGCAGTGGGACTAACTGGGGAGCTCTGCAGACTATGCCAATGTATTAGTTAGTAAAGTAAACTATCTGCCCAGCATGGAGAGCTGTGCAGACCATGCCAGTGTATAGCTCAGTAAGCTGGACTGTCTGCCCAGCATGGGGAGCTGTGTAGACTATTCCAGTGTATTTCAGCCTCAGTATTAGCCGGGGATGGGATGTAGTCAGAGGAACGAAATGCAACCTGTCACCAGAACAGAACACAGTGACCGCAATGCTTTAAATATTTCAACAGCAAGGGCAGTGATGCAATGAATCATGTTTCACAGTTGAAACTGGACAGGTCAACATAGTGACCCATGAGTAACACTGCCAGAAGCAAGAAGCGAGAGAGTGAATTAACAAGTTCATTGCTGCAGTTAGAACATAGAACATAGAACATAGAACAATACAGCACAGAACAGGCCCTTCGGCCCACGATGTTGTGCCGAACTTCTATCCTAGATTAAGCACCCATCCATGTACCTATCCAAATGCCGCTTAAAGGTCGCCAATGAATCTGACTCTACCACTCCCACGGGCAGCGCATTCCATGCCCCACCACTCTCTGGGTGAAGAACCCACCCCTGACATCTCCCCTATACCTTCCACCCTTCGCCTTAAATTTATGTCCCCTTGTAACACTCTGTTGTACCCGGGGAAAAAGTTTCTGACTGTCTACTCTATCTATTCCCCTGATCATCTTATAAACCTCTATCAAGTCACCCCTCATCCTTCGCCGTTCCAACGAGAAAAGGCCGAGAACTCTCAACCTATCCTCGTACGACCTACTCTCCATTCCAGGCAACATCCTGGTAAATCTTCTCTGCACCCTCTCCAAAGCTTCCACATCTTTCCTAAAGTGAGGCGACCAGAACTGCACACAGTACTCCAAATGTGGCCTAACCAAAGTCCTGTACAGCTGCAACATCACCTCACGACTCTTGAATTCAATCCCTCTGCTAATGAACGATAATACTCCATAGGCCTTCTTACAAACTCTATCCACCTGAGTGGCAACCTTCAAAGATCTATGTACATAGACCCCAAGATCCCTCTGTTCCTCCTCCTGACCAAGAACCCTACCATTAACCCTGTATTCCGCATTCTTATTTGTTCTTCCAAAATGGACAACTTCACACTTGGCAGGGTTGAACTCCATCTGCCACTCCTCAGCCCAGCTCTGCATCATATCTAAGTCCCTCTGCAGCCGACAACAGCCCTCCTCACTGTCCACAACTCCACCTATCTTTGTATCATCTGCAAATTTACTGACCCACCCTTCGACTCCCTCATCTAAGTCATTAATAAAAATTACAAACAGCAGAGGACCCAGAACTGATCCCTGCGGAACTCCACTTGTAACTGGACTCCATGCTGAATATTTACCATCTACTACCACTCTCTGACTTCGACCGGTTAGCCAGTTTTCTATCCAATTGGCCAAATTTCCCTCTATCCCATGCCTCCTGACTTTCCGCATAAGCCTACCATGGGGAACCTTATCAAATGCCTTACTAAAATCCATGTACACTACATCCACTGCTCTACCCTCATCCACATGCTTGGTCACCTCCTCGAAGAATTCAATAAGACTTGTAAGGCAAGACCTACCCTTCACAAATCCGTGCTGGCTGTCCCTAATCAAGCAGTGCCGTTCCAGATACTCGTAAATCCTATCCCTCAGTACCCTTTCCATTACTTTGCCTACTACGGAAGTAAGACTAACTGGCCTGTAATTCCCGGGGTTATCCCTATTCCCTTTTTTGAACAGGGGCACAACATTCGCTACTCTCCAGTCCCCTGGTACCACCCCCGTTGCCAGTGAAGACGAGAAGATCATTGCCAACGGTACTGCAATTTCCTCTCTTGCTTCCCACATAATCCTAGGATATATCCCGTCAGGCCCGGGGGACTTGTCTATCCTCAAGTTGTTCAAAATGTCCAACACATCTTCCTTCCTAACAGATATCTCTTCTAGCTTATCAGTCCGTTTCACACTCTCCTCTTCAACAATACAGTCCCTCTCGTTCGTAAATACTGAAGAGAAGTACTTGTTCAAGACCTCTCCTATCTCTTCCGACTCAATACACAGTCTCCCACCACTGTCCTTGATCGGACCTACCCTCGTTCTCGTCATTCTCAGGTTTCTCACATACGCATAGAATGCCTTAGGGTTATCCTTGATCCTATCCGCCAGGGATTTTTCATGCCCTCTCTTAGCTCTCCTAATCCCTTTCTTCAGGTCCCTTCTGGCTATCCTGTATCCCTCCACTGCTCTGTCTGAACCTTGTTTCCTCAACCTTATGTAAGCCTCCTTCTTCCTCTTTACTAGACATTCAACCTCCCTCGTCAACCAAGGCTCCCTCACACGACCATTTCTTTCCTGCCTGATCGGTAGTGGTTTGTAAAGTGAACATCTCGATTTAGTCTCAGCAGTAACAATAACAGCGACAATGATAGTAGAGTCAATGAAAGGACAGTATTACAGTCAATCATGATTTATAAAATTAATGACTGAACATTGAGACTTACCAGGGACACCAGCGAAAGCCAGGATAGGATAATAAAAATATTGAATAATGTAAAGTGCATACTTGATCTGCAGCGATAATGGGATTCGATCATAATATGTAGAAAGAATCCAAACATCCCAATATAAACTCCTGTCCATTCTTGAGACATTCAAACCTAATGTTCTCAGATTCTGACTCATTGTTGGAACATTCCAATCTAATGTTCACAGATTCTGACTCATTGTTGGAACATTCCAGTCTAATGTTCTCAGATTCTGACTCATTGTTGGAACATTCCAGTCTAATGTTCTCAGATTCTAACTCATTGTTGGAACATTCCAGTCTAATGTTCTCAGATTCTGACTCATTGTTGGAACATTCCAGTCTAATGTTCTCAGATTCTGACTCATTGTTGGAACATTCCAGACACTTGTGCTCAGATTCTGATCGCTCCCCACTGCATCTCTTGAGCTGCTGATCCCTGTTAATGCTGTCGGTGGTGCCCCCACTCATAATGTGGAAGAGCACATTCAACGGAACCCATTTATCATTAAAAGATGGAACCCCTCCACTGGGCTAATTACAATCCATGGAGACTGGGATTAATCACAGTCACTAAACAAACAGGCTCAGTTAACCCCTTCCATATGTAACTTTTACTACCCCAATAAAAGGGAACATTTACTCAGTCTGGGTGGAATAGATGGATGTTGCTTCGGGATGGACCATAAATCTTTCAATCTTCTTCTTCTTTCTTCCGTGCATGTGGGAGTAGTGCAAGAACACTGCAGGACTGTTTATATTACATACTGTTTGTAAAGGAAGATAGAGATAAATAAACAGACCGGCTGCATAAGGTGACCAGTGGAGACACTTGCATAGACAATAAACCAGTGTACACTATTTATTGCCCATTGGCGTTGTGCAGTGCTGCTACTTGTGACATCATTCAGAGCATTGAGACTGCTGCTCAGGAACAGGAGAAGGTAATTCTGTCCCCATATGTCTGTCAGAGAGGGAAAGGAGGAGGCCATCAGCCTCTCGACACTGTTACAGATGGACAGTGGGAGGCCATAAAGCCCCTCAGGTCTGTTGCAGAGGGATAGGAGGAGACAATTCAGCCTCTTGGGTCTGTTGTAAATGGACAGAGGGAGGCCATTCAGCCTCTCGGGTCTGTTGCAGAGGGGCAGGAGAAGGCCATTCAGCCTATTGAGTCTGTTCCAGTGGGAACGAAGGAGGCCATTCTGCTTCGTGAGCCTGTTATTCGGTAACTACCACTTTTAAAATACTCAAAAGAACCGTCCTGACATAAATGGTAATGTTCTAAATTGAATCAGGCCAACTTTGAACATTTTATATGGGCAATTTCAAAAGCTGTTTGTGAGGAGCTCGTGGCAGGAAAGTGGGAGGCCTTCAACAAATGAGATTACAGAGTCTAGATAGAGTATGTTCCGGTTCATGAGCAATGCAAGGCTGGTCGGGAATTCTGGATGGCGAGCGGAATTGAGGTTCTGTTCACGAAAAAGACGGAAGTATATGATAGGTACAGACAGCAGAGATCGAGTGAATCCATTGAGGAGTACCAGGGTTGTCGGCTAATACTCAAGAGGGAAATCAGGAGGGTAAACTGGGGGCATAATATATCTTTCGAAAATAAGGTAAGGGACAATCCAAAGAATTGCTACCAATACATTGAGCTCAAAAGAGTATTTAGGGAGAGGACAGGGCCCTTTAAACATCAGAAAAGTGACCTATGTGTGGAAGTACAGGAGAATGGTGAAATGCTACATCAGTATTTCGCATCAGTACATATTGTGGAGTAGGATATGGAAGGTAGAGAACCTGGGGAAATGAATAGTGATATCTTGAAAAGTGTCCATATTACAGAAGATGAGGAGCTTTCCATATTAAAATGCATTAAGGTGCATAACCCCCTCTGACCATTTATGTGACTCTTGGATAGGCAACTCGAAGTAAGTACAATGAAGAGCACATAGGTTAATGTGATCTTAGAGGAGGAGAAACTGCCGGCACAACATCAACAGCTCAAGGGCCTGTACTGTGATACACTGTTCTGTGTTCTATGACCTGATCAGGTGTACCCCAGAATCTGTTGGGAAGCTGGGGAAGCCATTATGTGATATCTAGCTGAGATATTTTTATTATGGACAGCCACAGGTAAGGTTGTGCCATTGTTTAAGAACACTTAGTCAGGAAAAGTGAGGAAACTATAGACCGGTGGGCCTGATGTCATTAGTGGGTAAGTTGTTGGAGGGGATTCTGAGGGACAGGATTTACTCGTTTAGGAAAAGGTAAATTCCAATTAGCAATAGTCAACATGATTTTGCTTGTGAGAAATCTTGTCTCAATAATTTGATTTAGTTTATTGAAGAAGTGACGAATAAGATTGATGAAGGCACAAAAATAGAACTGTGGAATAGAATATGGACTTTAATTAGGCATTCAAAAAGGTTCCGCATGGTAAACTGTTAAGCATGGTTTGATCGCATGGAATACAGGGAGAGTTGTAGTTAATTCGCTCAAAAGTAAGAGATGAAGGTAATTCTGGTGCAGCATACTTTATTTGGCCTGGAGGCTTGTGACTAACAGTGTACCACAAGGATCTAATGAATTTTGTCATTTCTGTAAATGATTTGGATGTGAATATAAGTAGTAATGGTTTGTGAGTTTACAGATAACACCAAAATTGGTGAGGTGGTGGACAGTAAAGATGGTTAACTCAGAGTAAGACGGGACCCTGATAAGATGAGCCAAAGTGCCGAGGAGTGGCTGATGGAGTTCATGTCAGACAAACGGATGGTGTAACATTTTTCTGAGCCAAATTGGGTCAGCACTTGTAGGCAGGATCCTGGGAAGTGTTTCCAAACACAGACAGCTAAATAGAAACAATAGAAACCCTGCAGTGTCGAAACAGGCCATTTGGCTCATCTCGTCCACACTGACCCTCCAGATAACATGCTGACCAACACACCCATACGTTACCCCGGTAACTCTACATTTCCCTTTGACAATCCACTTAACCTGCATATCCCTGGATACTGTGGGACAGTTTAGTGAGGCCACTGAACCTATCCTGTGTATTTTTAGACTGTGGGAGGAAAACTAAGCACCCGAAAGAAACCCACACAAACACGGCAAAAAATTGAAGACACCGCACAGAGTGTCACCAAAGGATGGAATCGAACCCAGGTCATTGGTGTCCTCACACAGTATTGAGAGCGGGTTTGCCACCTAACGACCATCAGAGAGAGTGATTGATTTCGCCAGCTTTCTCTGGATCTGTCACATCAAGTGGTGTCAAATTCCAGCGTGGTACCTCTGTCAAGCCCTCCTTTACCTTCACCCCAGGATTCACATTCCACTGGACAGGTCTTTAAGCTGTGACTGACACATTGCCTGCACATCTGCCCTCACACCTTCCCCTCCTTTCCAGATCAAGTGTTCCATTCATCCAGCAGCATGCAAGATAATTGCTGATCTAAAATAAAACAAAGAGCTGTATACTCTGGAGATCGGTAAACAGTACTGTTCTGATGATGACTCCCCAGATTTGAAACGTTGACTCTGCTCCCTTCTGACAAAGGATTGCGAGAAAGTGACAACTGCAAATGCAGTGAATTCTAAAGTGAATTCCTGGTGAAGGGTTTCTATCTGAAACATAGTCTTTCCTGCTCCTCGGATTCTGCCTGACCTGCTGTGCTCTTCGGGGCCCAAACTTTTCGACTTTCTTCCTTCAGCTGCAACCAGACCCGTTGAGTTTTTTCTGCAAACCCTTGGGTATCTAATTTCCTGTTTTTAACGTAAACAAAGATTTCCCTGCAGTATTGACTTCCATGCACATCTTCCACCAGTGTTTGCTTCTCATTCTTGGTTCTAAGCTGCAGTCAAACTTTCTGTATAAACTGAGCACCGTGGTGAGATGAATGGTAGATTCAGCGAGATTTTTCTTGAGGCATTTCTTGATGTTACAAAATCTCACTGCATTTTGTTCGAAAAACGCATGGAACAGAAAGGCTGAGAAGGATATGGGCCAAGTGCAGGGATATGGAGTGAATGTGGACCGAATGTCATGGAAAGATATGTTCACAGGTTTCAGAATTCTGAATGTAGACATGTCGATAGCATCTGGCAAAATAAGCCAACATTACCAGGAATGCTGGGTGAATGGGATATTGGTGTGAGTTCAGATGATGGAGAGTTTTGCATGACGATTTGTTCTGCAACTTTGTACCTGGGAGTGGGGTCTGCAGAGTCTTTGACTCTGGGCTGAATCTAACACTAATTTCTCTCAGTGTCATTTTCATTGAGTGACAGAGGTTATGTCTGTATGAGACTGAACTAGTTTCCTGGTGTTATCTGATCGAACTCACCTCATTTACTACTCACCCACTGCATGATGTCCCTATCATTCAATGCCAGACTGATTCGCCCACTCATCATGGTTGGAGGTACTCACCATCGCCGGAAATCCCTGGATATTCCGTGATCCCGAGCACGGATGCCAAAAATAAAGGCCAGTGGGCAAATAATTGAGCTTTCTCAGTTCGGAACTGCCCTGCCCAGTTTAGGCCGAGCATGGCAGATAAGACAATACATAATACACAATAGACAATAGGCGCAAGAGTAGGCCATGATTTATTATGATTATGCCTGATTATCCACAATCAGTATCCTGTTCCTGCCTAATCCCTGTCACCCTTGATTCCACCATCTTTAAGAGTTCTATCCATCCATAAGGGCAAATTACACTACGGGTTTGTCGACAGGGGCAATGATGTCCTCGTGGACGGGGTAGTAGAGAGGGGGACCATTCTCTTCTCAAAGTGAGCCACACCACCAGACCCACCAAGCTCAACCACCCAGCCCAGTGCAGTATATGTGGTATGAAGAAATGTCTAGCAATACAGGACAAGCATCAATAGCCTTCCCCACTCTGTCAGGATAAGGGACATCGTATTCTCTCTGTTCCCTCACACTCACTGTATATCTGTTATAGCACCTACCTCAGAACAAGGCTCATCCTGCAACATTCCCACTGCTGCAGTCAGCACATCCCCCTCCTCCTCTCTCTCTAGCCTTTGTTATACCCCCATAAATTTATAGAATGCTCTGGAGAGTGCTGATTATGGAATATTCCAGATAACGTTCCAAACAATTCCCAGTTTCAGGAGAATGACAGTGCACCAGTGTGGAAAACATGAGGGGAAGGAACAGCGTGTTTTTTTTTAAGATTAAAATTACATGCACACGAAATTGAAATCCATCATGAGGCCATTCCGTATTTCAAACGTGCTCTACCACTTAATAAGATCGGGAGTGATCTAACTGTCTCCTGAGCTCAATGTTAAAGCAACTTTCAGTCATTCAGCCCCCGGCTTCCTGTCACTGACCAAATGACACTCAGGCATTTTTATCCGGGGTTTTCTCAAGCATGTGTTCCTTAGGCATTTCCCATGGGGGCGGACTCTCCTACCAACATGGGCAGCACGGTGGTTAGCACTGCTGCCTCACAGCGCCAGAGATCTGGGTTCAATTCCCACCTCAGGCGACTGACTCTGTGGAGTTTGCACGTTCTCCCCGTGTCTGTGTGGGTTTCCTCCGGGTGCTCCGGTTTCCTCCCACAGTCAAAAGATGTGCGGGTCAGGTGAATTGGCCATGATAAATTGCCCGTAGTGTTAGGTAAGGGGTAAATGTATGGGTCGGTTGCGGGTTGGTGTGGACTTGTTGGGCCGAAGGGCCTGTTTCCACACTGTAAGTAATCTAATATGTCCCATCAGCTTTCTATTTTCATGCAATAATAAGCATGCTTCACACAGACCAATCAGAAACTTACTGTTAGTTAATAGTTGTCGATATCTAAACACAATTATTATTCTGGTTATTTTGTTTGTATCACCTTTTTGCATTCAGCTCAGGATAGCATCTAAACACTTGTTTCCACAATTTCCAGCAGAGAACATTTTTATCCTCGGCTCGTACCTTGACCGTTACCTGGATTGTACCATTTTCCTTGTTATGAAAGTTTCTCTTGCTCTTTGTCTGTGATTGTTTCTGTCTGAAACAGTTACACGGGCTCGCACTCAGTTGGCTGGATGGCTGGTTTGTGATGCAGAGGGAGGCCAATAGCGCAGGTTCAATTCCCCATACTGACAGAGGTCACCATGATGGGGGCGCTCTCTCAGCCTCCAGGGCTCAACGCCACTTTCCTGTTCACCCCTCATATCCCACAACTCGCTGATATGTCAAACATCAATCCAGCCCATCTGTAAAAACATTCAATGACCCAGCCTCCACAACTCTCTGGTGAGTGAAATTCAGACTTCACGACCTTCTGAAAGAAGACTTTTTTTTTGTATTTCAGTTTAAAGTCGATATCCCTTATTCTGTCTCTGAGTTTGAGACTCTGCCCAGGTGTGGAAACACATTCTCAGCATCTACCTTGTCAAGCCCCCTCTGTATCCTTTACGTTTCAGTAATATCACGCTCATTAATTTCAAGCACAATGAATAATTGCCTCACCATTTTAGATGCATTCAATAATTCAACCCTTTCATCCCAGGAACCTGCGTACTGTATCATTCTAGTTACTTGCTGCATCACCACAATGACTTTATGTTTTATACACAGGAACACTCCAATCCTTTTTTACTGCTCCTTTGTTGGGAGTCTTCTTCATTAAATAACAGCCTGCCTTTTGGGTCGCAGTGTCATCCTCAAACTCGGATATATATTGCATTCAGCTCTCGCCATCAGGCTATCAGAATATACTGTAAATAACTCATGCCATCGGACTGGTATTTGTGATACCGCAGTAGATATGTCTTTATCATAACGATCCATTAATCCTGACTGTCCGATTTCTATGTGCTAACCACCCGTAATCCAATGCTAATACATTGTCCGTAACACTACGAGCTTCTATCTTGTGTAAGAACCTTTATTTTGTGACACCTTGTGGAAGATCTCTGGTAAGCCGCATGCCTACCAGTTCCCCTTTATCAAGTCCACATGTTACATTTTCAGGGCTCTCAGAATAACTTTGCAGGCAAAATATAGTTTCCCATTCACAAAACCATGCTGACTCTGCGTGAAGCTTTTCTAAATGCCCTTGAATTCTTGCCTTAATAACAGACTCTCGCAGATTCCAGGTAATTATGGTTGGGCTAAATGGTTCCTGCTTTCTGTCTCGCTCCTTTCTCGAAGACAGGCACCACATTGGAGGTTCTCCAGTTTCGCTGGAATACTACTGAAATCCAGAGAGTTATGGAATCGTTCACACACTATCAACAGCCACTCTGTAACCACGTTTTTAAAAAAAAACTATGAATTACTGCTGACCGGTCTATCCTTACTCTTACCTGTTTGTCAAAAAACCTTGTTCCTTTTGTTAGAGACAGTTCAAAAACTTTCCTTTTATTTACATTTTGTTTATATCATTGTCATGCTTGCAGTGCCTTCCCCTGTGAGGAACAATGCAAAGTACTGGTGTAATTTATGTCTGTTCTCTGTAGCCAGTTCCCCAGTCACATCCTTCAAATGACCTCAAAATACTTTCCAGACTTCATTTCTACCTAAGGTCACATACCCATTTTGAACTTCTTTTATATGCACAGAAAAGTTTGTGATGCTTGTTTTTATATTTCTTGCCAACTTACTTACATCATATCTCTTGTTCCCCCTTTTCCTCGCTTTCTAGATTCACACAGTCACATCACGCATGAACAGACCATTTGGTCCAACTTGTTCATGCCTAACTAAACTAGTCCCATCTGCTTTCACGTGCCCCATATGCCTCTAAACATTTCCCATTTATATATTTGTCCAAATGTATTTTAAATGTTGTAGCTGTGCTTTCATCTACCACTCTTCCTCTTGCAGCTCATTCCATATACGTGAAAAAGCTGCTCCATTGGCACTTTTACATCTTCTCTCTTTCACCATAAAGCGATGTACTCTATATTTGAATCCCTGCCCCGTCCCCCCCTCTCCGGGGGAAAATACGTTGGCTCTCCACCCAATCCATGCCTATCATGATTGTATAAACTTCTATAACGTCACTTTTCAAACTCCTCCACTCCATCTAATACTAACTTCAAGAATAAGCATTTAACCGTAAGCACTGCAAATGTGAAACAATATTCAAAATGACAGGTAAACAACAGAGACATAACTTCATACTGTGATTTGTTTTATCTCAAAGTAACAAAACTAAGACAGCGTGAAATCCTTACCAGTGCCATTTAGGAAGTCAAACACTTGAATTTCTTTGTCGAAAGGGGGTAGTGATCCCTACACTGAAAGCGTATCTCTGGCCAAATCCAAGTAAGAAAGGGAATTCTTATACCACACGGTCAGCATGCAGTTGCCTTTAGCAGAGTGAGATGAAGGCTGAGTATACTTGTTGAAATTTGGATCACAGTGTGAATTCAGTGGAAAGGGAGAGAGGTGTTTTCAAGCAGGTTTAATCCAAGAAGGAAACTTTCCGAAATGAGATGTGAGTGGGAGGTGGAATACAACACGAATGCAGAGGCAGAGTCACACTGAGACCAGAGGCAAAGTGGCAGCACAAAACACAGCTTGATGCTCGTGCAGGGAAGGTAGACTCAGAACCATATAATCGGAACCATTATATGAGAGAATGTGCTCTGTAATTGGAGACGGATAACCTGGAACAAGGAAGGGGACATGAGCAGGGAAGAGGATGGAGCAGTAATGGCTGGGGTTTCTGCGGGTAATTTAGGAAGCACAGCTGAAATTCATGCCCAGAATCTGCTCACGGTCCCTGAAATATCCTAAATCTGGGCACGCACTAATGCTCGTTAATTTGCGGTTGAATAGTATCCTTGACAGATTTTGACAACCACGAGCAATTCATCTTCTTCCGAGTCCTTCTTTTTGAACAGAAACATTAATTGCTGAGCGTTATGGGATATCTGCTTGAATGTCTGCTCCTGTATGTCCACTGACCTTCCTCTGGATCTATTTCCACATCTCTCTTCAGACCAGATGTGAAATTTAATCCTCAATTTAAATGTTTGGTTCTTTTCAATCATTCAGGAGGAACCTCTGCATGTGGATGAACACATGATCAGCGGAGGCTGACTCCATTCTCCCAGGTTCTCCATCTCTGTTGATTGTGTTTGATGATGTCACATTCCAGTGAACTGCCTCTGACGTGACCTCACTTTTCTTCAAACCAGAAATCCCCTAACTCCGGTGGACAGGGCCTTCAGGTGTCACTCTCCCATAGCCCACAGTGTCGCCCTTAGTCCGTCCCCTCCTTCCCAGAACAATGATATATCTCCCATTGTCATCACTTCCTACTGCACTACAATCCACATTCATGGAATCATTCTCTGCCACTTCCACCACCTCCAGCAGGACTACATCATCAAATGCATATTCCCCTCCCGTCCACTGTGAGCATTTCACGGGGACCATTCCTTCTGTGACACCCCCCCATCACCCTGAACACTTCCCCACTCCCCCCCACTCCCCCCCCCCCCCATGGCACCTACTCATGCAATTGCAGAAGGTGCAGCACTTGCCCAATAACCTCTTCACTCCTCACTGTACAAGGCCTCAATCACAACTTCCAGTTGAAGCAGCATTCCACTTGTATTCGTTCAATCCAGTCTCCTGTCATTGCTGCTCACAATGCCGTCTCCCTTACACTTGGGAGACAAAACAGAGACTGTTTTAAGGAACTCTTCCACTCTGTCTGTTGGAATAATCCTGAACTTCCCCTTGCTTTCCATTTCAATAACCTTCGTTGTTCTCATGTTGACTTTTCGTTCCTGAGCTGCTGTCATGTTTCAAAGAAGCACAACCCAAGCTTGTGTAACACCTCACTTTACACTTTGGTACATTACAGCCTGTAGGAGTTAATATTCAATTCCATAATTACACAGCCTGACCCCATTATGGCTGTTCTCCATTTTTAAAGTCTGTGACTTGTTTATCTTACACTCAATAGAGAGAAGCCATTTCTCCCATTTACACTTTAATTTACACCCATTTTACAAACGTTTCTCGTTCACCACAATTAAAAGCTAATTCCTTTGTGGCATTGCATCTCCACATGCTCTGTTTCCCATCATCCCTCGTCCACTTTTGTCAAGGGATTAAGGAGTTCTTTTCAGTTCTGAATAAGGGTCTCGCTGGACTTGAAACAGAGTCTCTTTTTCTCCGTCCCCACAGATTCTGCTAGATCTGCTGAATTTCTCCAGCAATTTCTTGTTTTGAACAGCTTGAAAGAGGTGTGTCCAAGCTGCTGAAATGCCCTGTCCATCATGGAACGCCATACACCGGGGAGTGAACAATAACGCAAGATGTAGAAATTCATTGGTTCTGAAACGACATAGGACTGGCATTATTGACGCTACAGAGTTCTTAATGAAGACAATGGAGAGAAACAGAGAGAAACACATTCAATCTAAGCACCGAAGGTGGCACAACTGGAACTGAAGAGATCCATATGGATGTTAGAATTAGAATCGCTAATGTGGAAACAGACTCTTCGGCCCAACAAGTCCACAACGATTCTCTGAAGACTAAACCAACCAGACCCATTCCCATATCGTACACGTAGCCCTGACTAATGGACCCAACCTACGCATCCCTGAACACTATGGACAATTTAATAAGGCCAATGCACCTAAACTGCATGTCTTTGGACTGTGGGTGGAAAATGAAGCACCTGGAAGAAACCCACGCAGACACAGGGAGAACGTGTAAACTCCACGCACTTAGTTGCTGAAGGATGGAATCGAACTTGGATCCGTAGTGTTGTGAGGCAGCCGCACTAACCACGGATGTACGGTTCTGCCTGGCAGAATATTCTTTGGGGTTTTGAGAATCATGACAGTTAAGAGGTGTGACATCATGGACAAACGCTCAGAAGAATGAGAATACAAAAAAGGAAGTGTTACCACATTCGAAACTAGAGAAGGTCATGGTGAAGGGGTCTCGGTGTGAACTGGGGGATAGACGGCTGAATTGCAATGCAGAAATTGCAGCTCAAAATTGGGAATTCATGTGGTACTGTCGATCACAGCTGTACAGAAGGAGAATTGTATTGAATCATAATCTGTAACTTTATGCCTACGATAATCCCTCAGTCTATCAATCCCATTAAGATGATCGATGTTTCAGAGACGAGTTGGTGAATGTACTAGGGTCAGAACTAGATATACCTAAAACTGATGACAATCCATTTAAAGCTACAGCACGTGACCACTGTACTTACATTCCAAACTGCAGGACTAATATCTGATAGACCGGGAGAAATGATGACAAAGCAAACAGATCAGATAGACGCTCTACAGTACTGCCACATCCAGTCAGAAACGGAGTTGAACTATGAAACAACTGACGATAAAAGAGGACTCCACAAATATTATTTAAAAACAACATTGTTCAATGGGATCAGGGCGTCACTGTTCATGTCATCATTTATTGCCCAGAGAGTAGTTAAGAGTCAACCACATTGCTGTGGGTCTGGAGTTACATGTGCTCAGAGCAGGTATGGATGGCAGGTTCCATTCCTTAAGGCCATCAGTGAACCAGATGCGTTTGTCCTACAATGAGCAATTGATTCATGATCTTATCATTAGACTGTTAATCCCAAACATGTATTCGACTTGAATTCCACCATCTACTCTAACAGGATTCGAAATCAGGTCACCAGAGCATTACTGGGGTTGTTAGGCTAACATCTCAGCAGCTATTGCTGAGGCTATTGCTCTACCATTCATCGAAAGAATGGAACCTTCCTGTACATCAGTGTAAAAGACAAAGATGCCGTGTCTGCACCATCGTCAGGCAGAAGTGTTGCTTGAATGACTCCCACAGAATCACCAGTCTTCAACCAATTCGATTAGCTGCACGTGACATGAAGAAACAGCTGAACACAGTAGATGCGACAAAGGCAATGGCCCCCGACACCATTCTTGCAAAAGGACTGAAGACTTGTGCTGCACAACAAGCCGTGTCCCTGGGGACGCTGTGTCATTCCAGCTCCAACTCTGACATCTCCCTGGCAATGTGTAAAATTACTCAGCTATGTACCATCCCCTAACAGGGGAATAATCACAAGCTGACCAAATACCACCCACTCAGTCCCATCACGACAATCAAATTGATGAGAGTTCTTTCTGCCAGAGGTGTCAAGCAGCGAAGAAATAACCAGCTCAGTGTGGTTTCCCATAGGTCCCCATGTGGAGATGATGCTGTTGTGGAAATGTCACTGGATTGCTAATCTAGACCAGCTTAATGCTTTGGCAGCTGGTGGATGTTAGAAACAATTAATAAAATATCTAGATGTAAAATCAGGTGCCGGTATTACTGACATTGAAGCCCATGTCAATTGTCAACATAAATGTTCTTCCCTATTGTACATTCTGGAAGTGAATCTCCCGTGCCTTTCTGGCCTTGCCTAAATGTGACTCCAGATACAAAGCCATGTGGTAAACTCATCAGTCGTCTCCGAAACTGTCAAGCAAGGCCATTGTACCAAACTGTTCCGAGGTCTTAAATGATGAACCTGGACAGAACTCCGGGCACCAACCTGTGTATCGGAAAAAGGAATGGGAAACGCAGTCCTGTTGACCCTTCAGAGACCTCCTTCCTAACATCTGAGAGTTTGTAACAACATTTACAGAGCTTTCCCACATACTGCACAGAAACATCAGGAAAGGGGTAGGTCATCCAAAACATTGAGTATTCCCCACTCTAGCTTTTGGCCAAACATCTCTTCAATTGACTTTGCCCAAACACTGTATACTCTATATCCTTTGAAGTGATTAACTATCTGGATAAAAAATGAAATAGGAACTTCTGTCCGTCCATTTGGTGACGAAGTCAACAAAGGTATACACATAAGTCTCTTCACAGAGCAACAGGTTTACATCAATTCCTTTTAAAATATTAACCATTATTTTATTTTTCCAAGCAATGTGCTCAATGTCACGTCTATCCACATTATTCTTCACCTGCCACGTATTTGCACATTCCCTCCAATTTTCTCAATCACCTTTGAACTTCTTTACAACCTGATCACCCACTCTCAATCTCAATTTCGGGCCATCAGCAGATTTGTAAAGGTTACATACAATGCCCTTGAACAAATGCTTGCCATGCTTTCTGAATAGCTGGGGTCCACACATCAATTCCTGGATTATCATGTTAGTCATTGATTTCCACTCCAAAATATATAGAACTGTTTATACTGATTCACTGATAAACTCTCCCATTCTCAACCCATGCAGTATATTAGTTCTAGCTGTCACACACTGATATGGACCAGGACAGACCTCCTCAAATCATTTCAAGGAAGTAGCGCAGACCCAACCTTTGCTCATTGACTTAAGCAGGTGTAAGGTGGATATCTCAGGTGTGATGCAACTGAATATAACACAAACACAAGAGGATAACAGACAGAGTAACGGAACTATCTGAAAAATCAACAAATTAGCTGTCAACTCCGGATTCAAACCAGTGAAACTCTTTTCAACCCCATCCAGTGCCAGTACATTCTTTCTCAAGTAAGGCAGCTTAAAACTCATACAATACTCCAGGTGTGGCCTCACCAGCACCCTGTACAGCAGCAAAATAACTTACCTGATTTTAAATTGAATCCCTTCAGCAACGACATATAATTTGCCTTCGACATACATACTTGCTGTACCTACAGACCAAGCTTGTGTGATTCACGCACACGGGCACCCAGGTCCCTCTGCAGAGCAGCATGCTGCAACGTTTTACCATATAAGTAATAATCCTTTTTTACTGGCACTCCTAACAAAATGAATGAATTCCCATTTACTGACATCGTATTCCGTCTGCCAGACATTCGCCTCCTCACTCAAAGTATCTGTGTTCCTCTTAAAAAGTTTCATAGATCTCTGCACACTTTGCTCTGCAACTCATTGTCGTGAGGACTGCTGATGCTGGAGATCAGAGCTGAAAAATGTGTTGCTGGAAAAGCGCAGCAGGTCGACCTGCCACTTTCAGCGAACAATGGACCTGAACACCCAGATCACTCTGTCCATCAATTTTCCCCAGGGCTTTTTCCAGTTACTGTATAATTCGTTCTCGAATTGGATTTTCCAAAATACATCACCTCACATCTGCCCATTCTCCACCCAACTCTCCAATCTATCTCTATTCAGCTGTGTTCGGTGACAGTCCCCTCAAATTTCTGCTACCCTACCAATCTTAGTGTCACCTGCAAACCTGCTAATCAGACCGCCTATACCTTCCTTCAGATCATGCAAGTATATCACAACAGTGGTCCCAGCACGGTTCCCTGTCAAACACCACACAGAACAGTTGTCCATTTTGAGAAACTTGCTTCCATTACTACTCTCAGTCTCCTGTTACCCAGCCAGTTCTCTAAACCATCTAGCTAGTACACCATGGAGCCCGGAGACTTCACCTTCTCCATCAGTCTATTTCATCAAACGCCTTACTGAAATCCATGTATATGACAACTATCCACTATCAACTTTGTCATTCCACAAAGAATTCTATTACGTTTGCTAAGATGTGACCTTCCCTGCACAAATCATGGAAGGTCTTGTGTGGAGTCTGACTTGTTTTACCCTGGAGTCATCCTGGTTTTTTTTCCAAAACAGGATTTTATAAAATGCCACAATGATTGGCTGCGTACAAATTGAATGTTGTTTTGAACAAAATACAATCTATCCACAAATATAAATCTGCAAACGCAAATTAGCCTCCCAGATTTATAGGTGTGTCTGTGCGAGAGATGCGGAGTGTGTGTGTGTGTTTGGGGGGGAGGGTGGCGTGCGAGTGAGAAAGAGAGGATATGTATGTTTGTTTCTATGTGTGTGAGCGAAAGAGGGTGTGTGTGTGTGTGTGTGTGTTTAAGGATGAGAGTGAGCGTCTGTGCTCACGTTAAGACACAGACAGATTTGGCAGATCCCTTTCCCCACACACACTCACTCCGTGGTTTCAAAGCTTCCATGCTCTGCAGCCTCTGCTCCATTTGTTATTCATTTTACAGACCCTGATGTTGTAACTACAGTCTCCATGCTCCATCCAGAGTTGGGTCACTAAATCCTCTGGTCTCCCTGAATGTCTGAGGCAGCTCACAGCACAACCTCCAGCAAATGATCCCCAGTCCCTCCACTAACTTTTCAATAACAGGAGACAATCAGACTTCCGTCCACTAAAAGTGAGATATGTACTCCTTTATAATTATACTTCAGGATCCTCCTCGTGTTTCTGACCACGTGATCAGCTGTGAGGGACAAACACAGGCGTTCAGTAGACAGGCACAGACCAAGTTTTAAATACATGAGTCAAAGATGCTGAAACTCCCTGTCCAACATGAAGCACAACTTGGGACACACTGGGAAGTGAGCAATTACCCGAAACACCATCCCCTGTCCATGGAGCACCACATGGGACACACCAGCAAGTGAACAACAGCCCAGCACACACACCGCTGTCCAACATGGAGGACAACGTGGGACACACCGGGAAGTGAACGTCTGCCCTGCACACACACGCACCTCTTCATGAAGCACCTCAAGGGACACACCAGAGAGTGAACAACAGCCCAGCACTCCCTCCCCTGTCCATGGAGGACCAGATGGGACACAGCGGGAAGTGAACAACAGCCAGATACACACCATTACATTATTTCTGAACTGCATAATACCAGTATTCGATACAATACACAACCAAAAACAAAGGCCAGAGGAAGATACAGAAGGACAGAGACGTTCACGTTAAAGATAAAAACGGACAATTAAGACAAAACCAGAGCATGTTGTTGAAATATGTGAAAAAACAAGGGAGTGGGTCTATCTGGAGCAGTGAAACCTTGGCGGGTCAGTTCACAAAAATGAGAACATTGAATAAAGGCATTGCCAGATCAGCTGACCACATTTATTCACTAAATTCTGAATTTGCCTCACAGAACAAACACAGAATCTATACACTGGGACAAGTAGACAACCCAGCGTGGAGAACTATGCAGACTGTGCCAGTGTATTGCTTAGTAAACTGGTCTATCTGCACAGCATGGGCAGCTGTGCAGACTGTGCTAGTGTATTGCTCGATAAGGTGGAATATCTGGCCACATGGGGAACTGTACAGACTCTGCTAGTGTATTGCTCAGTAAGGTGGACTATCTGCCCAGCATGGCAGTATTGCAATACTTTGCCGGTATATTGCTGCCAAATTTGCACTGCGTAACTGACTAACACGGGGCAATTTGGCGCCCATACTGCGACTGACAGTAAATGGGCTCCCACAAATTAATGTCTCTGTATCTCCATGCATCAGTTCAAAACAAGGGGTTTTATGTGTGCGTTTGTGTGTGGTTCTGGGGCAGTGTTAGATGTGAACATTATTGTCTAAGAGAGAGCACACATGGAGGAAATCAGTTCAAATGTGAACAACTGTAAGGGCTTGGTATAATGGACAGAGAGAGATAGTCATGGGCAGCTGTTAATGACGTTCTTGAGAATATTAAATAAAGGCATTGCCAGACCCAATAGCATTATAGATCAGTATGCACAGGAATGATGGATGGATGGGGAGTTCTGTGTGATATCAGATATGAACTGTGGAGTATTGACTTAGAGTTGTTTTGCACGTTTGCAGCTGTGAGTGTCAGCCACAGGCGAATGCCATCTTTAAGACTGTATTTCACAGCTCATGGTTGAAGTAGAAGATGGGATGAGCCAGTGAAGTATATACTGGATTTATCAGTGGTTATAATTAGGAATGGTCAGTGTATAGTGTCAGGAATTGGTTCATGTCCAAAGGGATCACCACTGTTGTTATTTGTCTATTTAAGCTTCATATATTGGTCGGGGATGAGATGGAGTCAGAGGAAGGAAATGTAGTTTGTAACCAGAACAGAAGATAGTGACCTCAATTCTATCAATAATTAGATAGCAAGTGCAGTGATACAAGGGATCATGGTTCACAGCTGAAACTGAGCAAGTCAACATAGCAACCCATAAGTAACACTGCCAGAAGCAAGGAGGGAGAGAGTGAATTCACAATTTAGTAGTGGTTTGTCAAGTGAATATGTGGATTTAGAGTCTTAGAAGGAACAATAACAGTGGCAAGGAGGGTAGAGTCAATGAAAGAACAGTATTATTGTCAAACATGATTTATAGAATTAATGACTGAACAGTGAGACTTACCAGGTACACCAACGGAAGCCAGAATTGGATAATAAAAATATTGTATAATGTAAAGTGCATATTTGATCCGCCGCAATAATGGCCATCGATCATAATATGGAGAAAGAAGCCAAACATCCCTGTATAAACTGTTGTCCATTCTTGTGACATTCCAATCGAATGTTCGCAGATTGTGATCCATTGCTGTAACATTCCAGTCTAATGTTCTCAGATTCTTATTCATTGTTGAAACATTCCAGTCTCTTGTGCTCAGACTCTGATCTCTCCCCCCGTGGTCTCTGGAGCTGCTGATTCCTGTTAACACTGTTGGTGATGCTCCCACCATACTGTGCAATAACACATTGAACGGAGCCCAGTTTTCATTAAAAGATGGAAACCGTCCACTGGGATAATTGCAACACATGGAGACTAACATTAATCACAGTCACTGAACAAACAGGTCCAGTTAACCCCTTCCTGGCATCACTTTTCATATCCCAATAAAAGTGAACATTTATTCGGTGCGGGTGGAATGGATGGGCGTTGCTTAGGGATGGACCATAAATCTTTCAATATTCTTATTGTTTCTTCCGTGCATGTGGGAGTAGAGCCAGAACACTGCAGGACTATGTATATTACATACTGTTTATAAACGGCGAGATTGAAAAAGTAACAGACCCCCTGCATAAGGTGACTGGTGGGGTAATTTCCAGAGCCAATAAACCAGTGTATATATTTATTGTCCATTTACTTTGTGTAATGTTGCTCTTGGTTTGATGTGCACGGTTGTCAAAATCTTCCATAACCTTAGGACATCATTCAGAGCATCTGGAGTGCTGCGCAGGGACAGGAGGAAGTCATTGTGTTCCCACTCCCGTTACAAAGGGGAGGCCATTTAGCCTCTCAAGTCTGTTACAGAGGGACAGGAGGAGGCCATTCTGCTTTTTGAGCCTGTTATGCAGTAACTATCAGTTGTAAAATACTTACGGACAAAAATACTCCTAATATAAATTTTAAAGTTGTAAGTTGACTCAGGCCAACTTTGAACGTTTTATTTTGACACTTTGAAAAGCTGCTTTGGAGAAGCTGTTGGCGGGAAAGTGGGAGGCCTTCACAAATGAGTTACAGAGTCTAGCGACACAATGTTCCTGCCTATGAGCAGGGTAAGGCAGGTTGGTGTAGGGAATGCTGAATGGCGAGCAGAATTGGGGCTCTGTTCAAGAAAAGGCGGAAGTATGTGATTGGTACAGACAGTCGGGATCGAGTGAATCCATCGTGGAGTACCAGGGATGTGGGCTAATGCTCAAGAGAGAAATCAGGAGGGCAAAATGGGGACATAAGATATCTTTCGAAAATAGGGTAAGGGACATTCCAAAGAGATTCTACAATTACAATAAGGTCAAAAGAATAACTAGGGAGAGAACAGGACCCATTAAAGATCAGCAATGTTGATCTATGTGTGGAACTACAGGAGATCGGTGAGATACTGAATAAATATTTTGCATCAGTATTTACTGTGGAGTAGGATATTGAAGGTAGAGAACTTGGGGAAATGAATAGTGATATCTTGAAAATTGTCTATATTACAGAAGATGAGGAACTGGATGTTTTAAAGTGCATTAAGGTGGATAATCCCCGCTGACCTTTTAAGTGACTCTTGGTTAGGCACGTGGATTTTAGTACAATGAAGGGTATGAAGTTTAGTCTGACCTTAAAGTAGGATAAACTGCCGGCACAACATCAACAGCTCAAGGGCCTGTCCTGTGCTGCACTGTCCTATGATCCATGAACTAATCAGATGTATCCCAGATCTGTTGGGAAGCTAGAGAAGTAATTGTTCGGTCTCTGGCTGAGATATTTGTATCATGGACAGTCACAGGTAAGGTTGTGTCATTGCTTTAGAACAATTGCTAAGGAAAAACCAGGAAACTGTAGACAAGTGGGACTGATGTCATTGGTGGGTAAGTTGTTGGAGGGGATTCTGAGGGACTGGATTTACTTTTGTTTAGAAATGCAAATTCCGATTAGCGATAATCAACATGACTTTGTGTGTGGGAAATCGTGTCTCACTAATTTGATTTATCGTTTTGAAGAAGTGACGAATAAGATTGACAAAGGCACAGAAATAGAAATGTAGAATAGAATATAGACTTTAGTAAGGCATTCAAAAGGGTTCCGCATAATAAACTGGTTAACATGGTGAGATCAAATGGAATACAGGGAGAGTTGGAGGTAATTGGCTCGAAGGATAGTAGACGAAGGAAATGTTTGTGAAGTGTTATGTAGTTTTGGACTAGAGTTCTGTGGCCAGCAGTGGACCACAAGGATCGAATGGCTTTTGTCATTTTATATAAATAATTTGGATGTGAATACAGTAGGAATTGTGAGTTTGCAGATAACACCAAAATTGGTGAGGTAGTGGACAGTGCAGGTGGTTAACTCAGAGTAAAACGGTACGCTGATCAGATAGGCTAAAGGGCCGAGGAGTGGCGGATGGAGTTCATGTTAGACAAACGGAAGATGTAACATTTTGTTGAGGCAAATTGTATTAGCGCTTATAGTTAGACTCCTGGGAAGTGTTTTCAAACAGACAGCTACATAGAAATTAGAGAAGCCCTGCAGTGTGGAACCAGGCCATTTGGCCCACCGAGTCCACACTGACCCTCCAGATAACATCCTGACCAATGAACCCAAAGGTTACCCCGGTAACTCTACATTTCCCATCGACAATCCACCAAACCTGCACATCCCTGGATACTACAGAGCAATTTCGTGAGGTCACTGAATCTAATCTGGCCATTTTTGGCTGTGAGAGGAAAACCAAGCACCCAGAGGAAACTCACGCACACACAGAGATAAGGTGCAAACACCGCACAGAGTATCACCAAAGGGTGGAATCTAACCCAGGTCATTGGTGCTGTAAGTCAGTATTGCTAGCCACTGTGCCACTCAATGACCAGCTGCGAGAGAAACTGCATCCTCCCACTTTCTCTGGATCTGTCACATCAGTTCAAATGATGCCGAATTCCAGTGTGGTGCTTGCCGACAAGCCCTCCTTTACCTCCACCCCAGAATTCACATTCTGGTGGACAGGAACTTAAGCTGTGACTGACGCATTGCCTGCTCTTCTGTCCTCACCCCTTCCCCTTCTTCCAAGTTGTCCATTAATACTGCAGCATGCAAGATAATTGCTGATTTGCTGCATATACTGGAGATCGAAAACAAAAGCTGTTCTGGTGAAGAATTCCCAAATTAAAAATTTTGACTCACTCTCTTCCTACAGAGGATTAGGAAAGAATGAATTCTGAAATGAATTCCTGATGAAGGGTTTATGACCGACACATAGACTTTCCTGCACCATGGATGCGCCCTGACCCGCTGTGCTCTTCGAGGGCCAAACTTTTGACTTTCTTCCTTCAAATAGTACCAGACCCGTTGAGTTTTGCCTGCAAACGCTTATATATCTAATTTCCTGTTTAGAACGTACACATTTTTTCACTGCAGTATTGACTTTCATACACATCTCCGACCAGTGTTTGCAAATAAATCTTGTTTATAAACTCCAGTCAAATTGTTTCTGTGTAATCTTATTGCTGGGGTGAGATGAATGGTAGATTCAGTGAGATCTTTCCTGAGGCCTTTCTTGACATCACAAAATCTCGCTGTACTTTGTTCAAACAATATATGAATTGAAAAGGCAGAGAAGGATATGGGCCAAGGGAAATGGGGTTAATGTGGACAGACATTTTGGTTGGTATGGACCAGTTTTGGCTGAATGGCCTGTCTCTGTGCATGACCGTAAATGAAAGTGGTTTTGAGTATAGACATGAAGGGTGAAATTGAGCAACAATGTCTTGGAAGGATAATTTCACAGGTTTCAGAATGCTGAGATATAGACATTTCAATAGCATCCGGCAAAATAAGCCAGTATTACTAGGAGTGATGGTGAATGGAATATAGTAATGAGTTCAGATGATGGAGAGTTGTGGATGAGGATTTATTCTGCAGCTCTGTAACTGTGAATGAGGGCAGCAGAGTCTTCAACTCGTCGGGTTGAATCTAACAATAATTTGTCTTGGAGTGATTTTCATTGAGTGTGACGGGGGATTGTCTGCACGAGGCCGAGCTAGTTTCCTGGTGCTATCATATCGAACTCACCTCATTAACTACCCATTCTACCCCATGGTGTCCCTCTCATTCAATGCTAGCCCCATTCTCTCACCCATCTTGGCTGGAGGTACCCACCATCGCCCGGATGCCCCTGGACATTCCATTATCCCTTGCACTGGTGCCTTCTTTAAAAGGACAATGGGCATTCGATTGAGCTTTCCTCAGTTTGGAGCTGCCATGTACAGTTTACCCAGAGCATAGCAGATAAGGGTCAATTACACCACAGTTTGTCAACAGGGTCACAGATATCCTGGTGGATGAGTTAGTACATCTCTTCACAGAGTGGGCCACACCACCAGTCCCACCGAGCATGATCTGAGCTCACCACCCAGCTCAGTGTAGCACCTGCGATCTGTAGCAATGTCCAGCAATACAAGACAAAGATCAATAACATTCCCCACTCTGTGAGGATAAGGTCATTGTATGCTCTCTGGTCCCTCGTGCTAAATGTATGTCTGTTCCAGCACCGACACCCGTACAAGGCTCATGCTCCACCACTCCCACTCCTGCGTGCAGCACCTACCCCTCTCTCTCTGTGTCTCTTGCCTTTGTAATATGCCCACAGATGGTAGAATTGTCTGGAGAATGCTGATTATGGAATATTCCAAATAATATTCCAATTAATTCCCAGTTTCAGGAAAATGATAGTGCCCCAGTGTGTAAAACATTAGGTGAAGGAACAGAGTATTTCTTTTTAAGTCACATGCAACTAAAATCCATCATGAGTCCATTCAGCCCTTCAAATGTGCTGTACCATTTAATAAGATGGAGGATGATCTGACTGTCTTCTGAGCTTCACGTTGCAGGAACTTTCAATCATTTTCAGCCCTTTGGTTTCCTGTCACTGACCAGACAACACTCACACACTTCCTACCTTGGGTTTCTTCAAGCATGTGTTCGGGATGCATTTCCCATGGGGACCAAACATCAAAAAGAATATTCCATCAACTTTTTACTTTCAGACAATGGTTAGCATGCCACACACAGAGCAGACAAAAATGTACTTATATTTTATAGATATCGATCTCTAATCACAATTATTAATTTTGGTTATTTCGCTTGGGTCACCTTATTATATTCAACCAAATATAGCATCCAATCAACTGTCTCGCTATAAAATACAATTTCCAGCGAAGCATTTTTTCTTCCTCAGCCATTATCTTGACCGTTATCTGAATTGTACCTTTTTTCCTTCTTATCAAAATTTATATTTTACTTTGACTTTGGCTATTTCTATCTATAGCAGTTACACAGTCTCGCAATCTGTTGGCTGGATGGATGGCTTATGATGCAGAGGAAGGCCAACAGCGCAGATTCAATTCCCCAATCAGACAGAGGTTTCCACGAAGGGGACGCTCTCTTAACGTCATCCTGTCACCCGTGGTGTGATGATCCTTAAGATACACCATAATTTCTGGTCTCACTAATGAGAAAGTGGTCCTTTGGGACTCTATTCTATCCATGTTAACATTTTATTTTTTTCAAAAATATTTTTATTCAGAGAAAATCTTTTTAGTGCTTCAGTGAACTCGGAAAACAATGCAAATTGAACACAGTTACACCCATGTGCATGTACATTAAAAAAAAACAAGGTATATCAACGGACCGAAGGAAAATTTTAAAAATTAAAAAAACAAATAGTAGAACTCAGTGTAACAAAACTATAGCTCTCAACCTTCTAGAACCTTAACTAATACACGTTCATTTGTTCGTACTTCTTCCTCTGTGGACATTAGATTCATTCGTCAAGTTCGTCATAGCTATATAAAAGTCCTTATTTGGTAATTCAAAAAGGGTTGCCATGTCTTATAAAAGTCCTTTATTTTCTGGTGCAACATACCTTTACAAAGGTCCAAAGAGCTATGCTCCTTGAAGAGGTGACGACAACCCAATAAACCCAGGGGATTTTCAGACACCCAACACAACAGAACCTTTTTTCTGAACAAAGAGAGTGAGGCTATCGAAGTATTTTTTTTTCATATGCACATGTGAGTAAGGTAAACTGGGCAGGCCCAGGAAAAGGGAAACCTGATCCAGCTCCAATTCGGTCTCCAAAATTCTCTCAATCCCATCGAACACACCGCTCCTATAGCGCTGGTGGAAGGTCAACAAGCAATGAGTAAGAGTGCCCTTAGTCAATCTGTATTTAAGACATATTCCCATCTTGAATTCTGAGAGAGGATCTGGGGCCAAATATATGAAGAATCTTCAACTACATGGCAAGAGACTTCTCGCAGATCGACATCCTTCTTGCATTTTCACAAATATCCTCCCCTGTGTCCGAAGAGATCTGAACGCCCAAATCTCTTTGCAGACCTCAGAAAAGCACAAAGTCTCGTCTGAGGACCCACTCTCCAACAAATGATAAAGGGTACTGACAGAGAGTGTGTTCTTAGCACTAAGCACCCTCTTCTCTGTATCAGATCTGTACGGGTCTGTTAAAAGCGTGGTTCTGTTTTGAATAATATCTCTGATCTGATGAAAAGAAAACAGAAGAGATCTCTACTCGGTAGTCTATAGTTAACACTTATTTGATCAAAGGACTTACTTGTTTCTCCCTCAGATAAATCATCGTAGCAAGATATACCCACGAGTTTCCCATAGTTTAAACATGGAATCCAGTATCCCCGGTCGGAAACACGGTACACCACATTTTTGGATAAGAAATGATGTGTGGCAATATTGCCCTCGATCGGACACATTGCCCTCCCTACTTTAAAATCATTGATACTCATTGGAAAATGGCAATTCTTTGTACCTGTCCTCATTTTGTCTATGAATATCAGACTAATAAGGGAGCACTTTGCCTGAGAAGCTTCAATATCTAACCATATTGATGCCGAGGCCTCACTAACATCGGGTAAAGAAGAGCTTAATTGATAGATGTTAATATCCGGGAGAACTACTCACCACAAACTGTGGGGTCATTGTAACTTGGTTAACATGATATCGGGTAGCTTATGGTGACAAATCAAAAAGCTAAATCATCCATTAAGTCTCCTAAATGTATGCCTGGGAAACATTAAACAAAATATTCACACGGGGTATAGCAAACATGGGAGGGAATTCATTTTAAAAAGAGCTATCCGACCTAGCCAGGACACTGGAAGTGCCTCCCATCTTCGAAGGTTTTGTTTAATTTTGTCAAACAAATGGATGAATTCCTCATTAAATGTAAGTTCAAAGATAGGATTAATAAACGTAATTAAATAGAGAATATCCCCATACCCCCAGGACCATTGAAAAAGTAACCAAGATTCTCCATCATCATCAGGTATTTCCCCAAGATCGCCCACAGACATGGCCTGAGACTTTGTAAAATTAATTGTATAGCCAGAAAAGGCACCATTCGAACTGATGCATTACATGAGGTGAGGTACCAAAACTGTGGGATTTAACAAAATATTAAACCATCATCTGCAGACAATGTAATCTTACGTGACTTCACTCCCACTTCTGGGGCAGCTATGTTGGGGTCCCTGCAGATGGCCTTCAACAATGCCTCAATCACCAATGTAAACAACACTGGCAGAAGGGGTCTACCTTGGACTGCCTCTAGGAGTATTAATGTTATAGGATCTCACAACATTGGTGAGAAACGTGGCCAGAGGATCGCTTTCAAGGGCCCTAACCCACTTGATAAAAACTTTGCCTCGACAAAACCATTCTAACATATAGAAGAGATGCAGCCACTCAACCCAATGAAATGCCTTCTCTGCGTCTAAAGGGATCACTAATACCTGTATAATTTGTTCTGGACACGCTGGGACCATATTGAGTAATCTCCTAATATTGTTCGTGTATCTGCAGCCCTTTATAAGCTGGTGTGGTCCAGTTTGACAATGGAAGGATACACATTTTCCAGCCGTAATGTAAGGGTCTCAGACAGGATTTTGAAATCAACATTTAAAAGTGAGATGGGCCTATAAGAAGCAAAATCTTCCGGTGTCTTCGTCTTGTTAAGAATAAGAGAGACATGAACCTCTCTTAAGGATGGTGGGATGCAGTCGTGACTGTGTGAGTGACTAACATGGTAAGCATCGGCCCTGACAATAGATTTATAAATTCCACATAAAAATTCACTTGGAAATCCGTCAGGACCGGGCGCCTTTACGCCCTGAAGCTGCTCTACACCCTCCAGCACTGACAATAGTGCATTAAGGCAAGACACTTATTTGGGGCTTACCCCTGGAAGATCCAAGTTCTTGAAGAAAGACTCCATCGTAGTCCACCTCTCCTCATAATGCTCAGTCTGATATAATTCGGAGTAAAATCTCCGAAATGCTGCTTTAACCTTTATGGGATTTCAGGTAAGGGTTCCATTACCTTCCCTAATTGAGGTAGTGGCTTTGGGTCTCTCTTTTACCTCGCAAGATAGGCTAAATACTTGTCCAGCTTATCACCATGCTCAAACAGACTTTGTTTTGCAGAAGTAAGTTCCTTCTTGGCTGTCTGTGTGAGCGTGGAATTCATTGTAGACCGAAGTGTTGTGATCCTCTGCAGCCGAGCCACCGAGGGTCTATCACAGTATGCCCTCTCAGCTGCCTTCAAACGTGCCTGGAGCAAGCGTTCCTGCTCCAACTTCTGCCATATCCTTAGAAATAATTATTCCTTTGGCATAAGCCTTAGCAATTTTCCATAGAATGGATGGGTTACTGGTTGAATCTGAATTAATGGCTCAGAAAGATCTGAATTCATTACAGAAATACTCAATGTACTTTCTATCCTTAAGAATAAAGGGATCCATTCGCCACTGTCTCGAATCTGTTATATTGCCCTTAATCTTAACCAATAAGTAGACTGTTGCATGGTCAGAAATGGTAATATTCCTAATTGTACAGAACACCACCGAATTGAAGATTGCTGCAAGGTGTGGAAGAGATCAACCCTCGTGTGGCATTTCTGCGGGTTAAAGAAAATAGTAAAATCCCTATTTATGAGATGGATCTGCCTCCAAACATCTACCAGCCCCAGTTCCACACAAAAATCCACTAACTGCTCAGATCGTAAAGATGGTACTGGGGATTTTGGGCATTCTGTCCACCGTGGGTGCAAAAGACAATTGAAGTCTCCTCCTACAATAATGTGCTGCGAAGAAATATTACTTAATTTGGTAAATGCATCTATCAGGAATTTAAGGCTGTGCACCAGGGGGCAATAAACATTCAAAATACCATTTCTTCCCCATATATGTTTGAGGATTATGATCCTCCCGTGGATGCCTAATACAATCTCGTAATTTAAATGGAAGATTCTTCCTCACCAGTATGGCTTCTCCCATACTCCTAGTATTAAATGATTAGAAATAAACCCGATCAAACCCAAACTGCTGCAATGTCAAATGTTCCTTGTCATCAATGTGCATCTCCTGCAATAGGACAAGATCCACCCTCTCATTGTTAAGGCGAGAAAGTACCTTTTTCCTCTTTACTGCCTCCCCT
Source organism: Chiloscyllium punctatum (assembly GCF_047496795.1). Classification (NCBI taxonomy): domain Eukaryota; kingdom Metazoa; phylum Chordata; class Chondrichthyes; order Orectolobiformes; family Hemiscylliidae; genus Chiloscyllium; species Chiloscyllium punctatum. The sequence continues at coordinate 27,511,405 of NC_092751.1, forward strand.
TAATGCTCCAGATACACCATTTAAGCATGACATTAGCCATTACGCACTGGAACAACATTTGAACTCCAGAGAGGAAGAACTCAAATTACACATTGCTGAGCATCAATGAAAAAAGACTCATCGAGCCTAAAAAAAACATACTAACTAAAACTACTACAACTAACAAGCTTTCAAAACTTTCTACAACTAAATACATATAAAGACAAACAGAATACAGGCTACAAAGTGCCAATGGCAATCAGGAGAGGCATTTAACACCCCCCCCCCCCCCCCCACTGGGTGCATTTGCACGTCACGAATCTTTATCTGCTGCCCCATTATCAATACTACATCCCTGGCAATTAAACACAAAAATCTGGATTGAAATGCCTTTAGGTAGGCATTCAGTCTTCATGATCAGCTTTATAACTCCCTCCAGCTTGAGCCGAACCCGACACACAAACTAAGCAAGAGAAAAACGAGTAGCAATATTAATCAAGTTAACAGTGAGTACTCTACCCATCCCTGACTGTAATTTAATATTACTTAATACCAGAAAGATTCAACAAACGTTCTTTAAAACGAGAGAAACATGATTGTCGATATCCATTAAAGCATCCAGCCTGCTTTATAGTGTCCACAAAGTTTTCGCGTCCTCTGGATCGTCAATGGATCTATTGAAAGATCCACCAGTGCATAGAACTATTGAAAGCATATGGAGCACCGCTGCGTTCATGAAGGAATACTGAATCTCAAGTTCCCTTAATCTTCTCATGATATCATCAAAAGATTTTCTTTTCTCAATTCCTGCCGCTGAAAAGACCTGGAAGAGCATAATTCTGGAGTCCTCGTCGGATCTTTTCCCTGTGTTCTGGAAGCTTCCATAAGTCTTTGATTGTCTCTGCAACTACGTAATCGCACAAGGACAGGGTGAGGGCTTTGGTCTGAGTCTGACCTACGCTCCATAACCCGATGAACTGACTCACTCTTCACTCGTCCCTCTTCAGCTTCGAAGTGAAGGAACACGGCAGCCAGTTCTCGAAAAAAACTCACTGGCTGAACACCTTATGTCTCCAGCAGGCCGATGATATGAACAGTCTTAATTCTGCCCCTGTTTTCGAGGTCGTCACCTTTTTCAGTTAAGGTACGGACCTGTTTTCCAAGGGCGAGGATCCGCTCCTTAGAGGAATCGATCACAGTCTCTGCCTCTGCAGTTTGGCGCTCGACCTCATCCGTTCTGTTTCCAAGGCTTTCAAGTTGCTGTTCATGTTTTTGGAGCGCGGCTGAGAGTGGTTCTAGTTTCCTACTGAATATTTCTTCAATCATGGTTTCAATCATTTCACGTAACTTGATTAACTCGGTGACCAAGGCCTGGTGAGTAACTGGGTCCATCGAACGAGCAGAGGGGGTTGCAACTACAGCCTCAGGCATACTGACAGCTTCTGACGTTGCCCTGCATGTTGGGACTTACTCGATCCTTTCCCATGTTTTGTTATTTCCACTTGACAAAACGGAATTAGTAAGGGTTCTATAGCTCATTTAGTGTTCAATTTTAAGTGAATGACTGTTGTGGGGTAGGTTAGATTACCACTGTGATTCAGAGCACAGCAAAGCAGACCTTTCAGATCGCTGCCGTCTTGCTTCTCCGTTAAAACTTTATCGATGTTATAATTTCGTTTAATTCCTGGATATTCTGGAGCCGTGCCATTCAGTACCACTGAATACATTTTCTCCACAAGGCATATTGCTACCCATTCCTCGATAATCCTTGACTCCTTTGTGATTCGTGAACCTGCCTCAAAAATATTCAATATCTCTGCCTCGAATACACTGCAGGAAAGAGTGTTTCAAAGACTCACTGCACCCTGAGAAAATAAACATAAACCGACTGATCGATGTGTGAGATTAGTTTTATTTTTGTATCCTGATCTGAGAAAGGATATAGTAATATTGGGAGCAATTCAGAGGTGCTTCCCTTCACTTATTCCATGGATGAAGGGCTGACAATATGGAGACTTTAACAGGTTACTCTTGGAATGAGAGCTGATCTTATTGAAATATACAATGCCTTGAGGTGAATGGATCAACGAGATATCCATATGGTGTTTGCATAGTCCAAACTTGAAGTCATTGTCATCGAATCCGTACAGTGTGGAAGCAGGGTATTCTGCCCATCGAGTCCACACAAATCCACCGAACAGTATCCTACCCAGACATGCCCCCCTACCCTATCCATGTAACCCTGCATTTCCCATGACTAACGCACTTAACCTACACATTCCTCGTCACTCTTAGTAATTTAGTATGGTCAATCACTCTAAGCTGCACATCTTTGGAATATGAGAGGAAACTGGAGAACGTGGAAGAAACCCACACAGACACGGGAAGAATGTTCAAACTCCACATAGCGGGTTGGATGAGGTTGGAATTGACCACAGCTCATTGCTGATATGAGGTAGCAGTGCTAACCACAAATCCACCATACTGCTCCATTAGCCCTCATAGTTACCTGCGGTTGATGAAAGAAATGTGCCTGACTTGTCCCTGTCACTGAATCTGGCCCAGTCTGAAACCTTTATAATCGGTCATATCACCAATCTGGTTACATTTAAAATGTGCTATGAGCAGTGGAGAAGTGGGAATAGAAAAGGAAACTGTTGACACCCTCCAACTTCAGTCAGAACCGGATTGAGGAGAAATTCTCAAAGTTGGATTTCATTAAAGTGGGAATTCTCTTTCTCAGAAGTTTGGGATGGTTGAATCTTTATATGAAAGCAAGGCTGGCCTCGTCTGATTGTTTATAGACAGGTGAATCAGGGATAATGGTGCATGGAGAGAAAAATGCAGCTGGGACCACAATGAGATGAGTCACGACCTTATTTACGTGTGGAGTAGTATCAAAGGGCCGAATGGCCCCCTCGTGACCCTCAGCCCTGTGTTCTGATGTTCTATTCAGCCCTTCGGCCCTGCTACACAGGGGCAGATCGAGGTCACTCCGATGGTTAGGTGCAGTTTCAGAAATGTACTTAGAACATTCAGGCTGGGTCAGAAAGTGGCCACCAACCCCAATCCTTCATTCCAGGCTTCCCCTCGCTGTAACTTCTGCTCCATATGTGAGTCATGTTCCAGACCCAGATTCACAGTGAATACAACCACCATACCCCACCAAGGGCTAACTCAAAGAAATCTTCTGGTCTCCCTGAATGCAACATTGTACAATACGATTTCCAGGAAAATAACCCGTTACTTTCCAAAAGCATAGCATAAGAATGCAAGAAAAAGGAACAGGAGTCGGCCATTCGGCCCCTCAAGCCTGAACGCTCATTTAATAAGAACATGTCTGAACTCCGCTTTCCCACGCAATTCGTTGTATCCATCCACAACTCCTTTGGAATAGGGAATTTTAGACATTCACTACTTTCTGAGAATAGATTGAAATTGGTGTTCGTTATTCGGTATCTATCTCCTTGAGTTCGAGGCTCAGGGGAAACACCTTCTCAGCATTTACCTTGTCAAGCCCCCTCTGTATCTTGTAAATTTCAGTACGATCACCTTTATGCATTTCAACTGCAATGAATAATCGCCCCAGCGTTTTCGATGCAAACAATAAATCAACCCTTTCCTACCAGGAACCCGCCTCATGAACCAACCTAGTTACTTGCAACATCAGCATGCTGACGTTACGTTTCATGCACATGAACAATCCAATCTCATTGTACTGCTCCTTTTTTTGGGAGTCCTCTCCATTAAATAACAGCCTGAATTTTGGTTCTCAGTGTCATCTACAAACTCGGATGTATATTGCACTCAGCTCCCGCCGTCAGGCTATCAGTGCAGATTGTAAATAACTGATGCCATCGGCCTGATATTTGTGGTAATCCAGTCGATACACCTTTATCATGAAGATCCAGTAATCCTGACTCTCCGATTTCTATGTGTTAACCCACGGTCATTCCATGCGAATATATTATCCGTCAAACTAAAAGCCTCTGTCTGAGTGCAGAGCATCAAGTCCCTCGGAGTGATGATAACTCACAACCTGTCCTGAACGTCTCACATAGGTCCGATGGTCGGGAAGGTTCAACAATGCCTCTCCTTCCTGAGGTGATACAGGAAAATCAGCATACACTACTTCTACAGATGCACCATTGAGAGCGTATTGTCCTGGTGGATAACAGCCTGGTACGGCAACTGCTCTACTCAGGATTGTTAGAAACTACAGAAGGTTGGATGCACAGCTCTGACCAACACGGACTCTAACATCGCAACCATTGATTCCATTTACATGGCTCGTTGCCGCAGAAAAGCTGCCAACATCTACCCCAGATTACTGAGGGAAGGGAGACAGGAAATATCTGGGGCATTAACAGATATCTTTGTAGCATCCTTGAACACGGCCGAGGTCGTGGAAGACTGGAAAATTGTGAAGCCCCTTGTTTAAGAAAGGTAGTAGGGATAATCCAGTTAATTATGGGCTAGTGAGACTGATGTCAGGGGTAGAGAATCTGCCAGAGAAGATACTGAGGGATAGGATCTACTCTCATTTGGATGAAAATAGTCTTATCAGTGATGGACAACATGGTTTTGTGCAGAGAAGGTCATGTTTTAACAACTCAATAGAATTCTTTGAGGAAGTGAAAAAAGTGATTGATGAGGGAGATACTGTAGATGTCATGTACATGGCCTTCAAGAAGGCGTTTGGTATGTTTCCCCTCGGTCGGGTTATGGAGAAAGTGAAAGTCACATGGTGCGCTAGCTACGTGGAGAAAGAACTGGCTGGGCAACAGGAGGCAGAGAATAGTAAGGGGAGGGAGTTTCTCAAAATGGAGAACTGTGACCAGTGGTTCCATTTAAGATGTTTCTGGAAAGAGACATGAATGGGCAGGGAACAAAGGGATACAGATCCTTAGAAAATAGGCGACAGGTTTAGATAGAGGATTTGGATCGGCACAGGCTCGGACAACCGAATGGCCTGTTTCTGAGCTGGAATGTTTTGTTCTAACATTATCAAAGACCAATCACACCCCAGTAATGGTCTCCCACAACCTCTTCCATCAGGCTAAAAGATATGGAAGCTTGGAAACACAGAGCAGCTGGCTCATTAAAAATTTCTTCCTGACTGTTATTAGACGGATGAATGTACTCTCTAATCTCAGATAATACTGATCTTGTTCATGTTGATCTCGCCTCGCGCACGCCGTGTGCAGCGTAACCTACATGCCTCTCAGACATATTTTACAGCCATTGTTCTGCACATCCTTGCTTACTATGATCAGCCTGTACACCTTGGTACAGGTCAAAGTAAATCCTCATCTTCCTCTCCCAGCTCACTCCGAGCTCTCTCTGGTCCTCACCCCCAGCACCTCCCATTCCCCACCCCTGCACACTGTGACCCCATCCCCAGCTCACTGTGACCCCATCCCCAGCTCACTGTGACCCTATCCCCAGCTCACTGTGACCCTATCCCCAGCTCACTGTGACCCCATCCCCAGCTCACTGTGACCCCATCCCCAGCTCACTGTGACCCTATCCCCAGCTCACTGTGACCCCATCCCCAGCTCACTGTGACCCCATCCCCAGCTCACTGTGACCCCATCCCCAGCTCACTGTGACCCTATCCTCAGCTCACTGTGACCCCATCCCCAGCTCACTGTGACCCCATCCCCAGCTCACTGTGACCCTATCCTCAGCTCACTGTGACCCCATCCCCAGCTCACTGTGACCCCATCCCCAGCTCACTGTGACCCCATCCCCAGCTCACTGTGACCCCATCCCCAGCTCACTGTGACCCCATCCCCAGCTCACTGTGACCCCATCCCCAGCTCACTGTGACCCTATCCCCAGCTCACTGTGACCCCATCCCCAGCTCACTGTGTCCCCATCCCCAGCTCACTGTGACCCCATCCCCAGCTCACTGTGACCCCATCCCCAGCTCACTGTGACTCCATCCCCAGCTCACTGTGACCCCATCCCCAGCTCACTGTGACCCCATCCCCAGCTCACTGTGACCCCATCCTCAGCTCACTGTGACCCCATCCCCAGCTCACTGTGACCCCATCCCCAGCTCACTGTGACCCTATCCCCAGCTCACTGTGACCCCATCCCCAGCTCACTGTGACCCCATCCCCAGCTCACTGTGACCCCATCCCCAGCTCACTGTGACCCTATCCCCAGCTCACTGTGACGCTATCCCCAGCTCACTGTGACCCTATCCCCAGCTCACTGTGACCCTATCCCCAGCTCACTGTGACCCTATCCCCAGCTCACTGTGACCCTATCCTCAGCTCACTGTGACCCCATCCCCAGCTCACTGTGACCCTATCCCCAGCTCACTGTGACCCCATCCCCAGCTCACTGTGACCCCATCCCCAGCTCACTGTGACCCCATCCCCAGCTCACTGTGTGCTTTGTGTCTCACAATTTCTCTCACACTGTCTGTTTCCTTTTCTCTGTCTTTTGTTTCTTTCCCAGAACTTACTATCTCCCCTTCTCCCTGTCCATGTGACTGTTTTTTGTTTTGTTTCCTTTCTCTGTTTTACTGACTATCATTCTGTTTCCCTCGTTTTGTTTTCTCTCTCCTTATACGTGTCTGTCTAGCTCTCCCTCGTTGTGATGGTGATGGCTTCTCTATTGTTTTGAAGCATGTGATGTCTCTTTGGCTGGATGTTGGCAACATTGGTTAAATTTCAATTGTTGTCAAAACAGAAACTAGAAGTTGGATATCCATTTAATAACCAATTGCTACATCTAAATATTTTGGAACTGCCTTCTCCCACGCTCTGCATACTGGCAACTGAAAGCATTCTATTCATGTGCATAATAGTGTGACGGTAACAGCTCTCCCCAGGACCAGAAGAAACTACAGACGGTTGTGTGCACAGCCCAGACTATCATGGAAGTCAACCTTCCATCCATTTATACTTCTCATTGTGAACTAAAGGCGGGCACATCAAATATCTCTCAAAAACTGGTAATGATCTCCTATAACCTCTTCCAAAAGGGAGAAGATACAGAGGCTTGAAAACATGGACCAGCATGCTCAGGAACACCATCTTCCTTACCTTAATTACACTGACGAATTGACATCTCTAACTTTTCAAATAATATTAATCTTGCGAAAGTCGACCTTGCTTTGCACACCTCCTGTGCAGCTGTCACCTTGAGTGCCTCACTCTGTGTAAGTGCCATTGAGGCTCAAGGTCTTCTCAAGGGCAATCAAATAAGTGAATTAATGCTGGCCCAGCCAGAGATACCTATTTCGCATTAATAAATTTAAGAAGATGACGACACTCAGCGAAGACAGACAAGTGGGATCAAATCACTTTAAACGTGATCTTAGATATATACAGGTTACCCTCGGTATTTGAAAGTAGAGTGTTCCTACAAAACCTTTCATAAGCTGATATGGCATAAAGCAAAGCAGCATTAATTTATGTGGGAAAAATCATCTTTCTTGGTAGAAGTGAAAATCCTCTTCAGATTTCCTTTGGTTAGCGAAAACAGGACGTAATGGAGGTTTTTCGGAAAGGGAAGTGGCAAAAAGTGAATATTTGATAAGCGGGGTATACATGTACCGGCATGGGCAAGATATTCAGGAAGATGGGAAAAGTTGAAAATAAATGAGTTGGATCTCATATTTTATTTCCATCCCAGCTGATCATCATTCCCTTTGTTTGTTCTTTTTCTTCTATCTCTCTCTTTCTCTATCGATTTAGCTCACTCCTCCTCCCTTTCACAGCAGACTTCCCTGTCACCAGCATTATTCACACTATGTTCCAACTGTTTTCAGTTCAGGAAAGCTCCCAGCACTTTCTGTTCTTTGCTTTGCATTTCTTATGCAATTTCAGATCTCCAGCATCTTCTTTTATTTGGTTTAAGCTTCAAATTTGTTATTCCATGGGAAGTCGGCATCTTTGCCAAGGGCAGCATTTATTAATCATCACTAATTGTCCTGATTGTGAGGCCATTCCACAAGCCACTATAAAAGAAAGCACATTGATATGGGTCTGAAGTCACACTTAACCCAGACCGGGTAGTAACATTAGACTTCTTTAATGTCATCAGTGAAACAGCAAGATTGTCAGACAAAATGTGGGTTTTATGGCTCTTTTTCGTGAAATGCACTTTATTCCATTTCTTATCATTTTTATTGAAGTTCTGCCATCATCTGTGGTAGGACTTGAAACAAATCGCTTGAAACAATGTCTTTCGTTCAATAAGCTTTGCTCCTGAATTACATCAAGCGACATTCTTACTCTGATACATTGTCCTAATCATGAAGTAACGTCCGAGACAAGAACAATTTTGTGATTGAAATACTTGTAACTGTAAAAGTGGCCAGAATAGAGCTTGAAATATAAAGTCTGAATTTTACCAACGTGCAGACAATGGTTTGTTCAGACACAGCATTGACACAGAGATGGAGACTGGGGATATTATGAGCTGGTAGTGGACAGGGTTCGTGACAGAGATAACACAAGACATAAATCAATTCAGGGCCAAATGGGATCCTGAGGTTGTCCACAGTTTTGTTCTCAGATGTTTGTAAGGGAGTGGTCTGCATTTCAGATGAATGAAGACTGCAATTTGAATCGAAGACAATAGTTTCTTTCTTTGACAAATATTGATAACAGCAATTGCAATGATGTTCAAAATTGTTTATGGGATTAATCAATGGACAGAGGTAGAAAACACCAACAATAGCGAGAATAGGTTATTAACACACCCTCCATCCCGCCCAAAATAATAACCAGCACCGCTAATATCCAATATGGTAGAAATTCCCAACAGAGAAAAATTTTGAAAAGTCCCAAGGAAAGCCTCTTCTCCATTGGTTTAATTATTCAGTCCATTATTCTCAGATTCAGATCTGTCCTCTCCACGTCTGTGCAGCTGCTGATCTTTGTTATTGTAGGAGCTGATGCATCTGCTCCTACACTGGGATAGCGCACTGAGTGAAGCCCCTCACCAATAGGAGAGGGAAACCCTCCAGTGACACAGTTACAATGCAAGGAGACTGATATCAATCACAGTCACTGAGAAAACTGTTCAAGCTTTAATACAGCGCATTCAGTTCACAATATAACTGGACTGGACTGGATGATGACATCGCTCGCTATTGATCACATCTCCCATCACCAATTGTTCTCGTGAAGTCAGTTGTGAGGGAGAGTGATGGACGTTTTCTTAACGCAGGCTAGATGACTGCCCTGTTGTACATTTGCAATGCTGTCACCATCTTACCCCGAATCTCCGCCCCTCCACAAAAAAAGAAACAAAATCAGGATGTTGTTACTGTGCTGATCTCTCCTCCACGGGAAGAAACGCCAGCCAACACACTGTCACTGCGTACAGTTGCTCTGCACATAGACAGGAAGTGTGATTTTCTCTGAATCTTCCTCTCCCTGCTCTAATAAAGAAAGGTTGGATCTTTCATTCATAATATGCTTGAGTAATTAATTTATAGAAAAGGACAAACATTTTAAAGCTGTTTTATTTGCTATAAAGCAGTAATTTTTACGCTTTTTCTCCTCAGTCCAAAACCAAAAGTCATTAAGACTTTTGAATTAATGAGTCACGTTTGGCTGGGAGTTAGGGAAGAATGGGGGCAGTGGCTGTGGAGACTGCAGGAGGAGTACGATGATATTCCACATGTCATCAACACTCTTAACGTCAGATAGAATTAAGTATAGTTCACAACAAAGATATTTTCTATTTTATATACACACAATTTAATCATTGGAAATACAGATTGAGTAGGGTAACCGCACCTGAAGCATTAACATTGATTTCTCTTCACAGATACAGCCAGACCTGCTGAGCTTTCCCTCCAACGTCTGTTTTTGTTTGAGGTTGATCATATTGTTCATATCTTGCAGGATGCTTACAATTAAAAACAGATACTAATAAGAAAATGTGCAGGGCCATGGGGACAATACAGGAGAATAATAGTAGAGATATCACTCATTCCAAACTGGAAGAGACAATGGGCTAAGCTTTCACCACCTTTGTTGTAATAATTCTATGTCATGCATTGAAAACATTTGTAGAGTGGGGAGACAAGCTTATTCAATGAAGGACACAGAGTGTTCCATCATCAATAATCTATCGGTATTATTTCATGAAGTTCAGCTGCCTCTAAAACATATTTTTTTTAAAAATAGATCTCCTGAGATTTATAGGATGTTCAGAATTGTTTTTACTTTCTATCTTAAAGAAGAAGCAGATTTCGGTTGTAATTCAAGTGTCACAGGAATACAAACTGTAAGAGAACGAGAAATGACGATATTGCACAAATATTACCAAGTTCAATGTGTAGACCTGTCAAGAAACATGAAATATAGAGATAATGGAAACATGAAATATAAACAGAAATTGCTGGAGAAACGAAAAAGATGAGGAAGTATCTGCAGAGAGCAACAGAATTAACATATGTCATATGATGTGACATGGTTCTGAAAAGTCCTATTAGAATCAAATGTCAATTTTTTGCATCTCTGCTCAGATGTTGCCAGATCTACTGAGTTTTGCTCCAGCTCTTTTGATTTCTTTCTTCTTTCTGAACTGTGACAAAGTGTCTGATCTGAATGATAACAACAAAGAGTTGTTATCTCTGTTGAATCTTGAGTAATTTGTTATGGACGTTAAATGAGAAATTACAAAGTTCCTCTGTTTGACAGGGCTCTAACTATCGATGACGTATTGCATTGTGAGAACTTGCGATAAAAATGTTGAAACTAAACAGAAGTTGCTGCAACTGCTCAGTCGGTCTGGGAGCATCTGTGCAGAGAAATCAGAGTTAACGTTTCAGGTCCAGTACGTCTTCCTCAGAACTGATGATAATACGGAAAATGTTGGTTTATACGCAGAAAAGACTGGATGGTGAGATTGGATGAGAAACCATCAGAATTCAAGAAAATCGGGTTCTGGAATTCATTCAAAATTAAGAAAGGATTTCTTGTACTCTCTCTTCTATCACTTGGTCCTTGGTCAGGTTGTACATGTACTATATATTTCTAAATCTCCATCAAGTGCAGATGACATGTTTTTTTTTCTCCCCTACTGTGGTGTTTCAATATTTTTGATTATTTTCCAGTATGTATTCGCTTCCCATTCAAGGTGGATATGAGAATATGGCTTCACCTTCTGCAGTTTGCCCATAATATAGAATTTAATTGAATATTTATCCCCATCACACCCGTTGAATTAAACAAACAATGCATGAGTCCACGTCCATCCTGCAGATGAAAACTTTCATCAGCTCTGGCTATTGCAGGGAATGTTAAAAAGAACAGTGCCACACAAAATGCTAATGTTCCAGCGCAAGATGCCAAACCCAGTTTATCCTAATTTATTTACAAGGTTTATAAATAAAACATGCAGAGGGGTGGAGTGTAAAAAGTGAATTCAACTCTGTGTCGAAAATGCTATTTGTGGCTCCCTCATAAAATGTGTTAATTACATCAGTCATAAATTCACCAAAATAGGGAAAGCAAGAAACTGGAATTGTCAAATAACCCTCTGAATAACATCTGGAGAACAGGAAGGAAATCACGGCTTGTTTGTGATATTCCGAAATGACGGTTGTGAGAATGTGGAGGCGGGGAGCAGTGAAATGATGATCAATGTTGTGGATGACACAAAGATGGGCTGGGGGTGGATCACAGTCAGGAGGGAAGGGTTAGGCTACAGGAGGATTTAAACAGATTATTCAGATAGCCAGATCAATGGCCTGATGAAATTTAACACCGATAAATTGGGAAGATCCAAGTCAGAAGTAACAAGACAAGTAAGTACTCAAAAGTGAGTATGAAAGAGGAGGGCTAAATTTGCTCGTTTTTTCTTTGCAGCAGGAATGGTTGAGGTGGGAATCTGGTACAGATGTACAAGAGCATAAGGGGTATGGAGAGGATGAACAGACAACAGCTGTTTTCCTGAGTCAAAGGATCAAAAAATAAAGGACACACTTTTAAAGAGAAAGGGAGGGGTTTGAGAGAGAATTTGTGAAATATGTTTCGAACCGAGAGGGTAACCTGAATCTGGAATGCGTTGTCTAGGAAGGTGGTTGGGGCAGGTAACCTCACAAACGTTTAAAAAGCCTTTGGATGTGCACTTGCTGGCACAGGCGTGATGAGCCTGTTTTTCATTGCATGATTGTGTGCAGTGGCAGCCATGAACACTCTGGTATATTCTGAAACAATAAGCAATGCCATTTGCTGCTTTGTTCCTTTGCCTGTACTCAGTAAGTTTCTGTATTACAAAGGAGCAGCATCTCATGCAGCTTCAGCACTTACTCAACCAAAGTCAGCCCAGCCATCTCTGGGAACATCCAGGGTAATTCACATACTCTGTGCAAGCATTGTCCAACAAATGCACTGACACTATTCTAGCTGTTTGCCGCCATTATTATAGTTACAGCCATAATATGAACACAGCTTTTCATCTATTATAATGATCACCTCTAGCAATAAGGATGTTATTTCGCTGAAGCCTAATAAATTATTTCCCAGATATTCACTTTGACAAATAGCAAGTTTTCCAGTGTTTTCTTTTTCTGCCCGTTGTTTCTCACAGAATTCCCCACACCACCCTCTTTGTACTTTATCATTTTCATGTGCACTGTCTCTCTGCTTTCACACAACTCACTCCCTCACATTCCCCACACTCTCTATCCTTATTTATTAATCCCTGAAAAACTTGCGCCTAATCTCAATAATTTATTCCAACTCCCAACTCACATTCCTTCTCTCGGCATGATCATTAGACTGGCCATGCCTGATGTCCTATTTACCTCGACCTTCTGCTCAGTTCCTGATCTGCTGCTTTGGTTCTCACTCTCCTGGTTTATTCAAATCCATCTGACTTGCACTAGCACACCTCCCAACAAGGATGTTGGTGCTCGTCCAGTTAAGATACAACTTGTATTCTTTGTGCAGGTCCTCGCCTGTCTTGAAAGAGATCGCAATGATCCAACAATCTGAAATCCCCACCCTTGAACGAGCTTGTTAACAACGTGTTAAGCTGTACTGCCTTCCTCAGCCATCCCTTTTTTCCACATGGCACGGGGAGTAATCCAGAGATTATAGAGGATTGTTTTCTCTCTCTGTCTCTGCCTCTCTCCATCTGTCTCTCTCGCCCTCTCTCTCTCTCGCACCCACCCCCCCAAAACAACACACACACATTCAGAAGACAGACAGACAGACACCAAATTACTTTGCAGAAGAATACAAATAACCTTAAAATAATGGGAATGTTAACTGGAATGAAGGATTTAGTTAAACGGAGGATGAGAGAAATTGCGCTTCTTCTGGATGTCAGTTTGCTCGCTGAGTTGGAGAGTTCATTTTCAGATGGTTCATCACTGTACTAGGGAACATTATCAGTGAGCCTCTGGTGAAGTGCTGGTATTATGTCTCACTTGCTATTTATGTGTTTAGGTTTCCTTGAATCAGTGATACAATTTCCAGTATTGGTGATTTTATGTCCGGTTCTTTTTCTCAGAGAGTGTTAGATGGAATCAAAATCGATGTGTTTGTTGACAGAGTTCCGGTTGGAATGCTCTGCTTCTAGGAATTCTCATGCGTGTCTCTGTTTGATTTTTCCGAGATGGACCCAGTCGAAATGGTGTACTTCCTGATCTGTATGTAAGGATACTAGTGATAGTGGGTCATGTCTTTTTTTCTGGATAGCTGTTGTTCATGTATCCAGGTGGCTAGTGTTCTGCCTGTTTTTCCAATGTAGTGCTTGTTACAGTTCTTGTAAGGCTGATTCTTCCTGGGGGAAAACAGACAAATATGCGAACTTATTGCGGTGCTCAAAAGTATGAAACAAAGTTGTAGAGTAAAACAGGAATACTCTGTTTCCGTTAGTTGGCATTACAGCATCAAGGAGTTCTAATTCCAAGATTGTTAACCGAAGAACCAGGTTTGAGATAAGGAAAAACTTCTTTATTGAGAGAGTTGTTAGGATTTGGAATGGACTGCCTGGGAGAGTTTTGGATGAAGATCAGAAAGAGATCTGGATATGTATTTGGAAATATGAATTTAACAGGCTGCAGAGATAAGGCTAGCAAATAGGAGGGGCTTTGGAGACATTCCTGCAGCTGATGCACACACTCTATCATGTGTCTGATGTGAATAAAAGTCAGAATACGATTATTTCCCATTGTAAATGCTCGCGCATATCTGATTATTTAGTGCAGCATAAGCATTTAAAATGCAAGTATTGTAAGACCTTCTTCATTATATAGTCTAATTATTGCTCAGGACATGAATATTTTAAATGTTAAATTCCAATTACGAAAACAAATCGGTCATTGCTTTGGCACAAGTCTCTTTGAAAAGTTCTGACTTTTCACTCACACGATAATTTGCTTATCGTTTTTTTTCACTGTCTGCATTTCAAATTAAATAACATTTTTTCTAAAAATTAAACGTTTTCAAATTATTGTTCACCAAAATTTGATAACACAAATCATTTATTTAGTTGAATATTCACAGTGCAAGTTGAATTATAGCCATTTCTAATTCGCTGGCAAATAGCTGAAGCTTGTACATTTCAGTGAGAAATTAAACTGATTGATTATGTATAAATGTATAAGAACGCTAATTGTATTTGATTGTTCAATCGTTTGCTCATCCTGGACATGTAATCATTCAAAAGCCAACAGCTTTCAAAATGTTGGAGTGACAATGCAATATTTTGAATTCTGACATTGTGTATGTAATTCTGATCACCAAAAAAGTTTCATCTATGTTGTTTGTTCGATACAAAATAAAATGTACATTCTTTATTTCTGTGTTAGAAAATCTTGACAGTAGTTTATATTTTTGATCCATAAATATAGAATCAACCTAATTCTTTTCAGAGATTATAGTTCAGTTGAATAATCATAGTTGATGTTTTATTTTTGCCTCATTCACTTAACTTAGCAAACATCTGATTAATACATGGGTCACCCAACAGATTGTATCTGAAGAAAAGAGAAGCAAATGACAAGTCAAGAATCACGTTAATAACTGAACTCGGCGGAGTCTGCCTGATGTAGGACACCGCACATACTGGCATTCAGGTGAATGGAACAATGAACAACATAACTGGAAGTTTTGAGCTAACGCCCCTCCCCAGCTTCCTGATCTTACACATATCACTCCCTCAAGCATTCAACAATTGATAAGAATCCACAGGCTGGGTGAAACGTAAAACACAGAACAGTACAGCACGTTGCAGACCTTTCCACCCTTGACATCCTGCCAATCTTTTATCCTACTCGAAGGTCAGACGAACTGACATACCCAGACATGCTGGTCCAGTGACAGGTACAGTGCACAGTCAGCCATTCTTACTTCTTGTTCTTTTCTGATGTGCAGCTGCCTTGAAATGTCTGTTCAAACCAAACAGATTGAATGAAATTCAAGCAGTCGAGACGACGTTCATGACTGTGTATTTCAATCAGGATTTAATGATGGATAAATTCCAGAATAACATAATCAATGAATGAAAAACAGGGCAACACAAGAAAGAGCAGTTTAGTACAGCATGTGGTTCCAAGTAGGCCTCATGGTGTTACCAATAGATCACCAATCCAGATCAATCAGCTCCTGTCCATTGGACCCAAGTTCGAATCCCGCCACTGCAGATGGTGGTAATTCAATTCAATAATTTTAAAATATCCCTGGAATTATGAATCTACCTTTGAAAATAAAATCATTGCTGATTTTTAGAAAAATCCATCTGGATCATTAATATCCTTCAATGAAGGAGTCTTCTAACCTCACCTGGTCTGGCTGATATGCAAATCCAGGCCCAAAGCAACGTCATTGACTCCCAATCGCCCCCTGAAATGGTCCAGTGAGTCATTCAGTTGTACCAATGGTTACAAAGTTTCAAAGAAATGAAACCGACTGGACCACCTGGCATCAA
The DNA here is from genome assembly GCF_047496795.1 of Chiloscyllium punctatum. Taxonomy (NCBI): domain Eukaryota; kingdom Metazoa; phylum Chordata; class Chondrichthyes; order Orectolobiformes; family Hemiscylliidae; genus Chiloscyllium; species Chiloscyllium punctatum. The sequence goes on from NC_092751.1 coordinate 27,527,305, forward strand.
AGTGTGCGCTGGAAACGTCAACATTAGAAACATCACTGTAGAACCTCCAAAGTCTTCCTTACTATCATCTAAGGGCTAGTGCCAAAACTCGGACAACTGCCTTACAGGCTATTCAAGCAACAGCCTGACATAGTCATACTCAAGGAATCATACCTTACAAAAATAACCCAGCCACCACGATCACCATCCCTGGGTATGTCCTGCCCCAAAGGCAGGACCGATCCAGCAGAGGGGGCATCTCAGTGAGATATAGTCGGTAGGTAGTTGCTCTGGGAGTCTCCAGAATTGACTCCAGACCTAATGAAGTCCCATGACTTCAGATTAAACATGGACAAAGAATTCTCTTACTGATTACCACGTAACGTCATTCCTCATCTGAATCAGTGCTCCTTGATGTTAAACAACACTTGGAGAAAGCACTGACTGAGGCAAGGGCACAAAGTGTATTCTGGCCTGGAGATTTCAAAGTCGACCACCAAGAATGGATTGGCAGCAGTACTATTGATCACGCTGGTCGGGTCCTAAAGGACATAGCTACTTGATTGGGTCTGCAACAGGTGGTGAGGGAAAGAACAGGAGGGGAAAAAATCATACATGACCTCATCCTTACCAATCTAACAACTGCAGACGTATCTGTCCATGACAGTATCGGTAAAAGTCTCGTGGTCACGTTCAGAATAAATTCTATTGTTTTGTGTGGCACTATCACCATGCTAAATGGTACTGATTTCGAAGAGATCCAGCAACTCAAGACTAGCATCCATAAGACACTGTGGATCATTAATAGCAGCAGCACTGTACTCCAATACAAACTGTAATGTCACGACTCATCATATCCCCCCACTCAAACAATACCTCAAGGCAGAGGATCAACTCTGGTTCAATGGAGAGTGCAGGAGGGCATGCCACGAGCAGAACCAGGAATATACAAAGATAAAATGTTAATCTGCTGAAGCTTCCAAACAGAAATACTTGCGTGCCAAATAACGTAAACAGCAAGGGACAGACAGAACTGAGCTAGCCCACAATGAATGCATCAGATGTAAGCTCTGCAGTCCTCCTAATCTGATCATGGATGGTGGTGGATGATCAAACATCTCACTGGAGTAGGAGTCTCCACAACTATCCCCATCCTCAATGATGGAAGATCCCAGAACATCAGTTCAAAAGTTAAGGCTGAAGCTTTCGCAGCAATCTTCAGTCAGAAGTTTTGAGTGGATGATCTATTTCGGCCTCCTCCCGTGGTCCCCATCATTACAGATACAGTCTTCAGAAAATTCGATTCACTGATATCAAGATACGGTTAAAGGTGCTGGATACTGCAAAGGCTATAACCCTGATAACATGCCGACAATAGTCCCAAAGACTTGTACTCCAGAACTTCCCGCTTCCCTAGACAAGCTGTTCCAGTACAGTTACAAACGGACAATGGGGAAAACTGCTCAAGTATGTTCTGTACATAAAACGCAGGACAAATTCAATCCGACCCAATACCGCCTCATCAGCCTACTCTCCATCATTAGTAAAGTGATGGAAAGTGTCATCAACAGTGTTATCAAGCAGCACCTGCTCAGGGACGCCCATTTTGTGTTCGACCAGGGTCACTCAGCTCCTGACCTCATCACAGCCTTGGTTCAAACATAGAAAAAGGAACTGAATTCCAGCCCTTGACCTCAAGGCTGCATTCTGCCAAATGTGATGTCAAGGACCCCAAGCAAAAACGGTATCTCAGGCCAACACTTCATTAATAGAGTCATGCCTGACAGATAGGAAGATGGACATTGTTGTTGGAGGTCAGTCATCTCAGCTCCAGAACATCTCTGCAGTAGTCCCTTAGGATAATGTTCTAGGTCCAAACATCTTCAGCAGCTTCAACAATGACCTTCCTTCCATCATAAGGTCGGGAGTGTGGATTATCCAGGCTTGGGCTGACAAGTTGCAAGTAACATTCGTGCCACACAAGTCCAGACAATGACCATCATGAATAAGAAACAATATAACCACTTGTTATTCAGCAGCCTTATCCCCACTAAATTTCCCCACTATCAAAATCCTGGGAGGTATTATTGACCATAAACTCAACTGGACTCGCCACAGATAAGAGCAGATCAGAGACTAGGAATACTGCGCGATTAACTCACCTTCTGACTTCCCAAAGCCTGTCCAACATTTACAAGGCACAAGTCAGGAATGAGATGTAATAATCCTCACTTGCCTGACTGAGTGCAGCCCTAATAACACTAAAGAAACTTGACACCATTCAGGACAAAGCAGCCCATTTGATTTGCATCACATTCACAAGCATTCACTCTCTTCACCATGGTCGCTCAGGAACAGCAGTGCGTACTATCTACGAGACACAATGCAGAAACTCCACAAAGATCCTCAGAGAACTCCTTCCAATTTCACGAACACTTCCATGTAGAATAACAAGGGCAGTAGACTTTTGGGAACACCACCAACTTCAAATTCCCCTCCAAACCAGCCAACATCCTGATTTGGAAATATATCGCAGTTCCTTCCCTGTTGCTGGTTCAAACCACTAGAATTCCCTCCTTCATCACTAGTGGGTCAACGCACAGCATGTAGATTGCACCAGTTCGAGAAGGTAGCTCACCACCACCTTCTCAAGGTCAACTCGGGACGGGCAAGAAATGCTGGGCCCATCCAGTGATGCCCACATCCAAAAAATATATTTTTAAAAAATATAGTTCCAAGTTGAGCATCTCGATGGGACAGATTATCTGATTTGAACACGAACAGGAAAACAGTGTTTCTAATAGTGAATATTTTAGACTTTTTCTGTTATTGGAAAGGTGTTCCGTATTCGATGACATATTGTTGCTAAGTGCTGTGATAAATTGCACCTTTTTAGTTAAAATCAACAATACTGGTGTAACAGGCTCAATCCTTCAAAATGACCAGATTACAAATGACAATCATAGTAGAGACAATGTACTCCCGCCAGGTGAGACTCACAGATAGTAGCTTACATTCAACAGATTAATGGACTACTGGCTACACTGAATCCTCCCACAGTCTATATCACAGGGGTTACCACTGACCAGAACGTGAAGTCAAATCAACTTATACTTACAAGAGCAGATCAGAGACTTACAATTCTGCACTGTGCTGTTTTAGCATTGTCTCTCTGTCTAGTGGAAATATGTTCTACACACTGACTGTATCAATCTTTGCCGTAATCGATCAGTTTCAATCAGATGCTCCCCCCCCCCCCCCGCCATTCTTCAAAGTTCCATCGAGTACACACACTGCCGCTCATATGACAAGCCGTCATCCCTCAGCAGTTCACAATATGCCAAATGCTGTCTGACCATTGCCCATTACATTCTCAACAGTACGTCTCCTCTCTTGTATTCTTGTTCTCTTGAAATGAACGTGAACATTGCATTTGCTTTCGTAACTGCCAACTGAACCTGAACATTAACCATAAGGGAGGACGACTGCTTCAAAATCCTTTTGTGCTTCAGATTTAATGGATCCTATTAGAACACAGTGTCTGCCTCTATTCTGCCTATCAAGGAGCATAATCTCACACGATTTCATATTGTGTTCCATCTGCCACATGTTTTCTCACAGTCCAAAACTGTCCAAGTCTTTCTGCAGCCTCCCCACTTCCTCAATATCATATTCCCAGCAAACCATCACTGCATCATCTTCAAACTTAGCAAAACTGCCCTCAGCTCCTTTGTCCAATTTGACCATGTGTAATACATTTCCTGGCTCCCTCAGGACTGTCCACCACCTACAAGACACAACACTCAAGGTGCTTGACTCCATTCAGGTTGAAGCAATGGCTTGAGTGGAATTAAACCTGCAAAGTCTTCACTCCCTACTCCACTGACTCTCAGTAGAAGCACACCCTGCCCCGTTTTGTGGTGAGTTTACTTCATTATTGTGCACAATCCCAGTCTATTGATGGCATTCTGTCTGGACAAACTGTGTGTTGATGATGATGGAGAGAGCTGGGGGAAGGAATGTCTATGATGAATGACTGTGTGATGGCAGGTTGAAACCTGCCCCGACAGCCTCGGATGTATCTGTGCCCGCTGTCACCTCTGCAGACATGATCAGTCTTCCTGAGAGTCAAGACAAGGGAAGTGACAGACCTGGACGATGTTCCCGGCTGTGTACTCAGAGCCTATGAGGACCAACTGGTAGAGGTATTCATATACAAATGCAGCTTCTCCCTCTTACAAGCTGAAGTCCCAACCTGCTTCGAGAAGACCACCATCATCCTTGTAAGTGAGAAAGCACATGTAACGTGCCTTAATGACTACCGCCCAGTGGCTCTGACCTCAATAAACATGGAGTGATTTGAAAGGCTGGTTATGGCCCACATCAGCTCCAGTCTCCCAGCCTGACCTGAACCCTTATAATTTGCCTACTGATGTAACAGGTCCAGAACGGATGCCATACCCCAATCCCTGCACTCAACCCTGGGACATCTTGACAACAAGGACACTTACACCAGAATCCTGCTCACTGACTACAGCTCCACCTTCAATATCGTTATCCCCTCCAGACTGATCTCAAAATTCCGTGACCTTAGTCGCGGCTCCACTCTCTGCAACTTGATCCCCCGGTTTCAGACCTACAGACCACAATCTGTGAAGATAGGTATCTGCACCTCGACCACAATCACACTCAACACTGGATACCCCAAGGATGCGTCCTCAGCCCCATACTGTACTCCCTGTACACACACGGCTGTGTCCTCAGCCCCCTACTGTACTCCCTGTCCACACACGGCTGTGTTGCCAAATTCCAAACAACGCCAGCTGCAAGTTCTCTGATGACATGCCCACGTAAATACAGGTATCCCCTGCTTTTGAAAAATTCACTTTTCCCTGCTTCCCTTTCCAAATAACCTACATTAGGACATTCCTGCCTCAGGCGACTGACTGTGTGGAGTTTGCACATTCTCCCCGTGTCTGCGTGGGTTTTCTCCGGGTGCTCCAGTTTCCTCCCACAGTCCAAAGATGTGCAGGTCAGGTGAATTGGCCATGCTAAATTGCCCGTAGTGTTAGATAAGGGGTAGATGTAGGGGTCTGGGTGGGTTGCGCTTCGGCGGGTCAGTGTGGACTTGTTGGGCCGAAGGGCCTGTTTCCACACTGTAAGTAATCTAATCTAATCTAATCTGTTTTCGCTAATCAAAAGAAATCCAAAGAAGATTTTCACTTTTACGAAGATTGCCGAAATTTTTCCCATACAAATGAATGCTTCTTCACTTTACAACATATCGGCTTATGAAAGGAACACTGTACTTAAAATCGCAGAGCAGTTACCATGTCACACGAATAGAACGCTTTCAGTTGCCAGTATACAGAATAACAGTAGAGATACAACTCATTCTAAGCTGGAAGAGACAATGGGTTGAGTTTCCTCAACCTTTGCTATAATAATTCTGTGATATGTATTGAAAGCCTATGGAGGGGGGGAGACAGGCTTGTTCAATGAAGGGAAACCTGTATATGTCTAAGACAATGTTTAAAGCGATTTTATCTCCCTGTCTCTCGGCCCTAAACGGTGGTCATCTTCTTATATTCGTTAATGGGATATGGGTATCACTGACTGGGTCAGCATTACTTCGCTTTTCTAACTGCTCTTGAGAAGACTGTCAGCCACTGTAGTCCACGTGTTTTATTTGATTTGATTTGATTTATTTTAGTCAAATGTATAATGGAAAGCTTTGTTTTGTGAGTAGTGCAGGAACATGAGAGTAGACCAAAAAACACAGCTGATGAGGTACTTCAACAGAATGAGGCATATAAGGTTACAGCTGCACAGGAGATGTGCAAAACAAGATCGCTATTAGCAAGACTAGTATTATTTGAAGTTAGAGATGTCAATTCGTCAGTCGAATTACGGTAGGGAAGAAAGTGTTCCTGAGTATGCTGGTCCATGTTTTCAAGCCTCTCTATCTTCTTCCTGTTGGAAGAGGTTGTCGGAAATCATTACCTTTTTGAGAGAGATTTTTTTAATGTTATCAGCCTTTCGGTGACAATAAGAAGTATAAATGGATGGAAGGTTGCCTTCCGTGATGGTCTGTGCTATGCACACAACCACCTGTAGTTTCTTATGGTCCTGGGCAGAGCAGTTACCATGTCACACGAATAGAATGCTTTCAGTTGCCAGTATACAGAATAACAGTAAGAGATACAGCTCATTCTAAGCTGGAAGAGACAATGGGTTGGGTTTCCGCAACCTTTGCTGTAATAATTCTGTGATATGTACTGAAAGCCTACGGAGGGCGGGAGACAAATTTGTTCAATAAAGGACACAGACTGTTCCATCAACAAAAATCGATTCTTATTATGTCACAAAGTTCAGTTGCAATGAAAAGTGTTTTAAAACAAAGTGGTTTTCTTAGATTTACAGGATATTCAGAATCATGTTTTTTTTCCCCCTTTGAATCTTATGGAAGAAACGGATTTCGGCCTTAATACACGTGTCACAGACACACCAACTGTAATAGGACAACAGTGTCCAAATATAACCAAGGTCAGCAAATGGACCTGTCAAGAAACATGAGATAAAATGACATGCAAACATGAGATACAAACTGAAAATGGTGGAGAAACAAAATAAAAACATGAAGAAGTATCTGCAGATAGAAACAGAGTTAACATATTGATTATGATGTGAAATTTCTGAAAAGTCAAAGGTTAATTCTGTGCATCTCTGCTCAAATTCTGCCAAATTTGTTGAGTTTTGCTCCAGCTCTTTCGATTTCTTTTTCTTTCTGAACTCTGACAAATTGTCTGATCTGAACGATAACAGCAAAGCCCCTGTCTCACTTGGATCTCGAGTAATTTGTTATGGACATTAAATGAAAAATTACAAAGTTCCTATGTTTGACAAGGCTCTAAATATTGATGACGTATTGGATTGTGAAAACGTGCCATGAAAATGTTGAAACAAAAACAGAAGTTGCTTCTAAAGCTCAGTAGGTCTGGCAGCATCTGTGAAGAGAAATCACAGTTAACGTTTCAGGTTCAGTGACCCTTCCTCAGAACTGATGGTAGCTAGGAAAATGTTGGTTGATATGCAGAAGGGGCTGGACAGCTGATAATGGAGATTGTTAGTGGCTAAACGTAGAGGGTGTGTAATGGAAGGCGATGTGAGAACTAGGCCTGGTGTATTATTGGTCGGGGGTGAGGACATTGGGGAGTTCAGGGCCGAAAATAATTGAACTTGATTTTGAGTCTGAAGGGCTGTAGGGTCCTCACACGGTAAATGAGGCGTTGTTCTTCCAGTTTGCATTGACGTTTCCTGGAACACTGCATCAAGCCTGAGATATTGGCCAGGGAACAGGATGCGGTATTAAACTGGCAGGCAACTGGAAGCTCAGGGTCATTTGTATACGTACACTTTGGATGTTCAGTGAAGTGGTCCCCCAGGCTACCGTTAGTTTCCCCAATGTAGAGAAGACTACATTGTGAGAAGCGAATCGAGTAGACTAATTGTGGGAAATTTCGGAAAGGTGCTGCTTCATCGGTACGGTGTGGTTGGGCCCTTGGATAGTGAGAAAGGAGGACAGAAGTGCGAACATGTTACACTTTAGGCAGCGGCAAATGAAGTGGGCCTGTGGTGGGAGTGAGGGCGGGGGTAATGGGAGTGAATAAAGAGTGAACCAGGCTGTCCTCGTCCATCCAGAAGGCGGACAATTTTGAGGAGGAAAATATGTATCTGGTGATGGCATCTTGCTGGAGGTGGGGGAAATGGTGGCTGATAATCCACTTCATGTGAATGCTGATGGGATGGTAGGCCAGGACAAGAGGAATTGTCACGCTGTTGCAGGAGGGTAGAGAGACGATGAAATTAGAAATGCAAGAGCTGGGTCAGACCTGGTTGAGGGCCCTCTCGAGAACAGTGCTGGGAAATTCTCAGTTGAGGAAGAAGGTGGACATTTTGGAAATTGACATCATCAGAAGCAATGCAGTGGAGACAGAAAAAATGGTGGAATGGAATGGAGTATGAGCAATAAACAGGTTGTGAGGGTGTATACTCCAGGTAGCTGTGGGAGTCAGTTGGATAATACTGGATATTAGTGGCCTGTCGATCCCCAGAAATGGAAACAGAGATGCTGAGGAAAGGAAGTGATGAGTCAGATAAAGCCTAGGTGAAAGTGAAGGATGGATGCAAATTGGAAGTGAAATCGATGTTTGTTTTTCAAATTCAGGACGAGAGAGAAGCAGAATCAATGATGTAAAGTATGCATTGGAGAAAGAGTTGTGGATGGGTCTGGAATAGAAGTGGAACAGGGAATTGTCTACATACCCCTTGAAGAAACAGGTATGACTGGAGCCCACGTGTGTATCCATGCACCCCCTCTGTGTGGCAGGAGTAGGCTGAAGCAATGGGTCTGCCCGGGCAGCTCTGTTTGTGGATTTTCAGGAGGAGATAGAAGTGAGCTCTGCTATCAGAGGACCATCAGCTTGGGGGCCGTTAAGTGGGGGCAAGTACGGTGTGAATGACCAGATGAAATGTGGTCAATTATCATAGTTGATACAATGGCCTGATGTGGTCATGGCCGGGACTAGCAGGTGATATGAGGAGATAACTGAGAGCTGGCCCTCAGTCTCTGCAATGTAGAGGTCAGTCCACCAGACTACAGCAGCATCACCCTTACCAGCACAGGCTGAATAACAAAGTCAGGTTTGGATCAAAGCACACGGCATACAGCCTGTACAGAGGGTGATTTGTTGGATTGGGTGAGGGGATGCAGAGAAATTAAGACAACCAATGTCACATCGAACATTCTCAATGAACAGATTGAGTTCAAGCAAACAGCAGAGGGAGAGGTCCAGGTGGAGGAAGAGTATTGGAGCTATTCGAAGAGTCTGTGGAACAGGGAACAGAATCTTTGCCCAAAGAAATGGGCACCGAGGAGAAGATGGTGGGAGAAGAGTTCAACGTCATGCCGTACCAGAAATTCATTAAAGTCGGGGCTCAGTGGGATAACGCTGAGACCATTGTTAGGTACATAACATTCAACATCAGAGTGTGGAAGGGTAGAACGGAGGCTGAAGGAACGACAGGAGGTGCATTTGGGGGAGGGGATGCAGTCCGAGTGCAGAGCACGGGTGGGAAGGTAGGTTCCAAGGGGTCATAGACATCTCTGTGTTATTGCATCTTGTGCACCTCATATATCTGATGAGCATGGCGAATGAGCCAGAGAAAGAAATAGAATTGGGGAGTGGTGCAGCCTTGAGCCAATGAGATGTGATGCATTTGCACAGATAAAATGTTGATATCACTGGCACTGCAATCACATGATCAGTCCTCAGGAAGTAACTGAATGAAAATGAATGTAATCTTATTGTAATTCCCTGATTTCATTGGAGTGACACTCAATTAGCAAAGTCTTACTTTTCTGAGATTTTAGACAAAACTGTGAAAACATAATAAATGTTGATGTTATCAACAGGACAAAGTCATCCATGGTTTTGGCAGGTATTAGCAAGGGCAGAGTTTATTTGTCATTCTCAAAAGCTCTGGGGAAGGTGTCATCGTTCAGTGAGGAAATTACCAGGACAGATTTTCCTCCAATTCCCATTGACCCCTGTTTACTCAGGGTCCGTGATGCCACATGAATCAAATACTACTTTGATGCAAGGGAAATTACTCTGATCTCACCTCAAAAGAGGTAAACCATTAAAATAATAAAAAGCAAAAGTGTAAAACACGGCTTGTTTGAAACATGTGCTCACTGTACTCACAACGTTTAAGGGAAAACTGATGCATGGACTTCTGATTTTGAGGAAAGGTTCATCCTATTTGTGATGAGTCTGTTTGGTTATGCACAGTGACACAGAGACAGAAAGACACTCCACTCTGGAACATGGGGAACAAAACAATCCTGTTCACGGTGCATCTCTCAGTGACAGATACACATTATTGTCTGTTTCGATTGGACATTGATCATCCCAATCTCAAAATTCACTGATGATCAATAGCAGAACAGAAGCCAGCGGCTCCCATCATCCCAGTTGGAAAGCAAAAAGGGAATGTGATGGTCAGATGAAGTGGGAGTAATTGGGGAATTGGTGTAACTTACGGTGGGAGTGGCAGAAGGAGGATGTAAAGGGAAAACATCAGTGGAAGAGCATGTAGCAGCGGAAGGGGTAGTGCAAGGGAAGTAGGAGTGTGAGGAAAGAGTAGGACGAAGGAGGAAGAATGAACGATGAAGTTTTATTGATAGGGAAAATCTTGTTTTTGGGGAAGCGGGATTGGGTGCGAAAACTTCACTGTTCAGGAAAATCGAGATCAGGTTTCCATTCAAAATTAAGAAAAGATTTCATGTTCTTTCTTTTCTATCACTTGATTCTTGTTAAGATGATACATGTACTCTATCTTTCTGTATCAAGTGCAGAGGATTTCTTTTCTTGTCTTGTGTGGTGTTTCAACATTTTTGATTTTTCTTTACAGTATGTATTTGCTTCCAATTCAAGGTAGACATGAGAATATGATTTGATCTCCTTCAGTTTGTCCATAACATAGAATTTAATTGAGTATTTATCCTCATCACACTAGCTGATTTAAACAAACAATGAATTAGTCTGTGTCCATCCTGCAGATGAAAAATGTCTCCAGCTCTGGCTATTGCAGTGCCTCCAAAAGGTTAATGATCCAGCGCAAGATGCCAAACCCTAGTTCATCCTAAATTATTTACAAGCTTTATGAATAAAACATGGAAAGTGTAAAAGGTGAATTCAACTCTGTGTCAAAAATGTTATTTCTGGCTTCCTCATAAAAGATGTTAACCAAATCACTCTGTAAATTGGCCAAAATAAGAAAAAACGGACTGGAATTCTCAAATCTTCCTCTGAATAACATCTGGGAAACAGGAAGGAAATCACGGTTTGTTTGTCATATTCATAAATGACGATGGTGAGCATGTGGAAAATGGGGAGGGGGGGGCAGTGGAATGCTGACCAATGTTGTGGATGACACAAAGCTGATCTGAGTGGCTCACAATCAGGAGAATATAAATAGATTATTCAGATAGCCAGATAAATGGCCGATGAAATGTAACACTAAAAAATGTGGGATGATGCATGTCAGAAGTAATAGGACAAGTGAGTACTCAAACTATGAATAGGGAGGGCTAAATTTGCTCGTTTTTTCTTTGCAGCAGGGAAGGTTGAGGAGGGAACCTGCTACAGGTATACTGGAGTATAGGGCTATGGAGAAGATGAATAAACAGAAGCTGTTTCCCTTCGTCAAAGGGTCAAAAACAAAGGAACACATTTTTGAAGTGAAAGGCAGGGATTTGAGAGAGGATTTGTGGAATGTGTTTCGTACTGAGAGAGTGGTATGAATCTGGAATGCATTGTCTCGGAGGGTCGTTGAGGGAGGTAACCTCACAAACATTTACAAAGCCTTTGGATGTGCACTTGCTGGCACAGACGTGATAGGCCTTTAATTCGTTTCATGATTCTATGCGTTGGCAGCCATGAATGCTCTGATATATTCTGAAGCAATAAGCAATGGCAGTTGCTGGTTTGTTCCTTTGACTGGACTCAGTAAGTGGCGAGATCACAAACCAGAATCATCTCATGGAGTTCCAGCATCCAAGCCATCTCTGGGAATATCCAGGGTATTTCACATGCTCAGTTCAAGCATTGTCTAACAACAACACGAGCATTTTTCCAGCTGTTTACCACCATTATTATAGCTACAGCAATGTCATGGACACAGATTTTCCTTCAATATAATGCAGACTTCTAGCTATGAGGTTGCTATTTCTCTGAAGCATAATAAATTACTTCCCAGATATTCACTTTGATAAAAAGCAAGTTTTGCTGTCAGTTATTTATCACAGAATTCCCCACTCCACTCCATCCCTTCAAAATTTACCCTTTAATATTTTCTTGTGCATTGTCTTCCTGATCTCTCACACCTCAATCCCTCACATCCCCCACACTCTTCTTCCTCATTTGTGAATCGCTGATAAACCTGAGCCTCGTCTCTATCATTTATTCCAACTTCCATCTCACAATGTGAACTGATATGATTCCTTCCCTCAGCATGGTCATTAGACTGTCCATGCCTGATGTGCTATTCATCTCAACCTTCTACTCAGTTTCTGACTCGCTGCTTTGGTTACCAAACTCCTGGTTTATTAGTTTAAATCCATTCGACATGCTCGAGCAAAGCTCCCCAAAAGGATGTTGTTGCTCCTCCAGTTAAGATGCAATCTGTCTTTTTTGTACAGGTCCCATCTGTCCTGGAAGAATTCCCAATAATCCAAAAATCTGAAACCAGCAACCATGAACTAGACTTTTAATAACATGTTAAGCTATACCGCCATCCTTATCCTTACCTCTTTTCCATATGGCACGGGGAGTAATTCCGAGATTACAGAGGATTGTTCTGTCTCTCTCTCACACACACACATTCACACACACAATCAGACCGACACTACAATACTTTGCAGAAGAATACCAATAACCTTATAAATAGTCAGAATCTTAACTGGAATGAAGGATTTAGTTAAAGAAAGGACGAGAGAAATTATATTTCTTCTGAATGTCAGTTTGCTCGCTGAGTTGGAGAGTTCATTTTCCGATGGTTCATCACTATCCTAGTGAACATTATCAGTGAGACTCCGGTGAAATGCAAGTTTATGTCCCACTTTCTATTTAAGTGTTTAGGTTTCCTTGATTCAGTGATGTAATTTCCAGTATTAGTGATTTCATGCCTGGTCCGTTTCCTCAGAGAGTGTTAGATGGAATCAAATCGATGTGTTTGTTGATAGAGTTCCGGTTGGATTGCCATGCTTCTCGGAATTCTTGTGCGTGTCTTTCTTTGGCTGGTCCTAGATGGATGTGCAGAGCCAGTCAAAATGATATACTTCCTCATCCGTATGTAAGGATCTAGTGATAGTGGGTCATGTCTTTTTTCTGATTAGTTGTTGTTCATGCATCCAGGTGGCTAGTTTTCTGCCTGTTTTTCCGATGTAGTGTTTGTTACAGTTCTTGCAAGGCTTATTCTTCCTGGAGCAAAACAGACAAAGATGTGAATTATTGTGGTGCTCATAAGTATGAAGAAAGCTGCAGAGTAAAACAGGAAAACTCTGTTTCCGTTAGTTGGCATTACAGCATCAAGGAGTTCTAATTTCAAAATGGTCAGCAAAAGAGCTGGGACTGAGATACTAAAATATTTCTTTATTGAGAGAGTTGTTAGGATTTGGATTAGACTGCCTGGGAGATTTGTAGATGACGATTCAATAAAGAATTGGATATATATTTTTAAATTATGAATTTAATGGGCTACAGAGATAGGGCTGGCAAATGGAAGGTGCTTGGGAAACATTACTGGAGCTGGTGCACACACAGTGGCCAATGGCCTCCTCCTGTACTTTAAAGGCTTGTACTCTATCATGTCTATGATCCAAATAAAAATCAGTATCGAATTATTTCCCATTTTAAGTGCTCGCAAATATCTGATTATTTGGTGCAGGATAAACATTTAAAATGCAAATATTGCAAGGTCAGTCTCATCATGTAGTCTATTTATTACTCAGAACATGAATATTTTAAATGTTATTTTCTGATAACGAAAACAAATATATCATTGCTTTGGCACAAATCTCTTTGAAAAGCTCTGACTTTTCCCTCACACCATAATGTGTTCTTTTTGTTCACTGTCAACATTTCATATTAAGTATCATTCTTTCTAAAAATCGGCAGTTTTCAAATTATTCTTCACTAAAATTTGATAACATAAATCATTCACAGTGCATGTTGAATTATTGCTATTTCTAAGTTGCTGGCTATTAGCTGAAGTTTGTACATTTCACTGAGAAATTTAACTGATTGATTATATATAGATGTATAAGAATGCTAATTTCATTTGATTGTCCAATCGTTTACTCACTCTGAACATGGAATCATTGAGAAGCCGACCATTTTCAAAATGTTGGAGTGGCAATGCATTGTTTTGAATCCTGACATTGAATATATAATTCTGATCACAACAGTTAGGTACCATGTTCTTTATTCGATATAAAATAAAATGTGCATTCTTTATTTTTGTGTTACAAAAAATTGATAGGAGTTTATACATTACTCCCATAAATATAGAATCGACCCAATTGTTTTCAGAGATTATTGCTCAGTTGAATAATCATACTTCATATCTCATTTTTGTCCAATTCACGAAACATAGCTAATAGTTGATTATTGTTCGGGTCAGTAAACTCAACACCTTGCAATGAGCTACGCTAAAAATGGCTTCCAAAAGATTTGGAATCATTTACAGTGTTACTGGAATTCACAGTTGCCTGTGATGCTGAGTGACACACTGACCTGCTCCTAAATCTGTGCAAAGAGTTTCTAACCTGGGTCAGGGCAGTTAGTCAAACATTTCTTCACAAAAAATGATTTGGAATCCACCCTGGGAAAGGTGGGAGCTCGCTAACAGACTATTACTGGTCTCAGTGTAGCTACAAATAATGTCCAAATTAGATATCAATGGCTACCCAGTAACCAGGTTTTTAAAAAAAACATCTCCAGTCAGAGCCTGGCCCGTTGGGTAGATGTGTCAACATGCAGTGTCAGAATCACACCGCGCAACTTACTGATGGTGCTGACACCTGGCCTACCTCCCAGACTCCATACATCTGCACCCTGGACCAGATGCTGGGAAAAGACGTTAAAAAGTTGAGAGTCTGATGCACTTTCTTGAGTCTCACAAAGAAACCTCTGAAACCATACCCAATAAATGTCACCTTCATTATCACCAGTATCAAAATGAAATTTTACATCTCTGTGGATGACCAGAGATTAATACACGGTTCACCAAACAGAATATATCTGAAGAAAACAGCAGCAAACGGCAGGCCAAGAAGCACGTTAAGAACTGAACTTGGCAGATTCTGTTTGGTGTGTGGTGACCTACACATATTGTACTGGCACTCAGGTAACTGTAACAATGCACAACGTAAATGTAAGTTTTGACCTAATACCTCGTCAAAGCTTCCTGATCTCACACACATCACTCCCTCACACACTCAAGAATTGATGAGAACCTACAAGCTTGGTGAAACAGGAATCATAGTGCAGGCCCTTCAGCCCTTGACATCCTGCCGACATTTTATCCTGTTCTAAGATCAAACTAACCTACATACCGTTCATTATACGATCATTCATGTGTCTGTCCACACACCCACACTCTCTGCGTAAAGAACCTACCTCGGACATCTCCCATAAATATTCCTCCAATTACCTTAAAATCGTGCCCACTCATCATAGCCATTTCCGTTTTGGGTGAAAGCTTCTGGCTATCCACTCTATCTATGCCTCTAATCATCTTGTCCACCTCTATCAAGTCATGTTCCATAGAGCTGCAGCATAACCTCACTGCTTAAACTCAACCCCCATGCTAATGAAAACATCATCCGGCTTCTTAAGAACCTTATCAACCTGGGTGGCAACTTTGTGAGAGTTATGACATGGATCATCAGATCCCACTGTTACTCCACAACGTATGAATACTACATTTAACCGTGTATTATGCATTCAAATTTGACCTTCCAAACTGAATTGCTTCACAATTTTCCAGGTTGAACTCCAACTGTCTCTTATCA
Source organism: Chiloscyllium punctatum (assembly GCF_047496795.1). NCBI lineage: Eukaryota > Metazoa > Chordata > Chondrichthyes > Orectolobiformes > Hemiscylliidae > Chiloscyllium > Chiloscyllium punctatum. The sequence goes on from NC_092751.1 coordinate 27,542,924, forward strand.
GCCCAGTTCACCCTCCTGTCAATGTCCAGTGCAAACTACAATAGACCTCCACATTACACACAATTCCACTATACTTTGTTAATTTGAAAAACTTACTAATCCACCTTCCCTCTTCCTCATCGAAGTCATTTATAAATATCACAAACAGCAGAGGCCCCAGAACCGATCCCAATGGATCACCAATGGTCACCGAGCTCCAGACTGAATACTTGCCATTTACCATCCCGCTCTGTCTTCTATGGACCAGTCCATTCTTCATCAAGACAGGCCGGTTTCCCTGTATCTGATGCGTCCTTACTTTCTGAATGAACCTACCATGGGGAAATTTACCAAACGCCTGGTTAAAAACCATGTACTCCACATCCACGACTCTCGCTTCTTCAATGTGTTTGATCCCATCCTCAAAGAATTCAGTAAGGTTTGTGAGGCATGACCTGCCCCTCACAAAGCCATGTTGACTATTTCTAACCAAACTGATTTGGAAGTAATCATAAATTGTGACTCTCAGAATCCTCTCCAAATCTTTGCCCAATGCTGATGTAAACTGACTGGTCTGTAATTCTCAGGATTATCCCTATTCCATTACCTGAACAAGGGAGTTACATTTGCCACCCTCCAATCATCTGGCACTACTCCAATGGAGAGTGAGGACGCAAAGATCATCTCCAAAGGTACAGTAATCTCTTCGCTCTCTTCCTGTAGGAAGCCAGGGTGGATCCCGTCTCGCCTAGGAGATTTATCTATCCCTATGTTTGTATTTCAATCAGTCTGTACTTCACCTCACCATGTCTACTCACTGTCCAACTATCTGATTGACTGCTTTCCATTTCAGGGCTCTATACAGTGCTGCTTTCCTGAACACATATTGTTCCCTATAACCTGTTAATCATGGAATGGAAAACATGGGAAGGCACCAATGCCTTCCTGATGAAAGGCTGATGCCCAAAGCTTTGACTCTCCTGCTCCTCAAATGCACCTGATATGTTGTGCTTTTCCAGCGCCACAGTTTTCGACTCTGATCACCAGCATCTCCAAAGGGCTGTCCCCTCTGCACACTAAGCAGGCAATTAATCAGCAGAAACTCGCTGTATTTAGAGCTGACCGTTCAGTTCTGGAAAGTTGCATTTGATGAATACATTTACTGAAAACGAAATTACTATTCAACAAATATTCATTCAGTCCCAGAGTTACAGTTTTGGTTCATGGATTAGGCAGCTTGATAACGAGCAGTCAATGACTGAAGAACTCCGAAGTACAGAGTATTCCAGGTAATATATTCCAGGCTGGATGTGCTTTCCCTTAATGTTGGGTATGTTATCGGACAGGCAGATGTGATAAGGGAATGAGCTGACACGTGGAATTGTGACATTTTTGCCATTACAGAGATGTGCATGAGGGAGGTCAGGGCTGACAACTCAATATTCTGCGGTGCAAGAACTATAGGCAGCAGAGGAGAGGGGTAAAGGAGGAGGTGGTGATGCATTATTAGTCATTATGGAGTCAGTTGCTGCAGAAAGAAGGGAATTAAATCGGAAAGAGAAGCTTAAAGCAGGTACAAATTGAGCAGGTCAATGGAGGCAATTACCATTTGTGTAAGGCTAAACTTAAAACGGAAGTGGAAGCGTAAATATGAGGCGTGAAAAAACATTAGCGGGTAGTATGAGCGGGTTGAGAGAGATAGGGAGTAGTATATGATTTGGGAGGGGCTTAGAGATATAGGGAGGGGTGTAGGGTTTGGAGTGGATTAGAGCGATAGGCAGGCGTGCAGGGTTTGAGAGAGTTATGGAGTTGTATATGGTTTGAAGGAGGTTGGAGAGATAGAGAAGGGTTACGGATTGGAGGGGGTTGGACGGATAGGGAAATGTGTAGGTTTGGAGGCGTTAGAGAGATAGGGAGGAGTGCAGGGTTTGAGAGAGATACGGAGTAGCATAGGGTTTGGAACAGGTTAGTGAGATAGGGAAGGGTGTAGGGATTGGAGGGGATTAGAGAGGTAGGGAAAGGGTTCGGTGGGGTTGAGTAAGTAGGGAGAAGTATAGGGTTTAGAGGGTTCAGAAATATAGGGAGGAGAGCAGGGTTTAGAATGGGTTAAGGAAATAGAGTGTGGTGCAGGGGCGAGAGTAGGTTGAAGAGATAGGGAAGGGAGTAGTGATTGGAGGAGTTTAGAGAGCTAGGCAGGGGTGCAGTACTTGGAAAGGGTTAAGGAGATAGGGAGGGGTGTCGGGTTTGAAGGAAGTTAGAGAGATATAAAAGGGGTACAGTGCATGGAGGGTGTTATAGAGATAGCAAAGGCAGTAGGGGCTGGAGGACGTTATATAGATGGGATGGGTGGAAGGTTTGGAAGAGGTTATAGAGATAGAGAGGAACGTAGGGTTTGGGGAAGGAAAGAGAGATAGCAAAGGGGGTAGGTATGGAGGAGGTTTGAAGCTCGTTGTGTCAGATCAAACACTGACACAGAAACCTCCTGCTGACTCCCCCCTCCCTCAGCCTCACGGTGTCAGAACAAACACTGACACAGAAACCTCCTGCTGACCCCCCCCCCCCTCCCTCAGCCTCACGGTGTCAGATCAAACACTGACACAGAAACCTCCTGCTGACCCCCCCCCCCCTCCCTCACGGTGTCAGATCAAACACTGACACAGAAACCTCCTGCTGACTCCCCCCTCCCTCAGCCTCACGGTGTCAGAACAAACACTGACACAGAAACCTCCTGCTGACCCCCCCCCCTCCCTCAGCCTCACGGTGTCAGAACAAACACTGACACAGAAACCTCCTGCTGACCCCCCTCCCTCAGCCTCACGGTGTCAGATCAAACACTGACACAGAAACCTCCTGCTGACTCCCCCCCCCCCCCCACCCCCTCAGCCTCACGGTGTCAGATCAAACACTGACACGGAAACCTCCTGATGACTCCCCTGCCTCAGTGTTCCTCTACATTGAACAACACTTGGAGGAAGCAAAGAGACTGACAGAGCTGGCGGATGTATACTGTGTGGGCCATTTCAAAACCACCACCAAGAGGAGCTCAGCAGCAGCATTACTGATCGAGGTGGTCGATTTAAAAGGACACAACTGCTTCACTGCGTCTGCACCGGGTCAGGGGGGAACGACTGATAGGTAGAAACATCCTTGACCTCACCATCACCAACCTACCGGCTGCAAACACATTGTTCAATGACTGTATTGGGAACGGTGAACTACCGCACACAGTATTTTTGGAGACATTTTCCACTTTTACATTGTGAAGACCCCTGTGTATATGTGACACCATCACTGTGCTCCAATAGATTTTGGAATTTTGCACTGGCCTGTATGAGGTGGTTCGGGTCATTACCAACAGCAGCAGAATTGTACTCCAGTATAATTTTCACTATCACTGCCTGGCATATACTTCACGTTATCCTGGCCGTCAAGCCAGGGATACACCCTTGATAAATGGAGAAAACAGGAAGGCCTGACTATAGTAGCACCAAATACACCTCCGAATGAGATGAAGTTACTAAATTGGGCCACTTACTCACCACATGGTATAAATAGCAAATGAGACACAGATGTAACCAGTGAATCAGACCTAATCTCTACAGTCTGGGTGAGTAGTGGTGGACAATCACACAACTCACTGGAGGAGAAGAATACACCAATACCACCTTCCTGAATGATGGAAGGGCTTAGCACAACAATAGAAATCTAAGGCTGAAACATTCATAGCAATGTTCAGGCAGAAATAGTCTCCTCCAGATGGCAGTCTTCAGCTAATCCGACTCACTTTGTGTGATGTCTACAAACAGCTGGAGGGATTGGAGAAGGCAAAGGCTGTGGGCCATGATAACATTCCATTCCGGCTGTTCCTGCTGGGATACAGCACTGGGACCTACCTGACAATGTTGGAAACTATCCGGGTGTGTTTTGTAGACACACAGACAAAACATCGGACAATCAGTGACTACCCCATTGCTCTAATCCCTGTCATTAATGAAGGAATGACAGATGTCACCCACAGTGGGGTCAAGCAGCACTTCCTCAGTACTAACCTGTTCGGTTAGTACTAAAGCTCAGTTTGGGCTCTCATCCCTTGGGCTCATTGAAGCCTTGGTTTAATGATATACAACAAGAGAACACACAGCTGAATTCGAGAGGTGAGGTGACAGTGACTGCACTTTTTACATGATCATAACTGCATTTGACCAAATGTCATATCCAGGATTAACGTCAAACCTGGAGCAAATAGGAATCGTCTGCACTGGCATGAGTTATACCTGGTACAAAGGAAGGTGGCTGGGGTTGGTGGAGAGCAGCCATCTCAGCTTCACCGCAGTTCCCCAGGGACGGGGTTTCTGGGTAAGCCTGTAGATCAGAAATGTAAAGGTAGGACACCATACTCCTACAGAATAATAGGGACAACTGGCGGTAGTTGAACTGGACAGTTATCATACCTCAAGTAAGGGAGAGATTGAGTAGGACAGTCCTTTAGTCACCCAAGGAATTGAACCCACACTGTTGGCATTAATCTGTATTATAAACCAACCATCCAACTGATCGAGCTAACCAAATCCTCACACAGCTCTGTGTGATAGATATTGTAATATAATTCCATTCAGATATGTTGGTAAACACCTCTGGAGCAGGTGGAACTAGAAGCAAACTTCCTAGCTCAGAGAGAGGGACAGCATCAGTGAGCTGTAAGAGTGCTCTCTGCCCTAGGCCCTATAATTTTCAGCTGCTTCATAAATGACTGTAAAATCACAAGTGAGGATGTTTGCCAATGATTGGACAGTATTCAACACCATTCATGATTTACTCAGATACTGAAGCAGTCCTTGTCCAAATGTAACAGAACCTGGAGATATGCAGGTTTGTGCTTAACAGTGACAATCCCATTTCCATTACACATGTGCCAGACAACGATTACTGATATCAATGGAAAATTGAACCACATCCTCTAACGTTCAATTCCACCACCATCACTGAACAAACACCAAACAATATTGCGGGGATTATCGTTAACCTGAACTGGACTGACCATATGATTTCATTACCTATTCCTGTGAAGGGCTTATGCTAAAACATTGACTTCTCCTGTACCTCAGATGCTGCCTGACCTGTTTTGATTTTCCAGCGCCACTTTTTGACGCACATAACTTCATTGGCTACAAGAATATGTCAGGGACTAGAAATTCTGCAGGAATAACTCACCTCAAAATTTCCAAAAGCCTGTCACCTATTGCTAAGACACATGTTGAATGTGTGTGTGATTAAATACTTCCATTTGCCTGTGTGAGTGCAGCTTCACCCCTCATCCACTGACGATCAGTAGCAGAAATACCTGCCATCTAATCAATACTCTGCAGAAATTTATCCAGGCTCCTTACAACGTACCTCTGAAACCCCCGACCATCGAGAAGGACAAGGGAAGCAGATACACGGGACCCCCACCGTGTTCGCGTTCTGTTCCAAGCTATCTACCATCCTGATTGGGAAGTATATTGTCGATCCTTCAGTGTCACTGTTTTAAGTTCCCTATCTATCAATAAATGCCGTCCCAATCACATTTCATGAATAAATTAACAGAAAAATTTTTACTCGACCTGTTCAATACTGGACACTGTGTTTTGGGTTTTGTGAGCTCCGGCTGGTTGGTCCAGGCAGTACCTTGCATGTTGTGAACAGCTGAAGGGATATGCTGTTTGAAACAATCTGTCAGTCTCTCAGAGGCATGGCCCACATACTGAGCATCACACAGACACTGGCATTCTCATCCCACATTACTGAGCTTTGAGATAGACAGAAGCAACTGAAAACATACTCATATCTGACTGGAACTGTTTAAACACACAGTGATATTGTTGCCACGAAAATTATTATGAGTGAATATTTAGCAGGGAGAAAGTGAGGACTGCAGATGCTGGAGATCAGAGACAAAAAGTGTGATTCTGAAAAAAAACTCAGACGTTCAGCCAGCATCTGAGGAGCAGGAAAATCGACTATTTGTTAACAATATTAATACAAGGGAAATAATTGTATATTTTCAAAGTTCTTGTACTTAATTGTAATTTGTTCTTGGGTGTGGCAATGAGACTCATCATTTCAATGCTGCTTACTGTGAGTTTTCATCATATTGTTGTTATAACAGTGTACTGAATAAATGGATGGATTTTATGCTTGTTGGACAAACTATAAGTTGGTATTATGAAAGGATATCGGACCTTTAGTAAAGAGACTTTGCTGTTAATGTTTAGAACAATGCTGCAAACATTTACACAGAGATTTCCAGCTCAATTCAAACACAAGGTTGTTGGGCTGGGATCATGCTGGCCATCACTAGAGCTGCACAATTCTGTTTGGATACTGACATTGTGGGGCTAACATACACTAGATATGGTTTATGAGGGATTCAATGTAAGATGCCATGTGCTGCAGGAGTCCATCACCTTTATAACACATTCATTCAGGATCGGGTCGAAGGTGCAGAATTACAGAGTTTAGGTGGCACGCAAGAAGAGATTTACTTGCAAGATATGGCTGTTTATAGGTCATTGTTATAAATATTGAACTGCATCTGGACCAGTGCCATGTGCTAGTCCATTGACCAGTCTGCCCTACACACATCTCCCTGTTGTTCAGGTGTACCTCTAATCAGTCTATTCTGAGGGAGTGTGTGTGCAACTGCCCAGCTCCAGTTGGGAAGCTCTTTGTCAGATTTTGGAGATGGCCAGTGTTTTGGAGGTCCTAGTGAGACCCAATAACACTGTGTCGGAATTCAGGCTTTTCCTCAAAGTCATTTTCAACAGCTTTGCTGCCTACAAGATGGTGTGTTCACTGATCTGTACATGAATCGGTTGTTTACTACAGTCACTGAATTGTGTAATAGTTAAGTGTGCGCTCTGGTAATTCAATTATTGTTCACTTCAATTGTTTTCAACTGAAAAACAATGATGGTTGGTTTATTTTAAAATATGTAAGAAATAAAGTGATATTAACTCTTCATTACAGAAAATGTGAAAGTGACCTGTTATATATTTCCCATGAACTAATCAAGCAACAGTCAGATATTGTCTGTAAAGCAGGATTTTGTGAACAGGACAATGTCCCAGGCAACATCACCACCCTCTCTGGTAGGTTCTGTCCCACTGACAGGACACAGCCAGACAAAGGGCGACTGCTCATTGGTATATAGTCAATATAGGGTGGGGCGGGGTGGTGGCTCAATGGCTCAGTGGTTAGCACTACTGCCTCACAGCATCAGGGTCCCAGGTTCGATTCCAGCCTCAGGCAAATGCCTGTGTGGAGTTTGCAAATTCTCTCTCTGTCAGCGTGGGCTTCCTCCCACAGTCCAAAGATATGCACCTCAGTTGAATTGGTCATGTTAAACTGCCCATAGTCGTCAGTGCATTAGTCAGAGATGGTCGGTGTGGACTGATTGAGCTGAAGGGCCTGTTCCCATCCTGAAAGGAACCGAATCTAGTGATAGTGCTGGATCCTGTGGTTGCGAGACTGCTCTGCAGCAGGATAGGGTGGAATCAATAAAAGGGAATATATAATTGATCACATCATCACCGATCTGTCTGCTGCAGATACACCCCTCCATCTCAAATATCAGTAAGAATGGTCACTGCACAATGGGGAGCAAGGGTTACCTTCACATTTTGCAGACCCTCCTCACTATGATATGTAGCCCCTTGAGTACTGAATGGGATAGAATTTAAACAGATTGAATAATTAATGATGATGCAGCCATGAGGTGCAGAGGGCCATCAGCAGCAGCAGAATCATACTCTGTACAGCGCATACATTATGCAACTTCACACCCGGACATACCTCCCAGTGTACAGTAACCATCATGGCCCGATATACCTCCCACTGTACAGTAACCATCACACCCCGGCAGACCTCCCACTGCACATTAACCATCACACCCCGACATACCACCCACTGTACAGTAACCATCACACCCCGACATACCTCCCACTGTACAGTAACCATCACACCCCGACATACCTCCCACTGTATAGTAACCATCACAGACCGACATACCTCCCACTGTACAGTAACCATCACGTCCCGACATACCTCCCACTGTACAGTAACCATCACGGCCCGACATACCTCCCACTGTACAGTAACCATCACGGCCCGACATACCTCCCAATGTACAGTAACCATCACACCCCGACATACCTCCCACTGTACAGTAACCATCATGGCCCGACAACCCTCCCACTGTACAGTAACCAGAACGGCCCGACATACCTCCCACTGTACAGTAACCATCACACCCCGACATACCTCCCACTGTACTGTAACCATCACAGCTCGACATACCCCCCACTGTACAGTAACCATCACGGCCCGGCATACCTCCCTCTGTAAAGTAACTATCACACCCCGACATACCTCCCACTGTACTGTAACCATCACACCCCGACATCCTCCCACTGTACATTCACCGTCACGGTCCGACATACCTCCCACTGTACAGTAACCATCACGGCCCGACATACCTCCCACTGTACACTCACCGTCACGGTCCGACATACCTCCCACTGTACAGTATCCATCACGGCCCGACATACCTCCCACTGTACAGTCACCGTCACACTCCGACATACCTCCCACTGTACAGTAACCATCACACCCCGACTTACCTTCCACTGTACAGTAACCATCACACTCCGACATACCTCCCACTGTACAGTAACCATCACAATCCGACATACCTCCCACTGTACAGTAACCATCAGGGCCTGACATACCTCCCACCGTACAGTAACCGTCACAGCCCGACATACCTCCCACTGTACAGTAACTGTCACGTCCTGACATACCTCCCACTGTACAGTAACCATCACGGCCCGACATACCTCCCACTGTACAGTAACCGTCACGTCCTGACATACCTCCCACTGTACAGTAACCATCACACCCCGACATACCTCCCACTGTACAGTAACCGTCACAGCCCGACATACCTCCCACTGTACAGTAACCGTCACGTCCTGACATACCTCCCACTGTACAGTAACCATCACACCCCGACATACCTCCCACTGTACAGTAACCGTCACAGCCCGACATACCTCCCACTGTACAGTAACCGTCACGTCCTGACATACCTCCCACTGTACAGTAATCATCACACCCCGACATACCTCCCACTGTACAGTAACCATCACGACCCGACATACCTCCCTCTGTGCAGTCAACATCACATATCGACATAAATCCCACTGTACAGTAACCATCAAAGCCCGACATACCTCCCTCTGTACAGTCAACATCACATATCGACATAAATCCCACTGTACAGTAACCATCACGGCCCGACATACCTCCCACTGTACAGTAACCATCACGGCCCGGCATACCTCCCACTGTACAGTAACCATCACGGCCCGGCATACCTCCCTCTGTACAGTAACCATCACACCCCGACATACCTCCCACTGTACAGTAACAAACACACCCCGACATACCTCCCACTGTACAGTAACCATCACACCCCGACATACCTCCCACTGTACAGTAACAATCACACCCCGACATACGTCCCACTGTACAGTAACAATCACACCCCGACATACCTCCCACTGTACAGTAACAATCACACCCCGACATACCTCCCACTGTACAGTAACAATCACGGTCCGACATACCTCCCACTGTACAGTAACCATCACGGTCCGACATACTTCCCACTGTACAGTAACCATCAAAGGCCGACATACCTCCCACTGTACAGTCAACATCACATATCGACATACTTCCCACTGTACAGTAACCATCAAAGCCCGACATAGGTCCCACTGTACAGTAATCATCACACCCCGACATACCTCCCACTGTACAGTAACCATCACGGCCCGACATACCTCCCACTGTACAGTAACCATCACACACCGACATACCTCCCACTGTACTGGACCCATCACACCCCGACATACCTCCCTCTGTACAGTAACCATCACAACCCAACATACCTCCCACTTTACAGTAACCATCACAACCCGACATACCTCCCACTGTACTGTAACCATCACACCCCGACATACCTCCCACTGTACAGTAACCATCACAACCCGACATACCTCCCACTTTACAGTAACCATCACACCCCGACATACCTCCCTCTGTACAGTAACCATCACAACTCAACATACCTCCCACTGTACAGTAACCATCACACCCCGACATACCTCCCACTGTACAGTAACCATCACACCCCGACATACCTCCCACTGTACAGTAACCATCACACCCCGACATACCTCCCAATGTACAGTAACCATCACACCCCGACATACCTCCCACTGTACAGTAACCATCACACCCCGACATACCTCCCACTGTACATTAACCATCACAACCCGACATACCTCCCACTGTACAATCACCATCACACCCCGACATACCTCACACTGCACAGTAAACATCACGGCCCGACATACCTCTCACTGTACAGTAACCATCACACCCCGACATACCTCCCACTGTACAGTAACCATCACACCCCGACATACCTCCCACTGTGCAGTAACCATCACACCCCGACATACCTCCCACTGTACAGTAACATCACGGCCCGACATACCACCCACTGTACAGTAACCATCACACCCCGACATACCTCCCTCTGTACAGTAACCATCAAACCCCGACATACCTCCCACTGTACAGTAACCATCAAACCCCGACATACCTCCCAATGTACAGTAACCATCACACCCCGACATACCTCCCACTGTACAGTAACCATCACGGCCCGACCTACCCCCCACTGTGCAGTAACCAACACACCCCGACATACCTCCCACTGTGCAGTAACCATCACGGCCCGACATACCCCCCACTGTACAGTAACCATCACGGCCCGACATACCCCCCACTTTAAAGTAACCATCACGACCCGACATACCCCCCACTGTACAGTAACCATCACGGCCCGACATACCTCCCACTGTACAGTAACCATGACACCCCGACATACCTCCCACTGTACAGTAACCATTACAACCCGACATACCTCCCACTGTACAGTAACCATTACACCCCGGCATACCTCCCACTGTACAGTAACCATTACACCCCGACATACCTCCCACTGTACAGTAACCATCACGGCCCGACATACCTCCCACTGTACAGTAACCATCACAACCCGACATACCTCCCACTTTACAGGAACCATCACGGCCCGACATACCTCCCACTGTACAGTAACCATCACACACCGACATACCTCCCACTGTACGGTAACCATCACACCCCGACATACCTCCCACTGTACAGTAACCATCACGGCCTGACATAACTCCCACTGTACGGTAACCATCACGGCCTGACATTCCTCCCTCTGTACAGTAACCGTCACGTCCTGACATACCTCCCACTGTACAGTAACCATCACACCCCGACATACCTCCCACTGTACAGTAACCATCACAGTCTGACATAACTCCCACTGTACAGTAACCATCACACCCAGACATACCTCCCACTGTACAGTAACCGTCACGGCCCGACATAACTCCCACTGTACAGTATCCATCACACCCCGACATACCTCCCACTGTACAGTAACCATCACACCCCGACATTCCTCCCACTGTACTGTACCCATCACGGTCCGACATACCTCCCACTGTACAGTAACCACACGGCCCGACATACCTCCCACTGTACAGTAACCATCACAACCCGACATACCTCCCACTGTACAGTAACAATCACACACCGACATACCTCCCACTGTACAGTAACAATCACACCCCGACTTACCTCCCACTGTACAGTAACCATCACACCCCGAAATACCTCCCACTGTACATTAACCATCACACCCCGACATACCTCCCACTATACAGTAACCATCACAACCCGACATACCTCCCACTGTACAGTAACAATCACACCCCGACATACCTCCCACTGTACAGTAACCATCACACCCCGACATACCTCCCACTGTACAGTAACAATCACACCCCGACATACCTCCCACTGTACAGTAACCATCACACCCCGACATACCTCCCACTGTACAGTAACCATCACACCCCGACATACCTCCCACTGTACAGTAACCATCACACCCCGACATACCCCCCAGTGTACAGTAACCATCACGGCCCGACATACCTCCCACTGTACAGTAACCATCACACCCCGACATACCCCCCACTGTACAGTAACCATCACGGCCCGACATACCTCCCACTGTACAGTAACCATCACACCCCGACATACCTCTCACTGTACAGTAACCATCACACCCCGACATACCTCCCAATGTACAGTAACCATCACACCCCGACATACCTCCCACTGTACACTCACCGTCACGGTCCGACATACCTCCCACTGTACAGTAACCATCACGGCCCATCATAGCTCCCACTGTACAGTAACCATCATGGTCTGACATACCTCCCACTGTACAGTAACCATCATGATCTGACATACCTCCCACTGTACAGTAACCGTCACACCCCGACATACCTCCCACTGTACAATAACAGTCACACCCCGACATACCACCCACTGTACAGTAACCGTTCACGGCCCAATTCCCTCCCAGTCTACGTGTGCTATCAAGAGCGACATGGTGGCTCAGTGTTTAGCACTGCTCCCTCACAGCACCACGGTCCTCAGTTCGATTCCGGCCTTGGGTAATTAACTGTGTGGAGTGTGCACATTTCCTCTGCGTCTGCATGGGTTTCCTAGCACCGTCCAAAGATGTGCAGGTCAGGTGTATTGACCACATTAAATTGCGAACTGTTTTAGTCATAGAGAAATGGGTGTGGATGGGTTACTCTTTGCAGGGTTGGTGTAGACTGGTTGGGCCAAAGGACCTGTTTCCACACTGTAAGGAATCTCATCTCCTCTCCAAGGTTCAAGTCAGGAATATGATGGAATAATCACTTGCCTGAATGAGTGTAGCTCCAACAGTACTCTAGTATGGACTTACTAGCAACAGGTAACACAGTTGCATGGGGAAGATCATGTCTCACAAACTTGATTGAATGTTTCGAGGAAGTGACAAAATTGATTGATGAGGGCATGGGGCTGGATGTTGGCCGTTTGGACATGAGCAAAGCCTTTGATATGGTTCCTTATGGCAGGCTCATACAGAAGGTGAAGTGAAATGGGATCAGCGGTCAGTTAGTAAGATGGATAGAGAACTGCTTTGTCACACAAGGCAGAGTAGTGATGGAACAGTGTTTTTGTGACTGGAGATCTGTAAATAGATTGGCGGAGTTGCAGATTGTGAGGATGATTGCCAGAGAATACAGCAGGATATAGGTCAGCTGCAGACTTGGACAGAGAGAACACCGATGTAACTTTATTTGGACAATTGTGACGTGATGCATTTTAGAAGGTCTAATGCAGGAGAAAAGTATAAAATGGATGGAAAAACTACTGGCCGCATCAACATCCAAAGAGATCTAGGTGTACAGCTCCACAGTTCCGTAAAAGTGGTAACACGGGTTGAGAGGGTGATCAAGAAAACTGACGGCAAACTTGCAGACAGGCATCGGAACATGCAGTATGAAAATTAGTAGGTCATATTGCAGCTGTAGAAAAACTTAGTTCGAAGAACATTTAGAATATTGTGTACAGTACTGGTTGCCACACGATGCTGAAGTGTTGGAGAGGGTACGGAAAAGTTTTAGCAGCATTTTGTCTGGTTTGGAGGGTATTAGCCAAAAGGAGAAATTGAACACACATGGTTTGTTTGCACCTGGGCATCATTGGCTATGGGGCTACCTGATAGATATTTACAAAATTATCAGAGGCATAGATAGAAGGACAGTTAGAAGCTTTTCCCCAGAGTAGAAATATCAATTACTCAGGACCGTAGGTTTTAGGTAAAAGGGAGAAAGTTCAGGAGATGAGATCGGCAAGGTTTATTTTTGCTGTTCCAGACAGAATGTGGAAGTGCCTGGAATGCACTGATAGAGGGGAAGGAGCTAATACAGCAAGGTTGAAGAGGGATCTTGGCACAGATATGAGTAAGTAGGGAACAGAATGACATAGAGGGTATTGGAGCAAAAAATCTTTTGTTTCAACTTTTGAAAGGCATCGTGTGTCAGTGCGGGCTTGCTGGGCTGAAGGGCCTGTTCCTGTACTGGACTGTTCATTAAGACAAGATTTGAGAGCAGGAGTGACGAGATGCTCACTGAATGATTAGTGATGATCAAAAGGCACATTATTGTGTATCCCCCCTCCCGCCCCCCATCAACCTGCAGCTTCATATCCTCCCCCACTGTGGGGAAACTCAATATAGAGAATTTGACATGAAAGTCAGACCTGGTATCTGGTGACTCCATCTTGCTGCTCGCTCCTGCAGACTTCTATCCTGGACACCAACGTCTCGGGAGAAACTGCATGAACAGAAGCTGCATGTACTCCACACCCACCAATGCTGACATCTGACACATGTCAGCTTCACCATGCCATCCCAGCACATCTCCGACCCACTGACAGTACGCTTCTACACTTCAATGCTGCAGCTCAGGGTGCACTGACAACTCTCATTGCAATGCTGCTGCAAGGACACTGTGCTCAGGGACACACACCCAGCTCATGGACTGTCCCACTGGGCTGCTCACTCCGTTTTTTTACACATTCACTTTGAGCTGACTTGAATGTTCACAGAATTATTGCCTCGCCTTACCCTGTCTTTCGCAGTGTTTCCCCGCAGCCAGAGCTACCAGGCTCACCCGCCTGCTGTCTTGTCTTTGTGTTTAGCACAGACACAAACTCAGGAAGCTTGATATCATTGTCCAGTCAGTCACGGTGCCCAGCACAGTGAGTCAGGGGGAGTTTCAGATCCCAGTCCGGGAGCTTGGACACAGTCAGTCACGGTGCCCAGCACAGTGAGTCAGGGGGAGTCTCGGATCCCAGTCCGGGGGCTTGGACACGGTCAGTCATGGTGCCCAGCACAGTGAGACAGGGGGAGTCTCAGATTCCAGTCCGGGGGCTTGGAAACGTTCAGACAACCTCTCGTAGTTGTTAGGGTCAGGATCCTTCACCAGTTAGGGGGCGAGAAGCAGAATGTAGGGAGCCCCCTATCCCTCTTGGCTCTTTCTGCTCTCATGTGGGGTGGTTCTTTCTGAAATGTGACAATTACCAAGCGGTATTAAGGGAGGTAGAATTGTTTGTTACAGCTGGTACAGACCGAGAGAAGGTGCTGCATTCAGTGAGAGTGGGAGAACATGAGCCATTGTGGGAGGTGGGTGCAGTAACAGAGAGACAGTGAGGGCGAGCTCACAAAGTGCAGATGGTGGTACTTACCATGGTGGAGTGGAGAAGGTCACTGACCTCCTTCCAACACTGCGGGGCATTCACCCAGCAGGCTGGCACCTCACTGACACAGGGGTCAACCACCAACCAAGCTGGCAGGGTATAGTATCATGGCCTCCCCTGCCAGTCCTGGAGGAAGATAATGTCCCTCTCATGCACCATGCCATCCACCAGAACCTCAGTGGCTTGGTCTCAAAGTGAAGCCCCAGTTTTACCCCCTATGCCATGTCCAGGGTGTTTCGAATTGACAATCTAAGAGTGTAATGACTTTTTACTAATGGCACCTGGAACAGGGAGGCCGGTGCATTCTGGGATATCCAGTCAGTGAACAGTTGTTATGACGAAGGGGAAAATCATCGTGTTAGTGTCAGATGAGAAGATAACCACGTGTGCAGGGAGGGTAGTTAATGAGGCAGATTGGGGATTGTATCGTGAGAAAATGCACTTCACCTTGTGGAGAGAAACCCTCCATAAATCCTGATTAAAGTGAGACTTGACCAAATCATAAGATGGGTTAGGCCTCTGTTTGTCTGAATCAAAGTAGGGATGCAGTGTGAAACACTGGGAGCAACAAAGTTGGAGTGGAGAATTACAAAGGCGATTCAAATCCTTAAAAAGGGGTAATACAACGTTCCAAACTGTTAAATTGAGCCGTGGAAAATTCCTGCTTTATAGTTACCTACATTATCCAATCCTCATTGGATGCAGGAATGGTGCTGGAGGCCTGGAGAATGGCTAATACCGCAACTTTGTTTAATGTGGACTGACTGAATAGGTCAAGGCTGGAATTCTGAGACAGTGGATAAACGGTCACTGAGGAAGTCTCAGGGACTCCAGGACATTCGGTCTGGATTTGTGCAAGGAAGATCGAGTGTAATTAATCTGACCATATCAGTCTGAGGCAGTAACTTGGAACTGCATGTGACTTAATTGGATTTAATGAGCGATCCCATGGCAGACAGTTTAAAAACAGAAACTCGGCCTGGACGGAATTTCACATTGGCCCCAAGGTCCCGTACTTCCCGCGGGAGCCTGTGCCCCACAACCTGAGCCGCCTCCGGAATTTTAATTTTGTCCCTTTCAAAGATGTGAAAAGGAAGGCCCTGTATAGACTGCTGCTGCACACCGTCCACCTCTTCTCCCTCATCCACCACCCGGACACGTCTTGGCGTGCCCATTTGCCACCGGGCGGTGGAGATCCCCAGTGGAAGGCTCTCTACGCGGGAGTCCTCCCCCTCTCTCTCGGGGATCTGGGGTGGAGGGTGCTGCACGCAGCAGTCCCCTGCAACCGCAGGTTCCAGTGGTTCACGGACTCCCAGCCCAACTGCTTGTTCTCTGGCGCTGTGGAGTCCGTGGACCATGTATATATTGGGTGTGGGCGTTTGCACTCCCTTTTTGATTTTCTCAGAAACCTTCTCCTATGTTTCTGGCTGCACTTCAGTCCCACGCTCCTGATCTTCGGGCACCCGGTACGGAGGAGGGAGGGCAGGTCCGAAGACCTCCTCGTGGGTCTGCTCCTGGGCCTGGCCAAACTGGCCATCAACAGGTCCAGGCAGCGGGCCGTGGAGGGGGTCGTTAGGGCCGACTGCCTGCCCCTCTTCCGGGGTTACGTTAGAGCCCGGGTGTCCTTGGAGAAGGAGCACGCGGTGTCCACCAACACCCTGGAGTCGTTCAGGGAGAGGTGGGCGCCGCAGGGAGTGGAGTGCATCATTTCTCCCTCCAACTCTATTTTGATTTAGTCCCTACCCTCCCCTTCACTGTTTTGCTCACACAGCATTGCCCTGTGGTTTGAAGGGCAGTGCTTGTCACTGGCCACTCAGGTGTTTTTCATATCTTCCTGGTGGTGGAAATTGAATAAAGATTCGTACACTTTGTGTCTTTCACTGTGAAAAAAAAAAAAAAAAAAATTAAAAACAGAAACTCGGCCTGGACGGAATTTCACATTGGCCCCAAGGTCCCGTACTTCCCGCGGGAGCCTGTGCCCCACAACCTGAGCCGCCTCCGGAATTTTAATTTTGTCCCTTTCAAAGATGTGAAAAGGAAGGCCCTGTATAGACTGCTGCTGCACACCGTCCACCTCTTCTCCCTCATCCACCACCCGGACACGTCTTGGCGTGCCCATTTGCCACCGGGCGGTGGAGATCCCCAGTGGAAGGCTCTCTACGCGGGAGTCCTCCCCCTCTCTCTCGGGGATCTGGGGTGGAGGGTGCTGCACGCAGCAGTCCCCTGCAACCGCAGGTTCCAGTGGTTCACGGACTCCCAGCCCAACTGCTTGTTCTCTGGCGCTGTGGAGTCCGTGGACCATGTATATATTAGGTGTGGGCGTTTGCACTCCCTTTTTGATTTTCTCAAAAACCTTCTCCTCTGCTTTTGGCTGCACTTCAGTCCCACGCTCCTGATCTTCGGGCACCCAGTGCGGAGGAGGGAGGGCAGGTCCGAGGACCTCCTCGTGGGTCTGCTCCTGGGCCTGGCCAAACTGGCCATCAACAGGTCCAGGCAGCGGGCCGTGGAGGGGGTCGTTAGGGCCGACTGCCTGCCCCTCTTCCGGGGTTACGTTAGAGCCAGGGTGTCCTTGGAGAAGGAGCACGCGGTGTCCACCAGCACCCTGGAGTCGTTCAGGAAGAGGTGGGCGCCACAGGGACTGGAGTGTATTATTTCTCCCTCCAACTCTATTTTGATTTAGTCCCTACCCTCCCCTTCACTGTTTTGATCACACAGCATTACCCTTTGATGTGAAGGGCAGTGCTTGTCACTGGCCACTCTGGTGGTTTCCTATCTTCCTGGTGGTGGAAATTGAATAAAGATTCGTGCACTTTGTGTCTTTCACTGTGTCTCGTACCTGCACACACACACACACCATGGGTGTTGGGGAAAAAATAAGCACTACCGCAGTTAGGCGGTAGTGTGGGGGTTAGTAAAAAAAAATTAAAAAAAATAAAAACAGAAACTATGGGATCCAGGTGAATGGAGCAAACAACCCAGAGAAGTGCAAGGCAAGGCATTTGGGGACATCAACAATAGAGAGGAATGGACAATAAATGAGAGCATAGTCTGTGTGGGCGGATAAATGAAGGTAGCTGGAAACATCAATAATCTCGTTAATGTAGCAAATAGCGTCATTTCCTCTATCAGCCAAAGGGCAGAATTTCAGAGCAGGAAACTCATGCTGGAAATGCATAAATAATGAGTTCAGTCACAGCTTGGGGATGATGTGCAGTTCTGGTCACCCCATCACAGGGAAGGATGGAATTGGACTGGAGAGGGTACATAAAAGATCCGTTACCCTGTGACAGTGGAAGTGCAGTTCTGAGGAAAGATAGGAATGGAGGATGCTGAGAGGAGATTTGATCGGGGTGCACATTCTGTCAGGGGCCTGTGCAGAGAGGAAAATAACATCTTGTTCCTGTTGATAAACTGCTTTACCAGTGGTGAACATTTAATGTAATTGGCTGAAATATCAGAAAAGTGGTGAGGAAAGTTGTAATTTCACCCAGAGTATGCTCGGGATCTGGGAGGCACACATGGAAGCGGAGTAGAGGCAGAAACTCTCAAACCATTTTTAAAAGTTGCCGGGATCTGCAGCTGAAGTCCTATAGTGTCCGGGGAGACAGAACTTGGACTTTAACAAAACAACATTACCTCTTGTCCAATGCAGACAGTGGACAGATTGATCTTGTCTATACTGCTATTTTCTGAAGTTTTCAAAGGTTACCAATATCTGATAGAATCAATACGCAGAGATGAGGGTGAGGGCAGGGAGGAGCAGTGTGTGAATTGATTAGCATCACACTATTACTGATTCCATCCTTTATACAAAATGCTACTTCATTGTGTTGGTCTATTAATCCTTCCTGTCGAAATGGGGAAAACCTTTAATTATCCATTTCCCAGTCATGGTGACACTGCAACCCCATCTCCATAATCCCAGCTACATCTGAGCTGGTTCACACTGTTTAAAGCTAACATTTCACTGGCCTTGTTGAAAAGTTCCCAGCTTCATTCTTGCCCCATTGAAGGCTGCTCTCAATCAACTAATGTTTCTCACTCTTAATTATTGCATAGCAGTCTCTACTCATCATCCTGAACGTTACAATAAAATGATCGCTGCCCCCCAAAACGTTCCCCTACTGACACTTGCCCCACTTCTTCCCCAAGGACCAGGTCCAACAGTACATGCTCTCTTGGGCTGGACACATACTCCTGAAGTGAACTCTCCTCCATGTAATCCAGGAACACTCGCCCCTCAGGACACTGCACCACCAGTAACCCAGTCAATATCTGAATAAATTAAGTTTCTCAGTATAACTAATCTGTAATACTGTCATCGCTCTCCATCATTTCTTTGGTTGCTTGCTGACAGACTTTTCCTCACAGTGTAATTGTAAACTTTTTGTTCTGTAGCTCCAGCCAAATTCATTCTGTCCTTGGACGGATCCTCTTTCTCTTGGACTCCTTAACTAACGCTAATCTAAACCAATACTTCTACCTTCATCCTTTCCCTTCCCTTCTATCATTTTGGAATATTTTATACCCAGCAATATTTAACATCCCGTCCTGCCATTCCTTGAGCCAGCTCTCGGTGATCAGTACATCAGATTTCCACACACCAAACTGCTTCTGTAACTCCGAACACTCCCAATATTCAGGTCCATGCAGATTACCTCAGATTATGGCTTTCTTTCTCACTCCATCTTCCACTGTTAACCGTGTTGTTGTAAATTATTGCCAATTGTATCTCCCATTATTTTGAAAATCCTGGTAGTCTCCTCTACTATTTCTTTTTAGATCCTAAGCACACACCAAGTTATTTTTAATCCCTCCCAAAAAAAACCCGTAAGAAATTCAGTCCCAGCTCCGTCACGTTAGCCCATCCAGCTTGTACAGTTGCTGACTTCCCGAGAACCAGTTCCAATGTCCCAGGAATCTGAAGCCCTTCCTGCTGCACCATCGTTTCAGTCACACTCTCATCTACCTAAAACTCCGAGTTCTGTTCTCACTTGGACACGGCCCTGGAAGTATTCCAGGGATTGCTGCATTTGCGGACGGGCTTGCTAACCATCCACCGAGCTCCCTACGTTCGGACTTCCAGACCACTTCACCCTTCCTACCCAGGTCATTCTTACCAACATGGGCATGATCTTTGACTTTTCACTGTCCCCCAGACGAATGTCCTGCAGACACAGTGACATTCTTAACCCCACTATCCTGGAATTACAGGCAGGCTGACACCTTCTTCACTTTCCTGACTCCCCTGTGCCTATTGCACCTCCTTCCTTCTCCCTCCCCTCCCGTACAGTCAGGCTGCTTTTGGTGCCACAGACATGGCTCTGACTGCCCGCCCTTGAGCAGTCTATACCTTCATCAGCTTCCAAACTGGGAAACTGAATTGGGAGGGAGACACCAGGATATGCTTGTATTCCCAGACTGTTTCTCTCTGATTGCCTAGTCCCCCAGACCCTTCCTTCTTCCAGGCCGTCATGACTGCAGGGTGATCTGCTGTGTGTGTGTGCTGTCCACTTAATGTCAGCATCACAGATGTCCCATAGTGTCTTTAGTCACTGTCTGAGCTCCATGACCCAGTGTCCATCTAGGACACGAGCAGGGGCTATGAACACATTTTCCATCTGACAAACATGTCCTAAAATGTATTTTGTCTCGAGTTACTTAATTAATTACTTAAAATGAAGTTAACATCCAGGAAATAACAATATGTTTAAATCCCTTATTCAACTGTGGCTTACTGAGGGTAATTTATTATATTGGCTCACAATTTTACTTCTCCCTCTTATTTTTGTGTTCAACCCTTATTTGAGAAGTTTAAAAAATTTGACAACTTATAGCAATTAACTGACAGTCGCTAATAACAGCGCATTTATCAGCCAATCAACTTACAGCATTTTCTGTGACGGCTCTTGCACTTGTTTCAAACTCAGTGCAGGCAGGTCCCAGCAACAGAAAGTTATCTCTGTGACTCCCAGGTACGTGTAATCCTCCAGCTCCCACACCACTCTGTTCCCTCACAGGGTCACCATCTCTGTGACTCCCAGATATGTGTAATGCTCCAGCTCCCACTCCACTCTGCTCCCTCATAGGGTCACCGTCTCTGTGACTCCCAGGTAGTGTAATCCTCCAGCTCATACTGCACTCTGTTCCCTGACAGGGTCACCATCTCTGTGACTCCCAGGGACGTGTAATCCTCCAGCTCCCACTCCACTCTGCTCCTTCACAGGGTCACTGTCCCATCTCGTTCTGTGTCAGCAACAAACATGGAAGCAGTAGATTTTATCCATCCATCAAATGCATCGAATCCCTTTGTGATCAGTTGGGGGTCAAGCACTAATTCATTTATTCCCACTTAGTTTTCTGTTAAAGAATTCCCAATCCATGCCAGTACATTCCCTCCAATCCCACATTTGCCAATATTGCTTATCCACATCCTCAGTGGGATCTTGTTGAAAGGTTTTTGAAAATCCCGACAAACCATTCTTCCCTTTTATCTACTCTGCTTATTCACAGCCAGACAGGAAAACAAATCCAGCAGGGTTTGTGAAATGAAATTTCAGTTTCAGAACATGCTTGGCATGGGTAGAGGATTGGCTAATTAGCAGAAGACAGAGAAGGTATAAAGGGGTCGTTTTCACGACGGGAACTGGTGACGAGGGGAACTCCGCAGAGGTCAGTGTTGGGACCACCCTGTACATGTTATACATTAACAGTCTGGACAAAGGATGTGAAGGGGTACAACAACTAGTTTTACAAGAAAGAGCCCAGGATGAAATGTTTGTCATATCAGAAGCTGGTGAAGTCTCTGAGTCTGTACTTGATGAATTTTCAGAGGTGGCGGTGGCAGGATCTCATTCAAACTTACAGAATACTGAGGGGCCTAGATGGAGTGGACGGGGGTGGGGAGATGTTTTCACTGCTGGAGAGACCAGGGCTCAAGAGCACGTCTTCAGAGTGAAGGAACAACCCTTTAGAATGGAGATCTGGAGGAATTTATTCAGCTAGAGGGTGATGAATCTGTGGAACGGTTCCTACCGGAGGGAGGGTTATAGATGAGGGTGGCATTTACTAGATAGGGTACAAGAGCTGGAGAAGGTTATGGAGATGATTAGATGGATGGAGATACTAGAGGAGCTTGCATTCACAGGGTGGGGTGATAGCGACGGGAGACTGTTATACAGAGAGTGAGTCTTGCAGGAACTGGATTGGGAGAGTCACAGGCATTGGATTGGGTTCTACAGATTGAGAGTAATGCGGGAACCTGTTAGATTACACAGATATGGAGGATTGTGGGGTCTCCACATCTTGAGAGGTTTTCAGGAAGAGGTTACACCAATAAGGAGGGATTAGATTACTTTTAGATTACTTACAGTGTGGAAACAGGCCCTTCAGCCCAACAAGTCCACACCAACCCGCCGAAGCGCAACCCACCCATACCCCTACATTTACCCCTGACGTAACACTACAGGCAATTTAGCATGGCCAATCCACCTGGACTGCACATTTTTGGACTGTGGGAGGAAACCAGAGCACCCGGAGGAAACCCACGCAGACACGGGGAGAATGTACAAACTCCACACAGTCAATCGCCTGAGGCGGGAATTGAACCCGGGTCTCTGGTGCTGTGAAGCAGCAGTGCTTACCACTGAACCATCCCAAACTGCAGAGCTACACAAAGAGAGAGTATTTGAGGGGCAGGGAGGAGCACACAGAGATGGGAAGTGTTGTTGCAGCTGGAAAAAGGTCTGGAGGTGTTTACACAGATAAAGAGTCAGGTCGGGATGGGAGATGGTTACAGAGGTCATGTGGTGCTATAGGCCAGGAGGCAAGAATGTGATCTGGCCAGCAGAAGGTTACAGTGATATCATGTTCTCTTGGGGCTTGGGGTAAGTACACAGGTGAGTATTTTTGTACAGGCTGGAGGATTTCACAGAGACAGGGTGGACTGTAGTTATTGTGGAAAACTACAGAAATAGAGATTATTGTACTGAGTGCAGGATGAGGTTACTGAGATTGAGCACGTTACCGAGTTTGGAGCAAATTATACATAGGGAGCGTCGTCAGCATTGGAGTAGGTTTCAAATAAACAGCAGGATTATGGGAGGGGTGGAAGTGACAGAAATTGGAACTTTTCTGGGAATTACAAGCATTCAAGACACTGGCACAGATGCGTTGGAGTGAAAGGATGTCTCCTTGCTGTATGACTCTATCACAAGACAAGAGACAGTGTGAGAGGGGAAATATAGAACAGAAAGATCCCAAGTTTCATTACCACCTTCTTAAGGGAGGCCTCCTTTCCCCTCTGTTGTCCCGATCCTCACTAAGACAGCACTGGCCTGGATTGATAACGGTCAACGTCCTATATTGACATAGGAAGGCTCAGTACAGCAGAGATGAAAGTAAACAAGAGAGTGTGGATTGAGTCTTGACCCATCATGCTCTGTATTCACCCTTCAATACTATATCTGTGTCATGTCTTCCGGACTAAACTTCGATCCTTTAAATTCGCTCTGCTCTGTTCACTGTGAGTGATCTTACCTGGCTGCAGGATTTATTGAAAAAACCAGATCTCCCTGCCCCAGGCTGACCAATCGTGTTCAATGAGATGATGAATGAAACATCCAACAATTGGGAGGTTTATTGAGACAGGAACATCCTGAGTACCTGCAGGAGACAGAAATACACAGAATGGGAAATTAGACTGATGCAGTGAGGGTTGTACAGGGAGAATGGCGCTGAGTACCACAGAGATCTGGAATATCCCAGTCTCTATCCCTGCCCTGTGCTGCTGCGTCTCTCTGGAGTGGAGAGTTCTGTTGGCTCAGGATCTGGAGTAACTACAAAAGCTGCAGTCACTGGCAGCAATTAGACTCTCACAGTGACAGATACCACATGGAGTGAGACTGAGTGATAGCATCAAATTGCAGGAAGGTGTCAGGATCAAACCATGGTCAAGAAGAAGGGGTTTGGTGCACTGGGATCAGTACTCAGGCATGATGAGGGAGCTATCAGTGGGACAGGCGATGGCCTAGTGTTACTCTCACTAGAGTGTTCATCCAGAATTTAATGACAGTGGCAGGGATACCCATCTGAATGTTCAATATCCTTTCAGGAACGAAATCTGCGATAGGCAGCTGGTCTGACCTACACATGACTCCAGACCCAGAGCAATGGGGTTGACTCTAAACTGCCTTCTCTAATAGTCTCACAAGGCACTCGGCTCAATGGCAGCTCGAGGGTGGGCATGAAATGCTGGCCAGCCAGAGACAGCAGCATCCCATGGAGTGAATTCAAAACAACACTGTTGGGACCAGCGTCCTGGCAAATTATGTCGGTGGGTTTATGGACAGGGCTTTAATTGACAGAGAAGATGCAGGGACAGGGTTCAGGTGAAAGGAGCTTTCCAAATCCAAAGAGAAAAGGGGACACATTGGAACAGCATGGGAATGTGGCTGAAGTCAAGCAGAAAGGAACAGGAAGGGACAGAGTTTAACTAAAACTGTACATCAGTGAATTAGGCTGTGACAGGACATTCTGGGAAAAAAGTCCATTACAATGTTCTTTTTTGGAATGGACAAAGTATCTGCAATAAGGTAATAGACTTGTGACACAGAGATAAATAAGATTTAGTCACCAGAAAGATGTGGTTAGGGGAGAAGCAAAAGGTGGAACATAAATATTCAATCGTACCCATTCTTGAGGGGTCTCGAGGAGTGCAGGATGGATAACCCTGACAGTAATGGGGAACAAAGGCATTACAGAGAAAGCATTTGGCATCTGATGATGCAGCTGAATCAACCTGAATGCAGATTATGAGTTACACGTGTCAAAAACACAAGCAGGAGAACAGTTTTGAGGCTGCCTGACAGCATTTCATTGCTCAACACTGTCACACTTTCCAATGAATTCCTGTCTCATGCAAAGGCAATGTGATCATTTTGGGAGACTTCAATCTTTGTCAAAAATGATATTCTCCGAACTCCTCTTCAAGTGTTTGTGTCAGTGTTTCTTTGAATAACATATTGTGTAAATGGCCAGGGACGTGACTATCTCAGATCGACCGTTGGGTGATGACGCTGAGTGAACGAGTAATGTCCCACTGAGATATCCTCTGGGAAATTGTAGTGTAGTGGATTTCAGCGAGATGATGGATTTTTAAAGTGACCATAAAGCACACCCAACAATCACAACCAAAGCCATTGACATGTGTTTGAGAGGAGAATTGACCAAGGTAAACAGGGGACACAGTGAGGTGTGTGGCTGGAAATGGTCAGTGGAAAACATTTACAGTCATAGAGATGTACAGCACAGAAACAGGGCCTTTGGTCCATCTCGTTCATGCTGCCCACATACACTAACATAATTTTGTCTCATTTGCCAGCACTTGGCCCAAATCCCCCTCAACCCTTCCTGTTCGTATACACATCCAGATGCCTTTTAGATGCAGTAATTGCACCAGTCTCCACCACTTCATCTAGCAGTTCATTCCATTTACGCATCACCCTCTGCCTGAAAAAGTTGCCCCTTTGGTCCCTTTTATATATTTCTCTTCTCACCCTGACTCCACTACCTCAGGGAAAAGACCTTGTCTGTTAAACCTATCCATGCCTCTCATGATTGTATAAATCTCTATATGGTCACCCCTCAGCCTCAAGTAGCCCCAACCCATTCAACCTCTCCCTTCAGTTCAAATCTTCCAATCCTGGCAACACCCTTGTAAATCTTTTCTGAAACCTTGCAATTTATACAACATCCTTCTGATAGGGAGGAGACAAGAACTGCATGCAATATTCCAAAAGTGGCTTATCCAATGCCCTGTACAGCCACAACATGACCTCCCAACTCCTCTACTCAGTGCTCTGATCAGTAAACGCAAGCAGAATATACACCTTCTTCACTATCCTATTTACCTGGGATTATACTTTCAAGGAACTATGAACTTGGACTCCAAGGTCTCTTTGTTCAGTAACACTCCCCAGGACCTTACCACTCAGTGCACCAAGATCCTTCTGTATATCAATGTCCCTCAGTATCCTAACTTTCTTCATGAATTTGATATGACCCCACACTTGGACAGATTAAATTTAATTTGTCATTTCTCTGCACATCTTTCCAACTGATCTGTAACCTCCTGCAACCTTGGATCTCCTTGCTCATTCACCCCAACTCCATCAATTTTCATATCATCTGCAATAATTACCTTTGTCACTTCCTTTCATTTCAATTGTGTGAGAATGTGTAACCAGACGGCATAAAATCCCAGCAGGAGCTCACCCATTTAAGATGGAGATGAGGAGGAATGTCTTCACTCAGAGGGTAGGGAATCTGTGAGAATTCCTGACTGCAGGGGGGGATGTCGAGGCTGGGTCATTAAGAATATTGATAGCAGAGATGGTTAGATGTTAATGGATCAGGGAAACAAGGGTTTTGTGGAAAAGGCAGGAATGTAGAGTTGGAGAGTATCAGATCAGCCATGATCTGATTGAAGGGCAGAGCATCCTCAATGGGTCAAATGGCCTCATTCCCCTCCGACATGTTATGGTCTTAACTCGAACTCAATGTCTGCATTATAACACTATGGGTCTTTCCTCACAAAACTCCTCTAAAATGGGTCTATTGGATATTTATTACTACACAGCATTTGAACTCCACTGGACAAATTTGTTGCAGTCCCCTTGATATGATAGAACATAGAACATAGAACAATACAGCACAGAACAGGCCCTTCGGCCCACGATGTTGTGCCGAACTTCTAACCTAGATTAAGCACCCATCCATGTACCTATCCAAATGCCGCTTAAAGGTCGCCAATGATTCTGACTCTACCACTCCCACGGGCAGCGCATTCCATGCCCCCACCACTCTCTGGGTAAAGAACCCAACCCTGACATCTCCCCTATACCTTCCACCCTTCACCTTAAATTTATGTCCCCTTGTAACACTCTGTTGTACCCGGGGAAAAAGTTTCTGACTGTCTACTCTATCTATTCCTCTGATCATCTTATAAACATCTTATGATGTTATAGAAAACCATCTCGTATCCAATCCAGGCTTCCATCCATTACAGCCCTGATACTCATTAGTTATCCAGTCGGGATGGAGACCACTGTCACACACAGTTACTGTACTGCCCTTGCTACAAGTACATTCAGTGTCCTGACTGTAACCATGTTGACATTCCCATCACTGGTTGATTCCTTTAAAAGAATTCCAGCCAATGATTGCTGCAGCTGCTTGTTCATTCCCAGCTCCATCCAAATAGACTCCAAATTTTGATCTTCAGTTCCACGTGGCTATCTCATAAATTCATAAACCTCATCCTTTCTTCACAACTTGGTTGCCTTTTTGCCTGTCCTCCCTAGATCCCAACAACCCTTCAATATTCCCTTCCCAGCGATGGTCATTCTGCAGCTACATCTCCGAATGACAGTTCCATCATATCTGTTCCCTGTCATTCCATCTGCCTTATGGCGAATACAGGGAGTCATTCCTCAGTAGTGGGAGGATGAACGGATGGATAGAGGTTGCAGAGATAGGGAGGCTTACAGGGACTCGAGGATTTTCGAGATAAATCTGGGCAATAATGTTCATGGGACAAAGGGGTTTGTGGATTGGAGGAATTTACAGAGATAGAGGGAGCTGGATTAGATTCTGGAGATAGGGATAGGGATGGATATAGGGAGAGGCAGGCAGACTGAGAGGGACAGACAGGGAGTGTTTCAGTAGGAGTTTATTGTGTATATTGACAGAGATATGGAAGGTTGTAGTGACTACAGATGTTTACAGATATAAGAAGGCTTCTCGGTTCTGGAGGCTGCACAGATCGGAGACAGTTAAACAAATGGGGAGGGTTGCACAAAATGAAAGGTTCCTGTGGTCGGGAGGGTTGGTAGGGAGAGGGTGAAGTTTAAATGGATTAAGATCCAAGATTAGTCGAACAATAAGGAGGTTACGATTTTTTTAACAGGTAAGGAAGGGTTGTAAGAGCTGGAGAAGTTTACCCAGATAGGGATGGATGGAGAGGTTAGAGAC
The DNA here is from genome assembly GCF_047496795.1 of Chiloscyllium punctatum. Taxonomy (NCBI): domain Eukaryota; kingdom Metazoa; phylum Chordata; class Chondrichthyes; order Orectolobiformes; family Hemiscylliidae; genus Chiloscyllium; species Chiloscyllium punctatum. The sequence continues at coordinate 27,571,256 of NC_092751.1, forward strand.
AAAACACATTTACATGGGGGTTGGCATTGGTAGGAGGAGCTTACAGGGATAGACAGGGCTCGGCAATTACAGGGATGAAGGAATTTAGTATCGACTGGAGAATTCTAGGGATTAGGGTGTCAGGGATTGGAGAACCTGACAGAGACAGACAGCATTGTGTGTCCTAGAGGAGATTCCAAATAGAGGAAGGATTATCGGGACTGTAGTATATTACTAAGATCACTCATAGAGTATGTGCCAAGACTGATGCCTGGGACCTCCTGTGCAGTCTCAGGGAGTTCCAGTACAGCAGAGGTGACAGCAGGGCCCTCACAATATGGTGGGAATGAAGCCTAGAATGTTGCTGTTCCTTGCCCAGCATTGTAACTATGTCCTGTGTTCCAGGTCTGAATAAAGATGGCCACTAACTCCACCCTGTGTTGTTTACTGTGAGTAATCTTACCAGCTGCAGGATTTACTGAAGGCTCCAGATCTCCCTCTCCATCTGGCTGACCAAGCGTCTTCAATGAGGTGATGGATGAGACAGGAGTTAGGAACATCCTGATTACCTGCATGAGACAGAAATAGACAGAATGGGAAATTAGACTGATGCAGTGAGGATACCTCATGTAGAGTAGCACTGAGTCCAACAGAGATCACAAAAGTCCCAGTCTCCATCCCTGGTCTGTGCTGTTACGGATCGGAGGATTATTTTGGCTCTGGATCCGGAGTAGCTGTAAGAGTGAGAGACGCTGACAGAGGCAGCAATCAGACCCACACAGTGAGGGATACCAAATGGAGAGAGACTGAGTGATATCACCAGAGTGCTGAAAGATTTCAGGAACAAACCATGGTGTCAGAAGAAGTAGGTCTGATGCAGTGGGCACTGCTACCAGTACTCAGGGAGGAATCAGTTATTTTATTGGGATGGTACATTTCTGGGACCAGTGTCAATATTGAAACATGGGGCTGTGGCTGTGGACAAACAGGAAGAAACAGGAAGAGACTAAGTTTAACTAAAACTATACATCAGCAGATAGGTTTGTGACAAGAATTTGTGATTTCAAAAGTAAATTACTATTTCATAATTTGAATGCACGAAGCATTTGTAAGAAGGGATATGCTCGTGTGACTCTGATTTCTATCTAATCACCATCAGGGAGACGTGGTCACAGGGTGAACAAAAGGTGGGGCCTTAATATTCACGGCTACACAACATTGTGGAAAGTCAGGCAGAGTGGGAAGGAGAATGGGAAACTCTCATCGTTCGGGATAACAATGGGATTATATGGGGCCTCAGATTATCAATCATTAGGAAACCAAATCCTGGGTAATAAGACTCAGAACAGAGAAGGTGAAGGGCAGTGTTAAGGCCCCATTACAGAATTACATTGTGAGGCATGAATTGGACAGGGAATTATTGGAATTTGTAACAAAGACAGTAGGACAACTGAAAGGGGATTCAACTTCCCTATCTTACCATTCCATTGTTGGTGGGTCACAAACGAGGCTGACTCTCTCCCACTCTCAGGGGAGTCTGTGGGTGGCTGTACAGACCGATGTGGCCTTCCACACTTGGGGCAGAAGGTGGCTGTGGGATGGGGATGGCTGGGACATTGGTGTGACAACGCGCTCCTTGTGCTGTTTTCTCCTGGATTCACCTTTTTCCCCACATCAAGTGTCCAACTGCTCGACGCCATCCCAATGCTCCTCCCCCACTTTGAATGGTCTTGGCTCAGTAATTCCCAGGATTTACCAGACTTCTTTAAGCGATGCGCAGAAGACAAAAAAAAACACTAACAATTCTGAAGAAGCCAATGCTTTAGTAATATGGAAGTATTTGTTAAAGGAATTGCTATTGGGATACTAACAGGAGGAGTGCAGTAGGAAGGGGAAACATTGTCAGGGCTTAATCAGATGATAGGAACAGGGAGAGGTGAAGGTGCTGGAGGTGGTGAGAGTGTTACAGAGAGAGGCAAGGGCCTGAACGGTGTTACAAAGCCAGTACGGATTGCTGCACTGGAGGGGGTTGCAGTGGTAGGGAGGGACACGTATTTTCTATTTATTCATTCATTCAATAAGGATGTCACGGATTGAGTCAGCATTCTTTGCCCCACAGCTAATTTCCTAGAGGGCAAATCAGAGTCAGCCATATTGCTACGGGTCTGGAGTCACACGTGAACCATGGTGTCAGATGTCAGGTAACAATATCAGATGTCCTTCCCTCAAGGACAGACATGAACCAGTTAACTTTTTCCATGTAATCAACACTATTTTTATGATGGCCTCACTAATGTCCTGTACAGATATAACATGACATGACATCCCAACTCCTAATCTCAATGCACTGACCAATGAAGGTAACCATCCCAAACATCTGCTTTACCAACCTGTCTACCTGTGACACCACTTTCAAAGAACCTTTTACCTGCATCCCTGGGTCTCTGACTGTACAACTCCAGCTCTGGTCTGCTTTACCAGAGTGCAACATTGTGTATTTCTCCACTTGCTATTCGTAAACTCACTGGCCCACTCTCAGATAATCCCCTTCACTGTCCACTTTACCACCACTTCCAGTCTCACTTACAAACTTGCTAACCATGACTCCTGTATTATCATCTAAACCGTTCATATAAATGATGCACAACAATTACCAAGCACCGAACCCCATGACACACCGTTGGTTACAGGCCTACAGTTTGAGCAGCAACCCTCTATGAACATGCTCTGTCTCCTACAGTCAATCCTGTTTTGTATCCAGGTGGTGACCGATCCCTGATTATGTGTGATATAAACTTATTAACCAGTCTGCCATGCAGAACCTTGTCAAAGGCCTTGCTAAAGTTAATGTGGACATCTTCCACTGCTCCACCTTGATCTATCATTTTTCTACCTCCACAAACACTCCATCCAGTTTGTGAGCCATGGTTTCCCATGCACAAAGCCATGCTGACTATCGCTGATCCATCCTTGCCTTTCCAAATGCATGATGATCTTTTCTCTCAGAATCTCCTCCAACAACTTACCCACCTCTTCCATCAGTCTCACTGGGCTGGAGTGGCTGTTGATGATACAAATATTTCGGTGACGTGCCCTGTAAATTCCTCCCGAGCTTCTCACAGAGCGCTGGGATACATCTGATCATGTCCCAAGGTTTTATCACCCTTTTTCCATTTTAAACCATCCTGTTATCCAATGTGAACTCTGTTCAATACATCACATCATTGACCTTTCAGGGGCCCTATTCTCTCCCGAGCTAATATTTAGCCCCTGTTGAAACTTATCAAAATACTTCCTAAATTTCAAATATACTTCGACTGCTACTAGCCTCCCCCACCCTTATATATTCTGCCTATTATGGTCACACCAAAATATAGAATCCAACAGATTTTTTAAAAATTCCCCATTTATAAAACCACACATCGCCCATTGCACAGACTGGGAGTGTTGTACAAAGTGGAGGAGATCACACTGATAGGGATGGTTTTAAAGACGGAGCAATGTTGAGTAATAATGGGGATTGCAATGGTGACAGCAGGTTTCAGCAAGTTGGAGGATATACACCTGAAGGAGGTTACACAGATAGCATGGCTTTAGGGTCTGATAGGGGCTACACAGTGAAGAGGCTGTAGTAACTGGAGGCAGTTACACAGATAGGGACAGTAATAGTGATAGGCAGAATTCACAAAAACGGGGAGGATTGTAGGGTCTGCAGGGCACTACAGACATGAGACGAGTTGTATCAACTTGATGATGAATACAGGCAGGGAGGGTTGAGAGGTTTGGAGCAGTTCACCATGATCGGCAGGAGCACGGAGACTGGAGATGTTATTGAATTGCAGAAGTTTCAAATCACTGTAGGCAGTCAGAGATCATGAGGGAGTGACAATGTCTGCTGGAGTTTCCTCAGATCTGGAGGATTGCAAGGACTTGATGATGTTATATATGGAAGTAGGGTTGTCGGGACTGAAGCTGGGAACAGAGATAGAGGGATAAGCAGGGGATTAGAAATATGGTGGTTAGTGGTCTCTGGTGGAAGTTCCACATAGAGGGATGTTTTGTGGAACTGCAGGATCCTGCAGAGATGTGGAGAGCTGGAGGGGTTTCACTGAGCAAAGAAGATTTGGAGGGATGGAGCACTTTACAGGGATAAGGATGTTGTTAGGTTGGGGAGGTTTACACAGACAGGGATTGTTTAGGGACCGGAGCAGATGACAGAGGTAAAGACGGTTGTACAGATGGGAAGAACATACAGACTTATGGAGGGTAGTCGTGACAGTAGATGTTTATAGATACAGGAAGGTTTAAGTTGTGCAGGTTATTTAGACATGGAGGATGTGGAATCGGACAGATTTTCCAGGAGATAACAAGGGCAATTTTGGTTGGAGACAGTGTCACAGATAAGGGAGCATTAGTAATCTCTTACAGTTGGTCAAAGTGGGAAGTGTTGTAGGGGAGGGTGATGTTTACACAGATAGGGGTGTAAGAGCTGGAGAAGGTTATAGAGATGGGTAGATGGATGGAGAGACTGGAGGAGCTTGCATTGACAGGTTGTGTGCTGCGATGGTTGGATGTCACACAGATAGGGAATCTTATAGGAGCTGGATTGGGAGAGTCACAGGCATTGGAGCGGGTTCTACAGATCGGAATGCTGCAGGGACCTGAGAGGATTGTAGGGTCTTCACAGATTGATTGTGTCAATCAGTCTGGTGAGCTAGGTGAGGTAGGTACGGAAAGCTTAAATCCAATGTATACCATCTTCATTTTCCAGACCGGAACTTCAATATCCCTCATAAGCCACGAATCCCTAAACCTGCCCGCTTTTCCCTTCACTCTAACAGGGACAGATTTGCCCTGAATTCTTAATATCACACTTTTAAAAGGCTTCCATTTGCTAGTCATTCCTTTTCCTTCAAACAGACTCACCCAGTTGACGGTACCATGATGTGGAGGAGCCGGTGGTGACTGGGATGGGCAAAGTTAAAAATCACACAACACCAGCTTCCAGTCCAGCGGGTTTATTTAGAGGCACTAGGTTTCAGATCACTGCTTCATCAGGGGGTTGTGGAGCCCAATCATAAGGCAAAGAATTTATAGCAACAGGATTGCAGTGTCATGGAATGTAATACTAAACACATTTAGTTTAAGTTTTCATCTTTTAAACCGATCACCTGCGCTTTGAAAGCTGGTGCTTTGAGATAAACCTGTTGGAGTATAACCTGGTTTTGTGTTATTTTTAATTCATCCGATCGACCTGTGCTCGATCTTGCCTTATGGCCCCAAACCTGGCCCTGCTCCAGTTTCACACCTTAATCTGTGGATCTGTCTTATTTTTTTCCATAACTATGTTAAAACTAAGACAGTTGTGGTCACTGGACCCAAAGTGCTCTCTGACTGACACTTCAGTCACTTGCCCGACCACATTTTCTGAGGGGAGGTCCAGCGTTGCACCCGCCTGAGTAGAGTTGGACCTTGTTAGAGTTGCAACTTGATTTAGGAAACATTCTTGGACACATTTGACAAATTGCACTCAGTACGGGCCTTTTACCCTGTGGGTGACCCAGTCAATGCTGGGAAAATTAAAATCTCCAACTAATACTACTCTATTATTCCGACAGGTATTTCCAATCTCTCTACACATCAGCTCCTCTAGTACCTGCCGGCTTTTGGGAGTCTATAATACAGTCCCAACAAACAGGTTTGTTTCTATGTTCTAAACATGTGACCTCATTTGATGACTCTTTAAGTGTATCCTGTCTAAGCACTGGTGTGAAATCCTCCCTTATCAAAAGGACAACTCCCCTCCTCACTTACATGTCCTTCTGTCCCGCCTGTAGCTTCTGTATCTTGGAACACAGAGCTGCCAGTCCAGCCCTTCTCTCAGCCATGTTTCAGTTATGGCTATAATATCCCAATCCCCAGATATAATCCATGCTCTGAGCTCATCTGCCTTACCAGTCAGGCCTCATGCATTGAAAGAAATGAACTTTAAACCAGAAGTCTTTTCCCTCCCTCGTCTGTGCCCCTGGATATCCTGAATAGGAAACTTGCTCTCGATGGCTAATGTATTTTCTCCTCAGTTTTCGATGGTCCCTCTCTTAATCAGAGTCCCAATTTCCTGCCAAAGTAGTTTAAACCTCCCAGGGTAACACGAGCAAATCTTCGCGCAGTGATACTGGTGCCCCTCTGGTTCAAGTCTAACCTATCCCCACCATAACAGGTCACCTCTACCCCAGAAGAGATCCCAATGATCCAAGAACTGAAAACCCTGCCCCCTCCAACAGCTCCTCAGTCATACATCCACCCCCCGGCCTATCTTTCTATGTCTATCCTCACTGGGGCAGGTGGCACCAGGAGTAATCAAGAGATCACTGCCCTTGAGGTCCTGCTTTTTAACTTCTTACCTAATGCCTGATCCTCATTTCACAGGACCCCATCCCATTGTGTTTATGACGAGGGAGTAGTAAAGGCAGCAAGTCCAGCGAATACAGATCAGGCGATATCATGAGTTTGATGAAGAAAACACAGTGCAATAAAACCAGGTGAAGCCATTCACAAGGACAGGGAGTGCAACGGGGTCCTTAGAAATGGCTGTGAAATATCCTTGTCAGATCCCATGAAGGAAAAGCCACAAGGTACTTTCTCAGTATAGTTAGAATAAAAGGGTAACTGAGGAAAGGGTGAGGCCTATTAGAAACCAAAGAAACAATCTGTGCATGGAGCCAGAGGAAATAGGTGAGGTCTTCAATGAATACTTCCCATCTGTATTCACGCAGGAGAAAGGCATTGTAGCCGGGGATATCAGATAGGATGGTGAGGTTCTAGGACATGTTAAGATCAATAAGGAGGAGGTACTAAATATTTTCACAGGCATAAAAAGGTGCAGAAATCCCCAGTGCCCAATGAAATGTATCCCAGGCTGCTATGGGAAGTAAGGGAGGAGATTGCTGGGGCTCTGGTTGACTTATTTACTACTTTGCTGGCCACAGGTGAAGTGCTGAATGACTGGAGGATCGCTAATGTGGTTCCTTTGTTCAAGAAGGGCAGCAGGGATAGGCCAGGTAATTACAGAGCAGATAGTCTGACAGTGGGGGGAGGGAAATCATTGGATACCACCCTGAGGATGAATCAAAACTTGCAAATGCAAGAATCAACTCGGATAAGTCATCACGGATTTGGTAGAGGAAGATACTGTAGGAGGAATTCAGTTTAGTTTTTTGAAATGGTGTCTAAAAATACTGAAGAAGGCAGTGCAGATGATGTAGGTTACATGGAGTTCATTAAGGCCTTTGACAAGTTCCCACATGGAAGGCAGATCCAAAAGGAAAGAGCCCATGGGATCCAAGGCAAGTTGGCAAATTGGTAACAAAATTGTTGTATAATCTTTTCCGTGTTTGAAGTTGTTTCACCAGCGGGTGTACCACAGGGATCTGTGCAGGAACGATCACTGGTTATTCTGGGGAATAATAACTTCGATGTGAAAGCAGAAGATATCATTAGTCAGTTTGCAGATGACATGAGAGGTGAGGATGTTGTTCAGAGTGAGGGGAATGATCTCAGGCTACAGTCTGATGACGATCAGATGGTAATCTGAGTAGAGTTTAGTTCTGATCAATGTTGTGTGGAATGCTCTGCCCCAGAGGGCAGTGGAGGCCCAGTCTCTGGATTCTTTTAAGAAAGAATTGGATAGAGCTCTTAAATATAGTGGAGTCAAGGGGTATGGAGATAAGGCTGGAACAGGATACTGATTAGGAATGATCAGCCATGATCATATTGAATGGCGGTGCAGGCTCGAAGGGTAGAATGGCCTACTCCTGCATCTATTGTCTATTGTCTATTGTCTATAATGTGAGATCATACCCTGTGGGAGGTACGATAAGCGAAGGACAGACAAAATGAATGCTTGGACCTTGCGGAGTGCTGAGGAACACAGGGACCTCAGTGGACAACCCAAAGATCTCTGAAGGTGTCAGCACAGGTGGACCGGGTGGGGAAGGCACCTGAACTGGGAGCAGGAGGGGGACCCATATCCTGATGGGGCGAATTGTTAGAGCTGCTTAAGAGGATATAATCTAATCTGGCAGGGTGTTGTAGCTTAAACAGTCGAAGGGTCAGAAAGAAGATTGAGGCTGGTACACAAGTTAAACAGAGCCATTTCAAGAGATAAGGCAGGCAAGAACATAGCAGGGAATGGCGGAAAACTAATGATTAAACTGCATTTATTTCAATGCAAGGGGCCTGACAGCTAAGGAAGATGAACTCAGGACATGGATTTGAACATGGGACTGGGAGATTATAGTTATTACAGCAACACAGCTGAGGGAGGGGCAGGACTGGCAGTTCATTGTTTCAAGGTAGAGGGACTGCAGGAAGCATCGAAGGGGAGGCAAGACAGGATGTGTGGTGATGTGTTTTGACTGCATGACTCATCCCAGCAGTACTCAGAGAGGATATTCCTGTGGGATCACCCAGCGAAGCTATGTTAGTGGAACTGAGAAATAAGAATGTGTCATCACTTCGATTTGATTGTCCTACTAATCCCTAATAACAAGTGGCAGACTGAGGAACAAATATGTCAGGAGATCTCAAATGTCAATCATAATAATAGGGCTGTTATGGTAGATGTTTTTTTAACTTTCCATCTTAGACCAGGACTGCCAGTGTTCAGCGTTTGCAAGGGAGGAATTTGGTAATTGATTTCCAGTAAACTTGCAATCAATATATAAATGGCCTGAAAACAGAATTGGGCAAAATCTGACCTCCCTTTGGGAAACGAGGTAGGGAAAGGGACTGAGGTGGTGGTGGGAAAGCATTTTGCCAAAGTGACCACAGTTCTATTAGTCTGGAAACAGCTATGGAAAAGGATAGGCCTGGTCCACAAGTTCAAGTTATAAAATGGGGCCAGTCTAATCTTGATCGTATTAGCCAGGACCTTTCAAAAGGTGATTGCAGAGTCTATTTACAGGGAAAGCGAAGTCTGGCAAGTGAGAATATTTTAAAAGTGAGTTAAACTGAGCGATCAGTGCCAGCATGTTCCTGTTTGTGTGCAGGTCAATGCTGACAGCATTCGGAAACACTGGCTGTCTACTGAGGGTCTGGTCAAGGAAAAGGGGGCACATGTCAGGTATAGCCAGCTGGATCAAGGGAATCCCTAAGGATCACAGGGACTGTAGGATGGAAATCAGGAATGCAGAAAGGGGACATGAAATCGCCTCGGCAAAGAAGGACGAGTACAATCCAAAACTGATTTTAGATAATATAGATACAATAAGAGTAAACGACTAACTCAGGACAAAGTAGAGGCCCTTAAAGATCAATGAAGCCATCGATGTGCATGACTTCTGGATATGCCTAAGATGCTAAACAAATTGTTCATTCCAGGACTTACTGTGCACCAAGACTGCGGTACTCAGATTACTACGTTACAACAAAATTGGAGTACACTATGCAATTCTAGTCTCCCTGCTGTCAAAAGGATTTTGTGAAACTCGAAAGGGTTTAGAAAAGATTAATAAGATGTTTCTAGGGTTGTTGTTGAATAGACTGGGGCTATTTTCCCTGGAGCATCAGAGATTGAGGGGTGAACCTACAGACATTTATATAAATGTGTTTATATACATTTACCCCTTCATCTAACACTATGGGCAATTTAGCATGGCCAATTCACCTAAACCGCACATGTTGGATTGTGGGAGGAAACCGGAACAGCAGGAGGAAACCCACACAAACACGTGCAAAGAATGTGCAATTTCCACACAGACAGTTGGCTGAGGCAGGAATTGAAGCCGGGTCGCTGGTGCTCTGAGGCAGCAGTGCTAAGCACTGTGCCACCGTGCCACCTCCAGCAGGGGAGTGGAGACTATCCTGGTAGTTATAGACCTGTGAGCTTTACTTTGATTCTGGGTAAAGTGTTGGAAAGGCTTGTAAGGAATAGGATTTATAATCATCTGGAGATGAGTAAGTTGGTTAGGGATAGTCGAAACGGTTTTGTGAAGGGTAGGTCGTGCCTTCACAAACCTTATTGAGTTCTTTAAGATGATGAACAAAGAGATGGATGAGGGTAAAGCAATTGGTGTGGTGTATATGTATTTCAGTAAGGCGTTTGTTAAGGTTCCCCATGGTAGGCTTTTGCCGATAATACGGAGGCATAGGATTGTGGGTGATTTAACAGTTTGGATCAGAAATTGGCTCACTGAAAGAAGGCAGATGGTAGTAGTTGATGGCAAATATCGATCCTGGAGTTCAGTTACTGGTGGGTACTGCCAGGATGTGTTTTGGGTCCACTGTTGCTGTCAATTATATAAATGACCGGAATGAGGGCATTGAAGGATGGGTTAGTAAATTTGCAGAAGACACTAAGGTCAGTCGAGTTGTGGATATTGACGAAGGATGTTGTAGGTTACAGAAAGGTTTAGATAAGCTGCACAGCTGGACTGAAAGTTCGCAAATGGAGTTTAATGTGGAAAGGTGTGAGGTGATTCACTCTGGAGGGAGTAACAGGAACACAGGGTACTGGGATAATGGTAAGATTGTTGGTAGTGTAGATGAACAGAGAGATCTCTATGTCCATGTACAGAGATCTTTGAAAGTTTCCACCCAGGTTTATGGGTTTTTTAAGAAGCCATTCAGTGTGTGAGCTTGTCTTGGTGGAGGGATTGAGTTTCAGAACCATTAGATCATGCTGCAGCTGTACAAAAGTCTGGGTGTGGCCACATTTTTTCAGGTCACTGCATTACAGGATGGAAGTGTAAACTTTAGAAATGATTCCGAGTAGATTTCCTAGGAAGTTACCCAGTATGGAGGGAAGGTCTTATGAAAGGAAAGGCTGAGGGACTTCAAGCTGTATTTGTTCAAAAGAATGTGTTTGAGGTCAATTAATTGAGACATATAAGATAATCAGCATGTGAGGTGGTTTGGACAGTGAGAGTATTTTCTCTTGGGTGGCGATGCCTACCACGAGGGGACATAGCTTTACATTGAGGTAGATATAAATATTAATAAATAGATATGGGACAGATGCCAGAGGTAGGTTTTTTACTCAGAATAGTCGGGGCATGGAATGCATTATCTGGAACAATAGTAGACTCGCCAACTTTAAGGGCATTTAAACGGTCATTGGATGGGCATCTGGACAAGAATTGGAATAGTGTTGGCTCCTTGGGCTTCAGATTGGTTCCACACGTTGGTGCAAAATCGAAGACCGAAGGGCCTGTATTTCGCTGTCATGTTCTGTGTTCTAGTGGGCAAAAATATGGGGTGGAGAGGAAAGACTTAAAAGCTATTTTAGGAGAAAAGTTTCTATACAGAGGATGGTGCAGTTATGGAATGAGCGCCCAGGGGAAGTTGTAGAGAAATGTTCAATTTGGGCAGGTACGTGCCTCGTCTCTCTGGGGTGGAGAATTCTGTTGCCTCAGGTTCTGGTGTAGCTTCAATAAAGAGAGAGAGAGAGAGAGAGAGAAAGCGCGAGATACTAAGTGATATCACCAGAGTGCTGGAAGATATCAGGATCACACACAACTTTTTGGAAAAACAGGTTTTGCTTCATCGTGCACTGGTATAACCGGTCAGGAATGAGCAACCTGTGAGCAGGTGAAGTGATGGCCGAGTGGTTTTATTGATAGAGCAGGTACCCAAAACCTCAGCTAATGTTCAGGGGAGACAGGTTTGAATCCCACCATCAGAAATGGTGGAATTTGAAATGAATAATTTGAAAAATAGTAATTAACAATCCACAAATAAGTATGAGACCATTGCTGATCTACAAAAAAACCCAAACACTTGTCCTTTCGGGAAAGACATCTGCCCATCCTGATATGGTCTGCACGACATCCCCACAGCAAAGTGTTTGCCTCTCAAAGACCCTCTGAAATAGCCGAGCAAGTTACTCAGCTCAAGGTCAGCGAGGGCTGGGCAAGAAAGGCTGGTCAGCCAGAGACACCCACATCCCATACCTGATTCAATAAATAATCCATTAGGATGGTCCCACTGGAACCGTGCTGGGAGCAGTGTCCTGGCCAATCATGTCGGTAGGTTTATGGACAGGGCTTTCAAATGACAGACAGGATGCAGGGACAGGGTTCAGGTGAAAGGAGCTTTCCAAATCCAGAGAGAAAACATGGAGCATCGGAACAGTATGTGAGTGCAGCTGAAGACAAGCAGAACGGAGCAGGAAGGGACAGAGTTGAACTAAAATTGTACATCAGCGAATAGATTTGTGACAGAAAATTGTGGGAAAGATTAAGTTGTGTTTTTTTTTTAAATGGACAACGTCGCTGTAATAAGGTAGATGGATTTGAGACACAGAGATAAAAGTGATTTAGACAGCTGGGAGAGATGAATACAGGGTGAACAAAAATATTCAGTGGTTCACAATCTTGTGCAAACTCAGGCAAAACGGACAACACAAACAATAATGGATAACAAAGGCATTACAGAGAAAGCATTTGGTTTCAGTTCATGAAGTAGAGTCAGTCTGAATGTAAATTCTGGCTACGACTTGCCAAAGACACAAGCAGCAGAACAGTTTTAGCCATCGAACAGCATTTCATTGCTCATCACTGCATTCAACAGGAACTCATTGGAATTTTCTAAAAAGGGCATTGTGGTAATTTTGGAAAACATCAATAATTGTATAATCTGGGACAATCACACGGACAACATTGATATTGGAAAAGGAACTAGGAGAATTTTTTTCAGTGTTTCTTTGAAAAACACATTGTGCAACTGACTAGAGACATAACTATCGCAGAGCGACCGTGTGATGAAACTTAGTGAATGAGTAATATCACCTGCCGAGATCCTTCGGGAAATTGTGATAAAGTGCAGTTTAAATAAATATAAAGTTTTAAAGTGAATCACAGAAAAGACAAGCTACAACTAGAAACACAAATAGCCAATTACATGCGTGTGAGAGAACTGACCAAGATAAACAGTCGAAACAGACTGAAATATGTGGCTGGAAATGAACAGTGGAAAACATTTGAAGGAACAGTGTAAAACACAACAGAAGGTCATTCAATTGAAACAGTAAAACCCTCAGCAAGAAATTCCCACTGATCCCTCACTCAGGACAAAAGGGATCATACTAGATTATGAGGCTGAGAAGATCACCAAAAAGTGCTTAAAATCCTGAAGTGAGAGAGTACTTTAGGAGTAAATCTTAATGGATTGCAATGGGTCTGCTCTCAGGAGGAGGGCTGTGGGAAGGGGAGCCATGGTCAGGGTTCATTGACACAATAGGAACAGGGAGAGGTGAAGGTTCTGGAGATGGTGAGAGTATTACAGAGAGTGGTCAGGGTGTTACAAAGCCAGGACGGATTGCTGCAGCTGGAGGGGCTTGCAGAGGAACGGAGGGACATCGGTATTTTTATATATTCATTCATGGGATGTGGGTGTCACTGCCTGGAACAACGTTCTTTGACCCCTCTGCTAATTACCCAGAGGATAGATCAGAGTCAGCCATATTGAGGTGGGTCTGGAGTCACATGTCGGCCAGACCAGGTTAGAATATTTGATGTCCTTCCCTAAAGGAGGTTAGTGAACTAGATGAGTTCTTCCTACTGATCAACAATGGTTTTTTGGTGGCCCCACCAATGTCTTTTACAGCCATAACATGACATCCCAACTCCTACCCTTAATGTTCTCCCGAATGAAGGTAACCATCCCAAACACCTGCTTCGCCAGCCTGTCTACCTGTGACACCACATTCAAAGAACTGTGTACCTGACTGACAACACTACACAGAGCACGAACATTAACTGTACAAGTCCCACCCTGGTTTGATTCACCAAAATGGAACACTTCACCTTTATCTAATTAAACTCCATCTGCTATTCTTCAGCCCACTATCCCAGCAGTACTGTTCATCCTGTTGTATCATAGATAACCTTCTTCACTGTCCACTTTCCCACCAATCGCAGTGTCACCCAAAAACCTTACTTACCAGGAAACCAATATTCCCAACCAAACCATTTATCCAAATGACAAACAACAGGGGACTCACTCCACCGCTGGTCAACATGCCTCCTGTCAGAAAAACATGTCGCCCATCACCCTCTCTCTCCTACCATCAGGTCAATTTTGTTTCCTGTTCACGAGCTCCTCCTGAATGCCATATCCTTTTACACTGATCTAAGCTTATTACCCAGTTTACCAGACAGAACACAGAACACAGAACAGTCCAGCACAAGGCCCTTCGGCCATGATTTCATGCCAACCTTTTATCCAACTGTAAGATCAAACTAACCTACCTACCCTTCATTTTACTGTTATCCATGTGTCTATCCAAGAGTCTATTAAATGTTCTGAAAGTATCTCATTTTACTCCCACCATTGGCAGTCCATCCAACCACCTACCGTTCTCTACCCTCTTATCCATCCTCCATTCAACTTAAAATTATGCCGCTTTGTAATAGCCATTTATTCCATAGCAGGAAAAGTCTCTGACAATTCACTCTCTCTGTGTGATTCTCATCATCTTGTTCACCTCTACCAGGTCGCCCCACCCCCTTCTTCACTCCCATGAGAAAAGCCTTAGCTCCCTCAAACGTTCTCCATAAGAACTGCCCTCCATTACAGGCAGCATCTTGGTAAATCTCCTGTGTACACTCTCTAAAACGTGCACAGCCTTCCTGTAAACAGGGGACCAGAACTGAACACAATATTCCAAGTGTGATCACACCAGGCCGCCATACAGATGCAGTAAAACCTCACGGCTCTTACAGTCAATCCCCTTCTAAGGGGAGCCAACACAACATATGCCTTTTAACAACCTTACCAACGTGCGTGGCGATTTTGAGGGATCTATGGACACAGACCCCATGATCTCTCTGTTCCTCCACACTGCCAAGTATTCTGCCTTTCACCCTGTATTCTGTATTCAAATTCGACCTTCCAGAATGAATCACTTCACACTTTTCCAGATTGGACTCCATCTGCCACTTCCAGCCCAGCTCTGCGTCCTGTCAATGTCCCATTGCAACCGACAAGAGCCCTCCCACATTCCCCACCACTCCACCAACCTTCAGGTGATTGGCAAATTTACTAACCCACTCTCCAACATACTTGTGCAAGCCATTTATAAAAATCACAGAAAGCAGAGTCCCAGAGCTGATTGTTACAGAACCCCACTGGTCACTGAGCTCCAGGCTCAATACTGTCCATCTGCTGCCACCCTCTGTCTTCTCTGGGCCATCCAATCCTGTATCCAGACAGACATATTTCCCTGTATCCCAATCATCCTTCTTTTCTGAATGAGCCATCAACGTATTCTGTCATATCCTCAAAGAATTCAATACGGTTTGTGAGGCATGACCTGACCCCTCACAAACCCATGCTGACTTTCACTAATTTAACTATGGTTTTCCAAGTAGTCATAAATCCGGTCTTTAGAGTCCTCGCCAATAATCTGCACACCACAGACATTCGACTAAATCCTTAATTCCCAGAATTCTACCTCCGTAACATGGCACGGACTTTACAAATCTTCCCTCCTCTGCAATGTTCCCCAGAAGGGGACTGGAGGGTGGTGGGGGTGACAGAGATAGAGAGGAATATCAGGACAGGAGGTTTTTGCAGGCATTCGGAGGGTTGCAATGCCAAGGAGGCTTCAGTAATTGTGAGGTTTCATGGTGATGAAGGCATTTGAGGGGGGAGGGAGGGAGGATTGTAGGGAATTAAGAGGTTTCACAGTTTAGTTGCTTTGTTAGGGCTGTAAGAGGTTACTGAGTTGGGGAGGGTGTAAGCACTGGTGGATATAACATAAACATGTGGTTTTGGTTGCAATGGCATGAAGAGGATTCAGGAAGCTGGAGAGTATGGGGTCTGAACGAGGTTACACAAATGGGAAGAGTTGTCAGGAGTGGAGGTGTTTACAGAGACAGCAATGGTCTGATCTGGAGCAGAGGACCCAGATTGGGAGGGATGTGGGGACTGGAGGTGGATTCACAGGGAAGGAGGACCATAGACCCACAGGAGGTTACAGAAATTTGGAGAGCTGTAGGGCTGACAGGGGTTCATGGAGATGGGAATGTTGGGAGGGATGGAAAAGTTTACAGGGAAAAGGATGTTTGTAGGCCAGGGCTAGATTACACAGACAGGGACTGTTTTAGGGAGCTGAGCAGATTACAGAGATAAAGAAGTTTGTATCATCTGGCAGAACAAACAGAGATATGGAGGGTCAAAGACAGAGATACTAAACGAATATTTTGCATCAGTTTTTACTGGGGAAAAGGATATGGAAGATATAGAATGTAGGGAAATAGATGGTGACTCCTTGCAAAATGTTTATATTACAGAGGAGAAAGTGCTGGATGTCTTGAAATGCTAAAGGTGGATAAATTCCCAGGACCTGATCAGGTGTGCTCTCGAACCCTGTGGGAAGCTGAAAAAGCGATTACTGGGCCTTTTGTTGAGATATTTGTATCATCGATAGTCACAGGTGAGGTGCCGGAAGACTGGAGGTTGGTTCACGTGGTGCCACTGTTTAAGAAGAGTGTTAAGGACAAGCCAGGGAATTATAGAGCAGTGAACCTGACGTCGCTGGTGGGCAAGTTGTTGGAAGGAATCCTGAGGGACAGGATGATATCACATGTATTTGGAAAAGCAAGGACTGATTAGAGATAGAGATGTGTGCGTGGGATATCATGTCTCACAAACTTGATCGAGTTTTTTGAAGAAATATCAAAGAGGATTGAAGAGGGTTGAGCGGTAGATGTGATCTATATGGACTTCAGTAAGACGTTCGACAAGGTTCCCCATGGGAGACCGATTAGCAAGATTCGATCTTATGGAATACAGGGAGAACTAACTATTTGGATACAGAACTAGCTCAAAGGTAGAAGACAGAGGGTGGTGGTCGAGGTTTGCTTATCAGACTGGAGGTCTGTGACCAGTGGAGTGCCACAAGGATTGGGCCTACGAATGGTGAATAGCCAAAGGTAAGGGAGTCCAAAACTCGAGAGTACAAAGGGGACATGATAGCGCAAAGATTTAAAGAGGGAGCTGAGGGGCAACATTATCCACAGAGGATGGTGCACAGACAGAACAGACTGCCAGGGGAACATGGGAGAAACAAGAACAATGACAACATGGAAAACAAATTTGGGCAGGTACATGGAGGAGAGAAGGTTTGAAGAGCTAAGGGCCGAACACAGGCAAATGAGACTCATTCATTATAGGAAACATGGAGAGCATTGATGAGTTGTACCACAGGTTCTGTTTCCGTGCTATATCACTCTGTATCCAGTTAAAGAAGATTACAGTACCAAAATAAAGCATGTTGTAGACACTGAAGCAATTTACAGCGATAAGGATGGTACTCTGGAATGCAGTACATTTCAAATATGTGGAGGACTATCGGGAAGGGAGGTAGTTACAGGGACAGGAACTATTATAGGAGTTAAAAATTACTGAAGACACCGGTGCACAAGCCATGCCATAGGCACAGAGTTGCAGAGTAGTGAGTCTTAGCACAGTGATGGAGGGAGAACACAGAAAAAAAGATCCCAGGCAGCATTCCCAACCTCTCGTCGGAGGCCTATTCTCCGCTTTGTTGTCCTGATGCTCACTAAGACAGAGCAGGCCTGGATTGATAACTATGAATTCCCCATGCTGTCTCAGTGCAACGTAAATGAAAGTAGAGGTGGTGATTGAGTCTGGGGTATGTCTGTACTGTACTGTGCTCCCCATCCAGCACTGTATATGTCATGTCCTGTTAGCGATGTTTGGAGCCCTCTCATTGCTCCCTGCTCTGTGCACTGTGAGTGATCTTACCTGACTGCAGGATTTATTGAAGACTCCACATCTCCCTGTCCTTTCTCTGGCTGACCAATCATCTTCAATGAGGTATTGGACGAGACCCCCAGCAATTGGGAGGTCTATTGAGTCAGGAACTTCCTAAATACCTACAGGAGACAGAGAAATAGACAGAATAGAAAATTAGACTGATGCAGTGAGGGTTACACATGGAGAATGGAAATGAGCCCCACAGATATCTGGAAAATCCCACTCCATCCCTGGGTTGTGCTGTTGCATTTCGCTGGAGTGGAGAATTCTGTTGGCTCAGGATCTGGAGTAACTGGAAGAGCGGGAGGCGCTGACAGAGGCAGCAATTAGACCCACACAGTGGAGAGAGACTGAGTGATATCACCAGAGTGCTGGAAGACTTCAGGATCACACAATCATGTTGGAAGAATGGGTTTAGCTTCATGTATCAGTGCTCAGGGATGAGCAACCAGTGAGCAGGCGAAGTGATGGCCGAGTGGTATTATTGCTAGAGCATGTATCCAAGACCTCAGCGAATGTTCAGGGGAAGAGGGTTTGAATCCTACCATCAGAAATGGTGGAGTTTGAAATTAATAATTTTAAAAATAGTAATTAACAATCCATAAATAAATATGAATCCATTGCTGATGTACAAAAATACCAAATACTTCTCCTTTCGAGAAGGACATCTGCTCATCATCACGTGGTCTACACAACATCCCCACAGCAAAGTGTTTGCCTCTCAATTACCCTCTGAAATGGCCGAGCAAGTTACTCAGCTCGAAGGCAGCTAGGGCTGGGCAAGAAAGGCTGGTCAGCCAGAGACACCCACATCCCATACCCGATTTAATAAATAATCCATTAGGATGGTCCCACTGGAACTGTACTGGAACCAGTGTCCTGGCCAATCATGTCGGTAGGTTTGTGTGACAGGGTTTTAAACTGACACACAGGATGCTGGGACAGGGTTCAGGTGAAACGAGCTTTCCAAATGCAAAGAGAAAAGGTGAAGTGTGGGAGCAGCTGGGAATGTGACTGAAGACAAGCAGAAAGGAACAGGATGGGACAGAGTTTTACTAAATAAGGGAATAGGTCTGTGAAAGGAAATTGTGGGAAAGAGTGAATTATGTTTTTTTTTGGAATGGATAATGTCTCTTCAATAAGGTAGATTGATTTGTGACAAAGAGATAAAAGAGGTTTAGACATCAGAGAGACGTGGTTACAGGGCGAACAAAAGGTGGACATAAATATTTAATGGTTCACCACCTTGTGCAAACTCAAGGCAAAATGGGTAACGCTAACAATAATGGATAAGAAAGGCATTACAGAGAAAGCATCTGACCTCAGATCATGAAGTAGAGTCAGGCTGAATGTAAATTCTGGCTACTACTTGCCAAGGACACAAGCAGTAGAACAGTTTTTTAGGCCACCGAACAGCATTCCATTGCACATCACTGCATTAAACAGGAACTCATTGGAATTTTTTTTTAACAAAGGCATTGTGATAATTTTGGGAAACTTCAATATTCACATAATCTGGGACAGTCATACCGACAACAGTGATATTGGAAGAGGAGTTCAGAAATTTTTTTTTTCGGTGTTTTTGTTTGAATAACAAATTGTGCAACTGGCTAGGGACATAACAATCTCAGAGTGACCGTTGTGTGATGAAACTTAGTGAATGAGTAATGTCACCTGGAGAGATCCTCAGGGAAATTGTGATAAAGTGCAGTTTAAAGAAATATAAAGTTTTAAAGTGAACCACAGAAAGGAATAGCTACGACTAGAAACAACAATAGACAATGACATGTGTTTGAGATGAGAACTGACCATGGCAAAGAGGCGAAAGAGACTGAAATATGTGCCTGTAAATGAACAGTTTGAAGGAACAGTGTAAATCAATCAACAAAAGAACATTCCATTGAAACAGACAAAATCTCAGCAAGAAATTCCCACCAGACCCTCACTCAGGACAAAATGGATCATATTAGATTATGAGGCTTAGAAGATCACCAAAAAGTACTGAAAATCCTGAAGTGAGAGAGTGTTTTAGGAGTAAGTGTTGAAGGGATTGCAAAGGGTCTGCTCGCAGGAGTTGGGCAGTGGGAAGAGGAATCATTGCAAGGGTTTAATGTCCCAAAAGGAACAGGGAGAGGTGAAGGTGCTGGAGGTGGTGAGAGTGTTACAGAGAGTGGTCAGGACCTGAACGGTGTTACAAAGCCAGTCTGAATTGCTGCAGCTGGAGGGGTTTACAGAGGTAGGGAGGGACATATGTATTTTTATTTATTCATTCATGGGATGTGGGTGTCACATTGGCTAATTACACAGAGGACAGCTCAGAGTCAGCCATGTTGTAGTGGGTCAGGAGTCACATGTTGGCCAGGCCAAGTGAGAATGTCAGATGTTCTACACAAAAGGAGGTCAGTGAACCAGATGAGTTCTTCCCACTGATCAACAATGCTTTTATGGTGGCCTGACCAATGTCTTGTACAGATACAACATGACATCCCAACTCCTACTCTCAATGCTCTGCCCGGTGAAGGAAACCATCCCAAACACTTTCTCCACCAGCCTGTCTATCTGTGACACCACTTTTAAAGAACTGTGTACCTGGGTCACTGGGTCACTGATCGACAACACGACCCAGGGCTCTAACATTAACTGGACAAGTCCCACCCTGGTTTGTTTCACCAAAATGACACAATTCACCTTTATCTAATTAAACTCCATCTGCTATTCTTCAGCCCACTATCTCAGCAGTACTGTTCATCCTGTTGTATCACAGATAACCTTCTTCACTGTCCAGTTTACCACCAATTTCAGTGTCACCCAAAAAACTTACTTAACTGACTTAACAATATTCCCATCCAAACCATTTATCCAAATGACAAACAACAGAGGAACCACTTCACCGCTGGTCACATGCCTCCAGTCAGAAAAACAACATGTCTCCCATCACCCTCAGTCTCCTACCATCAAGCCCAATTTTCTGATCAGTTGACTTGCTCCTCCTGAATGCCATAACCTTTTACACTGATGTGAGCTTATTACCCAGTTTACCATACGACATGTAGAACACAGAACAAGACCCTTCGGCTATGATGATATGCCAATCTTTTATCCGACAGTAACTTTAAAAAAAGTAGCAGATAGAGTTTAATTCAGATAAATGCGAGGTGCCGCATTTTGGGAAAGTAAATCTTAGCAGGACTTACACATTTAATGGTAAGGTCCTAGGGAGTGTTGCTGAACCAAGGGACCTTGAGGTTCAGGTTCATAGCACCTTGAAAGTGGAGTCGCAGGTAGATCGGATAATGAAGAAGGTGTTTGGTATGCTTTCGTTTATTGGTCTGAGTGTTGAGTACAGGAGTTGGTCGGTCATGTTGAGACTGTACAGCACATTGGTTAGGCCACTGTTGTAATATTGCGTGCAATTTTGGTCTCCTTACTATTGGAAAGATGTTGGGAAACATGAAAGTGTTCAGAAAAGATTTCCAAGTATGTTGCCAGGGTTGGAGGATTTGAGCTATAGGGAGAGGCTGAACTGGCTGGGGCTTTTTTCATTGGAGTGTCCGAGGCTGAGGGGTGACCTTATAGAGGTTTACAAAATTATGAAGGGCATGGATAGGGTAAATAGACAAAGTATTTTCCCTGGGGTTGGGAAGTCCATAGGTTTAGGATAAGAGGTGAAAGATATAAAAGAGACCTAAGGGGCAACTTTTTCACACAGAAGGTGGTACGTGTATGGAATGAGCTGCCAGAAGAAGTGGTGGAGGCTGGTACAATTGCAACATTTAAGAGGTATTTGGATGGGTATATGAATATGAAGATTTTGGAGAGACGTGGACCAGGTGCTGGCAGGTGGGACTAGATTGGGTTGGGATAGGTGGTCGGCATGGACAGGTTGGAGTGAAGGGTCTGTTTCCATGCTGTACATCTCTACGGCTCTAACTTCCATTCCCTTCATTTTATTATCATCCATGTGCCTATCCAGAAGTATATTAAATGTCTCTAATGCATCTAATTTTACTGCCACCGCAGGCAGTGCATTCCACATACACCACTCTATATGGAACGAACCTACATCTGAAATCTCTTCTTAACCATCTGCTAATCACCAGAAAATTATACCCCCTTGTAATAGCTATTTATGTCAGGGTAAAACATCTCTCTCTATTCACCCTATCTATGACTTTCATCACCTTGTTCACCTCTGCCATGTCACCCCTCACCCTTCTTCATTCCAATGAGAAAAACCTTAGCTCCCTCAACCTTTCTTCATAGGACATGCTCTCCAGTACAGGCAGCATCCTGGTAAATCTCCTCTTTACCCTCTCTAAAACTTCCACATTCTTCCTGTAATGAGGGGACCAGAACTGAACACAATATTCCAAATGGCGTCTAACCAGGGCTCTATCCAGCTGCAACACTGATTGGCATCTTTGAGGGATCTATGAATCTGTTCGTTCACACTGCCAAGGATCCTACCATTAACCCTGAATTCTGCATTCAACTTCAAGCTTCTAAAATGAATGACTTCACACTTTTCCAGATTGAACTCCATCTGCTACTTCTCAGCATCTTGTCAATGTCCCGTTGCAACCTACAACATAATATAAATATCTCTGTTAGAGACACTGAAATCTCTTCTCTAGCTTCCATTAATATTCTAGGATCGACCCAATGAACTACTGAGGATTGATCTACCTTTATTTGTTTTAAGATTCCAGCAGTTTCTCTTCTCTGGTGAGGATTCTTTCCAAGACATCACTATTTATTTCACCAAGTTACCGAGCTTCCATGTCTTTCGCCACAGTAAATACTGACAAGATTATTTTGTCTAATATCTCACCCATCTCCATTGGTTCCACAAATGGGTGACCTTATTGATATGTAAGGGGCCCTATTCTCTACCAAGTTACTCTTTAGCCCTTATTGAAACTTGCATAAAGGCTTCTGAGAATTGAAATACACCATATCCCCCGTACCACCACACCCTCCTACACCATTACAATTCTGCGACTTATATTCACACCAACAAATGAAATTCAACAGGCTCAAAAACAAATTCTCTTTTAATCAATTGGCTTTCTAAGTGGCCAGTTATTGTGTATTGACATATTCTTTCTAACAATTTCCGTATGCTCCCGACTTACTGTTAGGCTAACAATATTTGGTTTCAGACTGACAGCAGAAAGTGTTGAGGGAGTTCTTGCTTATCAATCTGAAAAGGTAGCTTACAGGGTCAGCAGGTAATCGAAAAGGCAAATCAAATGCTGACATTTATTACAGAGGGAATGGAGTCTAAAAATAGGCAGGTCTAGCTAAAACTATGCAAGGTACAAGTCAGACCACACCTCGAATATTATGAACAGTGTGAGTGCCCGAAGGAAAGATATTGTCGCACTGGAGGCAGTCCAGAGAAGGTTCACTCGGCTGATCCTGGGAATGCAGGGATTTTCTAATGAGAAGAGGTGGAGGACATGGAGGTTGAACCCATTGAAGTTTAGATAATGAGAGAGAAATGGAATGAAACATCCAAGATTCTGAGGGGGTCTGATCGGGCAGATGCTGGGAAGTTAGAAAATAGAACAGTACAGCATAGCAACAGGCCCTTCGGCCCACCACGTCTATGCTGTCCAAGATAATACTCTAACTCATACCATCTGCTTGCACATGGTCCATATCCCTCTGTTCTCTGTCCGTTCATGTTTCTGTCTAAATCACACTTCAAAACTTTACTCACATTTCTGCTTCCACGATCTCCCTCGGTAACATCCACTCTACGTAAAAAAAAATGTCTCACACATCTCATTTAAACTTCCTCTTTCTCACCTTAAACCTATGCGCTCCAGTATTTGAAACTTACACATTGGAAAAGAGATTCTGACTATCTACATTATCTATCCCTGTTCCAAATGTTATTTTCCTGTACCTGGTCACCTGTCAGCATCTAATACTCTCACAAAACCATCAACTTTGTTAAATTGCCTCTTACATCTAACACACCCTTATAAACCCTAACACAGATAACGTGCTGATAAACCCCTTTTGCACCCCCTCCAAAGCCTCCCTATCCTTCCTATTGTGTGGAGATGAGACCTGCACACAGTACTCCAAATGTGGCCAAAGAAACGTTTTATAGAATCACAGCATCAGATGCAAACCACTATACCCAACATTGTGACTGACGAAGGCTAGTACTCCATTTGCTTTCTTTCCCATCTGAAACACTTCTGTTGCCATTTTCTGGGAGTTACTGACTTGCACCAAGATCCTTCTGGATATCAATGTCCCTCAGTATGCTAACGTTCTTATTGAATTGGAAATCATCTCACACTTGTCCAGATTAAACTCAATTTGCCATTTCTGTCTATCTCTCCAACTGTTCTGTAACTTCCTGCAGATGTTAATGAATCAGAGAAACAAGGTCTTTGTGGAAAAGGCAGGAAAGTAGAGTTGAACAGTATCAGATCAGCCATGATCTGATCGAAGGACAGAGCATACTCAATGGGCCAAATGGCCTCATTCCCCTCCCACATCTCATGGTCTGAGCACAAACTCAATATATCCTGCATAATATTATGGGTCTCTGCTCACAAAACTCCTTTATAATGGGATGACTGGATTTTTATTAGTACACAGCATTTGATCTACAAATATGATATGATGTTATAGAAAACCATATCACACACAATCCAGGATTCTATCCATCACAGTACTGATAGTCAGTGCTGTGTCAGTCGGCATGGAGACCACTGTCACACACAGTTACTGTACTGCCCTTGCCATAAGTACATTCAGTGTCCTGACTGTAACCATATTGACATTCCCATCACTGTCTGGTGCCTACAAAAGAATTCCTGCTAACGGTTGCTGCTGTTTGCTTATTCTCAGCTCGACATTTGATATTCAGATCCACATGACTGTCTCATTAATACATTTACCTCAGCCTTCCTTCACAACTTGTTGGCTTTTTGCCTAGTCTGCCTATTGGGACTAGATTGGGTTGGGATATCTGCTCAGCATAAATGGGTTGGACCGAAGGGTCGGTTTCCGTGCTGCACATCTCTCTGACTCTATAACTCTATCCCAACAAACCTTCAGTATTCACCTCCCAGTGATGGTCATTCTGCAGCTAAATCTCCGAATGACAGTTTCATCATACCTATTCCCTGTCATTCGATCTGCCTTATGGCAAATACAGGGAGTCATTCCTCAGTAGTCGGGGGTTGAACAGATGGGTAGAGGTTTCAGAGATAGAGAGGGTTACAGGTGCTCAAGGATGTTAGAGTTAAACAGAGTTACATCAGGTCAAGAATGTCAGAGGGACAAAGGGGTTTGGGGATTGGAGGAATTTACAGAGATAAGGGAGCTGGATTAGATTCTGGAGATAGGGATAGGGATGGCTGTAGGGAGAGGCAGGCAGACTGAGAGGCACAGACGGGGACTGTGTCCGGGAGAAGTGTATTGTGAATTCTAACAGACATATGGAAAATTGTAGTGACTGAAGATGTTTACAGTTATAAGAAGGCTTCTCGGTTCTGAAGGTTACAGAGATCGGAAGGCTATGGAGAATGCCAGGTGCTGGGATGGAGACAGTTATACAGATGGGGAGGGTTGCACAAACTGAAAGAGGTTCCTGTGGTCGCGAGGGGTATGGTGTCGGGAATGAGGGTGAACTTTATCAAGATAAAGATCAAAGAATTGGAGAAGGATAAGGAGATTACAAATTTTTCACAGCCAAGTAAGGGTGGTAGGAGCTGGAGAAAATTACATAGATAGGGACCGATGGAGAGGTTAAAAACAAATACATTGATAACGAGGGTAGTATTGGTGGGAGGTACAGGGATAGACAGGACTGCCAGGGTTTACCGGGATGAAGGAATTTAGTATCTACTGCAGAAGTTTAGGAATTAGGGTGTTAGGGATTGGAGAACCTGAGAGAGACAAAGAGAATGGTGTGGACTAGAGGAGATTCCTGACAGAGGTAGGATTATCGGGACTGGAGGATATTACAGAGATCACGAACACAGCATGGGTCAGGATTGATGCCTGCGATCCGCTGTGCTGTCGCATTGAGGACCAGTACAGAAGAGGTGAAAGCAGGACCCTCACAAGATGGTGGAAATGAAGCCTAGAATATTGCTGTTCCTTGCCCAGATCTGTATCTATGTCCTGTCTTCCAAGTCTGAATATAGAAGTCTACTACCTCCACCCTGTGCTGTTTACTGTGAGTGATCTTACCGGCTGCTGGATTTACTGAAGGTTCGAGATCTCCCTCTCCAGCTCTCTCTGGCTGACCAACCAGCTTCAATGAGGTGATGGATGAGACAGGAGTTGGGAATATCCTGATTACCTGTATGAGACAGAATGGGAAATTAGACTGAAGCAATGAGGATAACTCATGCAGAGTGGCACAGAGACCAGCAGAGATCTCGATAATCCCAGTCTCCATCCCTTGCCTGTGCTGCTGCGTCTCTCTGGAATGGACAATTCTGTTGACTCAGGATCTCAGACCATGTGTAAGAGGGAGAAATGCTGACAGAGGCAGCAAATAGACCGACACAGCGAGGGATACCACATGGAGAGATACTGAGTGATAGCACATTATTAGAGACTGCATTAACAGGGAATTGTTTGAATTTGTAACAAAGGCACTGGGATAATTGTGAGGGGATTCAACCTTCCTATCTCATCATCTCTTTGGCAGTGGCTCACAGACTCTCTCCCACTCTGGGGCGGTGCGGGTCCTGAGTTGGCTGTACAGACTGATGTTGCCTTTCACAGATTCTGTTATACTTGGGACAGAAGGTGGCCATGGGAAGGGGTTGGGTGGGGCGATGGTGTGGCAGCACGCTCCTTGTGCTGTTTTCTCCTGGATTCCTATTTTTCCCCCACAGCAAGTCTCGATGTGCTCAACACCTTCCCAATGCTCCTTCCCCACTTCGGACGGTCTTGGCCCAGGACTTAACAGATTTGATTAAGAGATGAAAAAAAACTACCAATTCTGAAGAAGCCAACATTTAGAAATGTGGACACATTTGTGAAATAGATCACTAGGGATTCTCAGAGCAGGAGGAGTGCAGTAGGAAGAGGAAACGTCAGCGTTTAATCAGATGATCAGAACAGGGAGGATCGAAGGTGCTGGAGGTGGTGAGGGTGTTACAGAGAGGGGCAAAGGCCTGAAAAATGTTACAAAGCCACTACGAATTGCTGCAACTAGAGCTGTTTGCAGAGGTAGGAATGGACATCTGTATTTTCATTGATTCATTCACGGCCTAAGGATGTCCCCGTTTGGACCAGCATACATTGCCCTCCTGCTAATTGCCCAGAGGCAGCTCAGAGTCAGCCATATTGCTGTGGGACTGGAGTCACATGTGAGCCAGACCAGGCAAGAATGCCAGATGTCCCTCCCTAAAGGACATACGTGAACAAGTTGAATTTTTCCAGATAATCAACAATGCTTATACAGTGGCCTCACTAATATCCTGTACAGATAGACCATGACATCCCAACTCCTACTCTCAATGCTCTGCCCAATGAAGGGTGACCATCCGAAACACCTGCTTCACCAGCCTGTCTACCCGTGACGCTACTTTCAAAAAACTGTGTACCTGCATCCCTGGGTCACTGATTGACAACAGTAGAGGGCCCAAACATTAATTGTACAAGTCCAGCCTGGTCTGCTTTACCACAATAAAACATCTTGCATTTCTCCACCTGTTATTCCTCACCTCACTGGTCCAGCAGTCGTGTTGATTCCATTGTACTCTTCGATAACCCTCTTCACTGTCCACTTTATCACCAATTTCAGTCTCACTCACAAACTTGCTAACCATGGCTCCTGTATTCTCATCCAGACTGTTCATATAAATGATGCACAGCAGTGACCCAGCACCGAACCCCTGGGCACACTGTTGGTCACAGGCCTGCAGTTTGAGCAGCAACCCTCTATGAACATGCTCTGTCTCCTACAGTCAATCCTGTTTTGTATCCAGTTGGTGAGCACTCTCTGGTTATGTGTGATCTAAACTTACTAACCAGTCTGCCATGCAGAATCTTGTCAAAGACCTTGATAAAGTTCATGTGGACATCGTGTACTGCTCTGCTTTGATCTCTCACTTGTCTCCCTCCACACACAGGTTTGAGGCATGATTTCCCATGCACAAAGACATGCTGACGATCGTTAATCTGTCCTTACCTTTCCAAAGGCATGATGATCGTTTCCCTCAGAATCTCCTCCAAACAACCTACCACCCTGCCATCAGTCTCACTGGTCCGTAGTAGCTGTCGATGATACAAATATCTCTGGGAGGGTCCTTGCAATTTTCTCCCTCGCTTCTCACATGGCGCTGGGATATATCTGACCATGTCCCAAGGTTTTATCTAACTTATTGCATTTTAAGACATCCAGCGCCTCCTGTTCTCCAATGTGAACTCTTTTCAAGACATCCCTATGTATTTTCCAAAGTTCCCGAAATCCGAACACAAATATTTGTTCAGTTTCTCCCCCATCAGCAGTGATTCCACACAGACAGCGTCATTGACCTTTCACGGGCCCTATTCTCTCATGAGCTAATTTTTAGCCCTGGTTGAAACTTGTCAAAATGCTTCTGAAACTTCAAATATCCCTCTACCGCAACTAGCCTCCCCCATCCTCATCTATTCAGCCATTTAAGGTCACACCGAAATATAGAATCCAACAGATTTAAAAATATTCCCCTTTTATAAAATCATACACCTCCCATTGTTTCTAAGTATCTAGTTATCATTTATTGTCATATTCTTTATAGCACATTCCAGCACGTTCCCGACTTACTGTCAGGCTAACACCGTTTGGTTTCAGACTGACTGCACAAAGGGTTTTGGGAATCCTTGTGAATCAATCTGAAACAGGTAGCTTAAAGGATCAGCAGGTCATAGAGAAGGCAAATCAAATGTTGCCATTTATTACAAAGGAAATGGAGTCTAAAAAAATGGAGGTCTTGCTAAAAAATAACAACACAACAGGAGGTACAAGTCAGACCACATTTAGATTATAATGAACAGTATGTGTGCCCTAAGGAAAGACATTCTTGTATTAGAGGCAGGCCAAGGAAGGTTCACTCGGTTAATCCTGGAGATGGCGGGATTTTCCAATGAGAAGAGGTGGAGTAGATTGACTTTGAACCAATTGGGGTTTTGAAGAATAGGAGAGAAATTGAATGAAACATCTAGGATTCGGAGGGGCTTTGACAGGTTAGATGTCGTTAAGTTAGAAAATCGAACAGTACAGCAGAGTAATAGGCCCTTCAGCCCACCATGGCTGTGCTGACCATGATGCTATTTTAAACTAATCCCATCTGCCTGCACATGGGCGATAACCCTCTATTCACTGTCTGTTCATGTTTCTGTCTACATGCCCTTCAAAACTTTGCTCTTATTGCCACCTCTCCCACCTCCTGAGCAGCTTCCACCCTCTCGGTAAAGACAACTGGCCTCATTCAACTCACTTAAAACTTCTCACGCTCACCTTAAACCAATGCACCCTAGTATTAGATATTTCTACATTGGAAGGAGGATTCCAACTATCCACACTATTCACGCCTCTGCTAATGCTATATCCCTGTACCAGGTCACCCCTCAGTCTCCGATACTCACGCAAAACAATCCAACTGCGTCCAACCTCCTTACAGTAAACACATTCTCATCCAGGCAATATTCTGCCAACCCTCTGTTGTAACCTCGCCAAAACCTCCACATCCTTCCTGTGGTGTGTGGATGAGAATGACACGCAACCTTCCAAATATGGCCGACTGAAGTTTTATTCAGTCACAACTTGACATGCAAACGTCTGTACTCAATACTGTGCCCAATAAAGGTAAGCATACCATACTCCCCCTCGACCACCACATCCTGTTGTGTTGTTATTTTTGGGGAGCTATGGATTTGCTTCCAATGTCTCTCTGTTTATCAATGTTTCCAACTAGTCAATTAGTGTACTTCTCTCTTCCATTTGACTTCATAAATGCATCACTTCACACCTGTCCCGATGAAATTCAATTTGCCACATCTCTGCCCAACGTTCCAGCTGATCTACATACTGCTGCAACCTTGAACACTCTTCCTCACTATCCACAATTCCCCTAACTATCCCGAATCATTACATGCCTTTCCAAATGTCGTCTGCAAAACTACCACTCAAACTGCTGACCTTTTCATCTGAATCACAGATATAAATTACACACAGACATCGCAGCACTGATCCTTGTGAAACACCATTGACCGCAGACGTTCAATCAGAAATTGACCACTCCACATGCCTCTGTCCACTATCACCGAGAAAATATTGTATCCAACTTAACAACGAGCATGGATTGTGATTTGATCTTCCAGATCCCCTTTGCAATTTGGAAACTGTCCATTCAAAATGACTCTATATTTTGATTCCCAGATTAAATTGGCTGTCTCACTAATGCACTGACTGCGTCCTTTCTTCACAACAAAACAGGACCTTGTTTGGTTTTTGCTGATCCTGCCTAAATCCCTACAACCCCTCAATAATCACACTGCTGTCATGATCATTGTGCAGCCACACCTCCACAATAACAGTTCGATCATATCTGTTCTCTTCAGTTAATGCTGTCATTCCATCTGCCTTGTTGCAAATGCATGGCGCATGTCACCGAGAGAGGGCCTTTGAGGGATGGATAGAGGTCACAGAGTGGGAGAGATGTTTGGGGGCGCGACAATGTTGCAGGGTTAAACTATAGTTACAGTTGCTACAGAATGTCCGCAGGAGAAAACATTTTATTGTTTGGAGAAAATTAGAGAGATAAAGCGTCTTTGACTAGATTCCAGAGATAGGGATTTGTATAGGGTTGTGGATCGTTACATGGACTATGTTGATCAGGGCGTAGAAACATTCACAGGATTCCAGGATGTCGTACATTTAACAACAGTTGTGGGATCTGGAGAATATCACAGTGATAGGGAGGATGGTATGGACTGGAGAATATTACAGGGAAAGGGAGGGTGGTATGGACTGGAGAATGTTGCAAGCACTTGGAAGATGATATAGGCTGGAGAATGCTGCAGCAATAGAGAGGAGTATATGGACTGGAGGATGTTGCACGGACACGGATGAAGTTGTAGACTGGATACAGTTAGAAAGAGAGATGAATTTATGCACTGTAAGGTATGTCAGAGAGAGTGAGTGGTGTGCATGCTGCAAGATACGACAGGGATAGGGAAGCTTGTAGAGACTGGAGGAGAAAGTGATAGAGAGTCTTGTGAGAGACCAGATTCATTTATGAGCATAGGATGTGCTACAGTGAGTAGAGCCTTTTGCAGATATAAATGAGGATACAATGGCCACAAAGCAGGCACACCTATTAATAGGTATATAGGAACTGAAGGAATTGAAGAGATTACACAGGCGAGGAGTGTTGTATGCAGTGGAGGAGATTAAACTGAAAGGGATGGTTTTAGAGACTCAACAATGTTAGGAAATAAGTGAGTTGCAATGGTGAGAGCAGGTTTCAACAATTCGGAGGATATAGACCTGAAGGCGCTTTGACCGATAGCGATGGTACAGTAAAGGGATTTGTAGTGCCTTCCCTTTCATAAGCAATCCATAAGCACTTACAACAGCCTGTTTGACATGTGCATTATCTCTCGACCATTCATCAGACAGCGCTGCAAATACTTCACTGACTCTGCCGACCAGCTTAGACTGAACTGGCATTACCCAGAAGACCTCGGGCCACTCTACCTGTCTATGTAATCTTTCAAATGAAATACAGAGTTCCTTGACAGTAGAGTCACAGTTAGTTAGGATAGCGAAGAAGGCGCTTGGTATACATTCCTTTATTGGTCAGAGTATTGTGTACAGGAGTTGGGAGGTCATGTTGCGGCTGTACAAGACAGTGGTGAGGCCACTTTTGGAATGCTGCATGCAACTCTGTTCTACTTCCAATCGGAAGGATTATGTGAAACTTGAAAGGGTCCAGAAAGGATTTACAAGAATGTTCCCAGGGATGAGCTACAGGGAGAGTTTGAACAGGTGATGGTTGTTTTTCCTGGAGAGTCGGAGGCTGAGGGTGACCTTATAGAGGTTTATAAAATCAAGAGGGGCATGGATAGGGTAACGAGGCAAAGTCTTTCTCCTGGGGTGTGCGAGTCCAGAATTATAGGGCGAGGTTTAGACTGAGAGTAGAAAGACATAAAAGATAAAAAGGGACAACCTTTTCACGCAGAGGATAGTACATATATGGAATGAGCTGCTAGAGGAAGTGGTGGAGGCTAGTACAACTGCAACAGTTAAAAGGCATCTGGATGGGTATATGAGTAGGAAGGGTTCAGAGGGAGATGGGCCAGGTGCTCGCAGGTGGGACTACATTGGGTTGGGATATCTGATCTGCAGGATGGGCCCATGAATGGGTTGTGGAACCTGGAGGATGTTATGATTTGAACCACAGGTAATGTTTGATTGGATCTTTCAGCCAATCTTTCAGATGGCACAATTGCAACATTTAAGAAGCATTTGGATGGATATATGAATAGAAAGGGTTTGGAGGGAGATAGGCCAGGTACTGGCAGGTGGGACTAGATTGGGTTGGAATATCCTCTCGGAATGGCTGGGTTGGAATGAAGGGTCTGTTGCTATGCTGTACATCTCTATGACTGAAAGATCGGCTGAATGGTCCAATCAAAAATTACCTGTGGTTCAAATCATAATATCCTCCAGGTTCCAGAAGCTATCCCCTGTCCCATCCTGCAGGTTCAATGAATCCCGGAACCTCTTACCTTCTGCAAGTCCCATGTCCCTTCCGACATTTGTACCATCCTCCAGGTTCTGCAACCTCGTAACATGGCCCAGACTCTCCAACTCCTCCTTCCTCTGCAATGTTCCCCAGAAGAGCAGTGGAGGATGGTGGGGGTTACAGAGATATGGAGGGACATCAGGACGGGAGGATTTTGCAGACATTAGGAATATATGGACTTGAGGAGGTTTCATAGTTTATGAGTGTTGTAGGGACTGGAGGAACTTACAAAGAAAGGGATAGTTTTAGATTGGAGGATTCTGCAGAAAACCTTTACGTGGTTAAAGGCAGGATTCTTAGCAGCGTGCAGGAACAAAGGGATCCTGTGTCCCTCAGGTTCCCACCCAAGTTGACAGGGTGTTAAGAAGACGGATGGTGTGTTGGCTTTCATTAGCAGGGGGATTGAATTTAAAAGATGTGAGATTTTGCTGCAGCTCTGCAGAACCCCAGTTAGACCACACTTCGAATATTGTGAACAGTTCTGTTCACTTCATTATTGGGAGGACGTGGAAGCTTTAAAGACAGTGCAGAGGAGATTTAGTAGGATGCTGCCTGGACTGGAGGGCATGCCCATAGAAGGTAGGTTGTGGAAGCTAGGGCTTTTCTGATCACAGCGAAGGAGGAAGAATGATGACTTGATAGAGGTGTACAAGGGAATGAGAGGCCTAGATAGAGTGGATAACCAGACACTACTTCCCATGGTGAAATGGCTATCACAAGGGGACATACGTTTAAGGTAATTGGTGGAAGGTTTAGCTTAGATATCGTAGGGATATGGGCCAAGTGCTGGCAGGTAGGACTAGATTGGGTTGGGATATCCTGTCGGCATGGAAGGGACTGGTACATTATTTACACAGAGTGTGGTGGGTGCGTGGAATGGACGGCCAGCCATGGTAGTAGATTCAGACACATTACAGACATCTAAGCAACTCTTGGATAGGCACATCAATGATAGTAAAATGTAAGGTATGTCGGTTCGTTTCATCTTCAGAGTAGGATAAAAGGTCAGCACAATATTGAGGGCGGAAGGGCTTGTACTGGAATGTGCTCTTCCATGTTCTAAATAGCAAGGGTTATGATGGCAGCAAGAGGTTCCGGAAAGTGGGAGAAGATGCGATTTGAATGAAGTGACACAAATAGGAGGCGTTGCTAAAGTTGTATGAGGTAACAGAGACAGCAATGGTCTGATGTGGAGCAGATGACGAGACTGGGAGAATTGTGGGGACTGGAGGTGCTTTCACAGGGAGGGAGGAGCATAGAGCCACAGGAGGTTTCAGAAATGTGGAGAGCTGTCAGGCCGACAGGAGTTCATGGAGATGGGGAGGTTGGGAGGAATGGAGCAGTTTACAGGGATAAGGATGTTGGTAGGATGGGGTGTTTTACACAGACAGGAATGTTTCAGGTGAATGGAGCTGAGTACAGAGATAAAGTGGGTTGTACAGATTGGAAAAACAAATAGACGTATGGAGGGTAGTCGTGACTGAAGATGTTTAAAGACACAGGAAGGCTTAGGTTCTGCAGGTTATTTAGATAAAGAGGGTGTGGAATCAGATAGATTCTCCAAGTGATAAAGACAGCAATTTTGGTTGGAGACAGTTTCACAGATTAGGGAGCATTAGTAACCTCCTCCAGTTTGTTCAGAGTGGGAAGGGTTGTAGGGGAGGGTGATGTTTACACATGGAAGAGCTGGAGAAGATTGTGGAAATGAGTAGATGGATGGAGACACTGGAGGAGCTTACATTGACAGGGTGGGTGCTGGCAATGAAAAGATATCACATCGATAGAGGGTCTTGGAGGAATTGTATTGAAAGAGTCACAGGCATTGGAATGACTTCTGCAGATTGGGAGTGTTACAGGGACTGAGAGGATTGTAGGGTCTCCACAGATTGATGGTGTCTTTAAGAATATGTAGATACGGAAATCTTAAACCCAATGAATGCAGTCTTCATTTCAAGACCAGAGCCTTATTATCCCTCATCAGCCAAGGATCCCTAACCCTGCCAGCTTTTCCCTTTACCCCAATGGGGCATACTGGTCCTGGATTCTTGAGATCACACTTTGAAAAGCCTCCCATTTGCCAGTTGTTCCTTTTCCTTCAAACAGAATCACCCAATCGATTAGAATCATAATGTGGAGGTGTCGGTGTCGGACTGGGGATGGACAAAGTTAAAGATCACCCAACACTCGGTTCCGGTCCAACCGGTTTATTTGAAAGCACTTGCTTTCAGAGCACTGCTTCTTCATCAGGTGGTTGTGGAGCACAATCCTAAGGTACAGAATTTATAGCAACAGGATGGCAGTGTCATGGAATATAATATCAAACAAATTTAGTTTAAGCCTTTCATCTGTTACAGTGATCACCAGTGTTTCCAAAGCGAGTTGGATTATAACTGGGCATTGTGCAATTTTAAATTCACGGCATTGACGCTGGCCAGATCCTGCAGAATGGCCCCAAACCTGGCCCTGTTCCAGTTTTCCTCTTCAATCTGTGGACCTGCTGATCTTTTACCATAACTATGTTAAAACGAAGACAGTTGTGGGCACTGGACCCAAAATGCTCTCTGAATGACACTTCAGTCACTTGCCCGACCTCGTTTTCTGAGGGAGGTCCAGTGTTGCACCCGCCTGAGTAGAGTAGGGCCCTCTGCATATTGATTTAGGAACCTTCCTTGGACACATTTGAAAAATTGCCCTCCGTCCAGTCCTTTTTATACTCGAGGTGACCCAGTCAGTACAGGGAATATTAAAATCTCCAGCCTGCACTCCTCTATTATTCCTATAGTTATCTGCAATCTCTCTACACAGCTGCTCCTCTGGTATCTGTTGGGTCTACAACAGTCTCCAACACAGTCCCAACAAAGTGACCACCCTCTTCTTTCGAACTTCTAACCACGTGGAATTTTAAATGAATATATGATTTAAAAATTGGAATTAACAATCCATAAATAAATATTGATAAAAATCCAAACACTTGACCTTCAGAGAGAGACAACTGTTCACTCTCATGTGGCCTGCACGACATCCCCACAGCAAAGTGTTTGCCTCTCAATTACCCTGTGAATTGGGCGAGCCAGCTGCTTAGCTCAAGGGCAGCAAGGGATGGGCAATAAAGGCTAGTCAGACAGAGACACCCACATTCCATACCTGATTTTTAAAAACATCCATTCAGATTGGTCCCAGCACAGTTCCAGAGGAACAATGTCCTGGCCAATCACGTTGGTAGATTTATGGACAGGGCTTTAAACTGACAGAGAGGATGCTGGGACAGGCTTCAGGTAAAAGGAGCTTTCCAAATCCAAAGGGAAAAGGTGAAGCATCAGAGCAGCGTGGGAATGTGACTGAAGAAAACAGAAAGGAACAGAATGGGACAAAGTTTAACTAAAACTGGAGATCAGCAAATCCATTTGTGACAGGAAATTGTGGGAACGAGTAAATTTTGTGTTTTTATGAATGGACAAAGTCTCTGCAACAAGGTGGATGGATTTGTGACCCAGAGATAAAAGGGATTTAGACACCAGAGAGATGTGATTACAGGGAGAACAAAAGGGGGAACAGAAATATTCAATGGGTCACAACCTTGTGGAAATTCAGGCAAAATGGACAACGCTAACAATAATAGATAAGAAAGGCATTACAGAGAAAGTATTTGGCATCAGATCATGAACTAGAGTCAGTCTGAATGTAAATTCTGGCTACTACTTGCCAAGGACACAAGCAGCAGAACAGTTTTAGACCACCCACCGAACAGCATTTCATGGCTGGTCACTGCAATAAATAGGAATTTATTGGAATGTTTAATAAAGGCATGTTGAACATTTAGTTAAACGTCAATATTCGCAAAGTCCGGAACAATCACACTGACAACAGTGAAATTGGAAGAGGAGTTCAGAGAATTTTTTTCAGTGTTTCTTAGAATAACACATTGTGCAACTGGCGAGGGACGTAACTGTCTCAGAGCGACTGTTGTGTGATAAAACATAGTGAATGAGTAATGTCACCTGGAGAGATCCTCTGGGAAATTGTGATAAAGTGCAATTTAAAGAAATATAAAGTTTTAAAGTGAATCACAGAAAGGACAACTAGAAACAAAAATAGCCAATTACGTGGGTTTGACAGGAGAACTGACCAAGGGAAACAGGCTAAACAGACTGAAATGTGTGTCTGTAAATGAACAGTGGGAAACATTTGAAGGAACAGTTTAAAATACTCAACAAAAGGACATTCCACTGAAACAGATAAAAACTCAGCAAGAAATCCCCACCAGTCCCTCACTCAGGACAAAATGGATCATATTAGATTATGAGGCTGAGAAGATCACCACAAAGTACATAAAATCCTGAAGTAAGAGAGAGTTTTAGGAGTAAGTTTTAAAGGGATTGTAAAGGGTCTGCTAGCAGGACGAGGGCAGTGGGAAGGGGAATCGTTGTCAGGGTTTATTGACACGATACGAACATGGAGAGGTGAAGGTGCTGGAGGTGGTGAGAGTGTTACAGAGAGGGGTCAGGGCCTGAACCGTGTTACAAAGCCAGTACGGATTGCTGCAGCTGGAGGGGTTTGCAGAGGTAGGGCGGGGCATATGGATTTTTATTTATTCATTCATGGGATGTGGGTGTCACTGCCTGGACCAGCATTCTTTGACCCCATGCTAATCACCCAGAGATTGCTGGGGCCCTTGTGGATATATTTAATACTTTGCTGGCCACAGGTGAAGTGCTGAATGACTGGAGGATCGCTGATGTGGTTCCTTTGTTCAAGAAGGGCAGCAGGGATAGGCCAGGTAATTACAGAGCAGATATTCTAACAGCAGGGGGAGGGAAATTATTGGACACAATTGTGAGGATGAATCAACACTTGCAAAGGTAAGGATCAACTCAGTTTAGTCATCTCGGATTTGGCAGAGGAAGATACGGTCTGAGGAATTCAGTTCAGTTTTTTTGAAATGGTGCTTAATTATATTGATGAGGGCTGTGCAGATGATGTGGTTTACATGGACTTGAATAACTGGAAGGCTGGTCCAAAAGGACTGGGTTCCAAGGCAAGTTGGCAAATTGGATGCAAAATTGGTGGATAGAATACTTTCACCAGTGGATGTACCACAGGACTCTGTGCAGGAACCATTGAACATTAATAACTCAGATGTGAAAGCAGAAGGTATCATTAGTTCATTTGCAGATGACATGAAAGATGAGGGTGTTGTTCACAGTGAGGAGGATGGGCTCCGTCTGTAGTCCGACGTCGATCGGATGATAATCGAAGCAGAATTTAGTTCTGATTGAAGTGAGGTAATACTCTGTGGGAGGTACGATAAGAGAAGTACAGACATAATAAACGGTAGGTCCTTGCGGAGTACTGAGGAATACAGGGACCTTGGTGGACAAGTCCATAGATCCCTGAAGGTGTCAGCACAGGGAGACAGGGTAGGAAAGGTACCTCAACTGGGAGCGGGAGAGGGACAAATATCCTGGTGGGGTGAATTGCTAGAGCTGCTTGAGAGGATATAACCTAGTCTGGCAGGGTGTTGGACCTTAAATAAACTTAAGGCCAGAAAGAAGATTAAGGCTGGTACTCAAGTTAAAGACAGCAATTTCAGCAGACAAGGCAGGCAAGAACATAGCAGGGAATGGGGGAAACTGATGACTAAACTGCATTTATTTCATTGCAAGGGGCCTGACAGCTAAGGAAGATGAACTCAGTGCATGGATTGGAACATGGACCTGAGAGATTATAGTTATTACAGAAACACAGCTGAGGGAGGGGCAGGACTGGCAGTTCATTATTTCAAGGTAGAGATGCTACACGAAGGGAAGGCAGGGGAGGACGTGTGGTGGTGGGTTTTGATTGCATGAATCATCACAGCAGTACTTAGAGAGGATATTCCTGTGGGATCGCCCAGTGAAGCTATGTTAGTGGAACTGAGAAATAAGAATGGGTCATCACTTTGATACGATCGGACTGCTGACCCCGAATAATCTGTGGCAGACTGAGGAACAAATATGTCGGGACATCTTAAATATCAACCATAATAATAGGGCTGTTATGGTAGGGTTTTTGAACTTTCCAAACCTAGACTGGGACAGCCAGTGTTCAGTGTTTGCAAGGGAGGAGTTTGGTAATTGTCTTCCAGAAAACTACCAATCAATATGTAAATGGCCTGAAAAGAGAAAGGGGCAAAACCTGACCTCCCCTTGGGAATTAAGGTAGGGAAAGGGACTGAGATGTGAGTGGGAAAGCATTTTGCCAAAGTGACCACAGTTCTAGTAGTTTGAAAACAGCTTTGGAAAAGGACAGGCCTGGTCCACAAGTGCAAGTTATAAAATGAAGACTGACCAATCTTGATTGTATTAGCCAGGAATTTTCAAAATGTGACTGGGGAAGGGAATTATTTACAGGGAAAGGGAAGTTTGGCAAGTGAGAATATTTTAAAAGTGAGATAAACGGATCGATCATCGCCAGCATTTTCCTGTTTGTGTGCAGCTCAATGCTGACCGCATTCAGAAACACTGGCTGTCTATTGAGGGTCTGGTCAAGGAAAAGGGGGCACATGTCAGGTATAGCCAGCTGGACCAAGGGAATCCCTGAGGATATACAGGGGCTGTTGGAATACACTTTGAGTAGAAAACAGGAATGGAGATAGGCTAAATAAAATAGCCTCAGCAGAGAAGGAAAGGAGAATCCAAAAGTGAATGTATCAGTATATGAAGAGTGTATAAGTAACTCGGGACAAAATAGTGTCCATTAAAGATCAATGAGGCCATCGATGTGTGGAACTGCAGGATATTTGCTAAGATCCTAAACAATTTTTTCATTCCAGAACTTACTGTGGAGAAAGACTGGGGAACTCGAGGACAAGAGTAATACATTAGACCACAATTGGAGTTCTCTGCAATTCCAGTCTCTCTGCTACAGGAAGGATGTTGTGAAACTTGAAAGGGCTCAGAAAAGATTAACAAGATATTGCCCGGGTTGTTGGTGAATAAGCTGGGGTTACTGTCACTGGAGAATCGGAGACTAAGGGATGACCTTACAGAGGTTTATATGAACATGAGGGGTATGGATAGGGTAAGCATTCAAGGCCTTTTCCTAGAAGTTGGGGAGTCCAAAACTAGAGGGCTTAAGTTTAAGGTTAGAGGTGAATGGTTTACAGAGGGACTCAAGGGAGAGCTTCTTCACACACATGGTGACGTGTGTATGGAATGAGCTGAGAGAGAAAGTAATGGAGACTGATACCTTTTAAATGTTGTAATTGTATCTGGACGGGCATCTGAATAGTAAGGTTGTAGACGTATATGGGCCAAATGCTGGAAAAGGAAATGGATTTATTTAGATCTTCTGGTAAGCCTGGACGAGTTGGGGACCGAAGGGTCTGTTTCTGTGCTGTATATCTCTATGACTTGAAAAGAGTGCACGTTATAAAAGGGGTGGTGCTGGAGGTTTTAAAACAGAAAGCTATGGCAAGTCCCAGAACCTGATTAAGTGTATCACAGGACACTGTGGGATGCTAGGGAAGAAATTGTGGAGCCCCTAGCAAAGGCATGTGTACTACTGACAGCCATGTGTGATGGGCTGGCAGGCTGGAGGGTGGCATCATGGACAGTGAAGGATGTTTTCTGAGATTACAAAGGGATCTTGATGAAGGGAGTGAATGGGCTGAAAAACTAGAGATGGAATTCAATCTGAATAATTACGAGGTAATGCATTTTGTAAAACAAACAAGGGTAGAGCTTATACAATTAATGTTAAGGCCTCGGTTAGTGTTTTAGAGCAGAGGGCACTCCGGGTTCAGGTACATAATCCTTGAAGTTTGCATCACAGGATGGATAAGACACTGCTTGGCATGCCTGACTATTGCTCAGTCCATTGAGTGTAGGATTTGGGACGTCATGTTGAGATTGCACAGACATTTGTGAGGCCTGTTCTGCAATACTCTGTCCAGTTCTGGTCGCCCAGTTAACAGGGAGGATATTATTAAGCTGCAGGGCATTAAGAAGAGATTTCCCAGGATATTGCTGGGTATGGAAGGCTTGAATTCTGAAAAATGGCTGGATAGGCTGAGTCTTTTTTTCACTAGAGCCTGGAGGTTGAGACATGACGCTTTAAAGGTTTATGAAAAAAAATGAGGTATATAGATCAATTTAATGGTAGTTGCCTTTTCCTCAGGATGGGGGAGTCTCAAGAGGAGGGGCCACATTTTTAAGGTTAGAGGGGAGAGATGTTCAAAAAAAAGATATGGGGCAATTTGCTACACAGAGGGTGGTTTGAGTGTGGAATGAACTTCCTGAGAAAGGGGTTGATGTGGGTACAATTACAACATTTAAAAGATATTTGGATAAACAGGTGAATAGGGAAGGGTTGGAGTGATATGGGCCAGCTACAGGCAGCTGGGAAGAGTTTAGTTTTAAATTATGGTGGGTATCAACTGAAGGGTCAGTTTCCATGCTGTATGGCTCTATGACAAGAATATGGTTTGATTCCATTATTGAAGAAAGGATCAGGGCTGAGTCCACTGATGTGCATCATCTACATAAACAGTTTGGTTGAAAATATAGGAGTGATTGTGCGAAAGTTTGTTGATGATCAAATGAATGGTGAAGTGGGCAGGAAATACGGTTATCAAAGGGGATCTTGACCAACTGGGCCAGTGGACCAAGGAATGAAAGATGGAGTTTAATTCAGGTGTTGGATTTTGTTAAGACAAACCAGGGAGGACTAATACTGTTAATGGAAGGGCTGTGGCCAGGGTTGTTGAACAGAGAGAGAGAGAGAGAGAGAGACCAGGGGGTGCAAGTTACATTGTTCCTCAGAAGTGGCATCACAGGTGGACAGGGTGGGGAAAGCGACATTTGGCACATTTGCCGACATTGGCCAGCACTTTGTTACATACGTTGGAGATATTTGTAACATTGTCCTAAATATTACCCTTGGGCAGAGGAGGCCACGGGGTGACCCTAAGAATGGTGAATAACCAAGCGTATGTGAGTCCAAAAATAGAGGGTATAAATAGGAGGTGAGAGAGAGCAAGGATTTAAAGAGGGAGCTGAGAGGGATCATTATCCACAGAGGATGGTGCATAGATGGAACAGACTGCCTCAGGCACATGGGAGAAACAAGAACAATTACAGCATGGAAAAGACATTTGGGCAGGTTTATGGATAGGGCTTCAAACTGACAGAGAGGATGCTGGGACAGGGTCCAGGTGAAAGGAGCTTTCCAAATACAAAGAGAAAAGGTGAAGTAATGGAGCAGCATGAGAATGTGGCTGAAAGGAACAAAATGGGGACAGAGTTTAACTAAAACTGTACATCAGTGAATAGGTTTGTGACGGGAAATTGTGGGAAAGAGTAAATTATGATTCATTTAAAATGGACGAAGTCTTATCAATAAGGTAGATGGATTTCTGACACTGAGATAAAAAAAGATTTAGACACCAGAGAGACGTGGTTACAGGGCGAACAAAAGGTGGACATAAATATTCAATGGATCACAATCTTGCAGAAACTCAGGCAAAATGGGTAACACGAAGAAAGGCATTACAGAGAAAGCATTTGGCATCAGATCATGAGGTAGAGTCAGTCTGAATGTAAATTCTGGCTACTACTTGCCAAGGACACAAGCAGCAGAACAGTTTTAGCCACCAAAAAGCATTCCATTGCTCATCACTGCATTAAACAGGAACTCATTGGAATTTTTTAACAAATACTTTGTGATAATTTTGGGAAACTTCAATATTCCCATAATCTGGGAGAGTCACACTGACAACAGGAATATTGGAAGAGGAGTTCAGAAAAAAAAAATCAGTGTTTCTTTGAATAACAAATTGTGCAACTGGCTCGGGACATAACTGTCTCAGAGCGACCATTGTGTGATGAAACTGAGTGAATGAGTAATGTCACCTGGAGAGATCCTCATGGAAATTGTGATAAAGTGCAGTTTAAAGAAATATAAAGTTTTAAAGTGAATCACAGAAAGGACAAGCTACAACTAGAAACAAAAATAACCAATAACATGAGTTTGAGAGGAGAACTGACCAAGGTAAATAGGCTAAACAGGCTGAAATACGTGTCTGTCAATGAACAGTGGAAAACATTTGAAGGAACAATGTAAAACACTCAACAAAAGGAAATTCCATTGAAACAGAAAAATCCTCAGCAAGAAATCCCCATCGGTCACTCACTCAAGTAAAAAGGATCATATTAGATTATCGGGCTTAGAGGATCACCAAAAAGTACTTAAAATCCTGAAGTGAGAGAACGTTTAAGGAGTAAGTTTTAAAGGGATTGCAAAGGGTCTGCTCGCAGGAGGAGGTCAGATGGAAGAGGGAATAATTGTCAAGGTTTTATGTCACAAAAGGAACCGGGACAACTGAAGGTGCTGGAGGTGGTGAGAGTGTTACACAGAGTGGTCAGGGCCTGAATGGTGTTCCAAAGCAGGTACGGATTGCTGCCGCTGGAGCTGTTTGCAGAGGTAGGGACGGACATAGGCATTTTTATTTCTTCATTCATGGGATGAGGGTGTCACTGATTGGACCAGCATTCT
The DNA here is from genome assembly GCF_047496795.1 of Chiloscyllium punctatum. Classification (NCBI taxonomy): domain Eukaryota; kingdom Metazoa; phylum Chordata; class Chondrichthyes; order Orectolobiformes; family Hemiscylliidae; genus Chiloscyllium; species Chiloscyllium punctatum. The sequence goes on from NC_092751.1 coordinate 27,614,338, forward strand.
TTGCCCCGCTGCTTATTACCCAGAGGGCAGCTCAGAGTCAATCATATTGCCGTGGGTCTGGTGTCACGTCCAGGCCAGACCATGTTAGAATGTCAGATGTTCTTCTGTCAAGGACGTAAGTGAACCAGATGAGTACTTCATAGTGGTCAACAATGCTTTTATGGTGGCCTCACCAATGTCCTGTAGAGCCAAAACATGATGTCCCAACTTTTACTCTCAATGCTCTCCCCAATGAAGGTAACCATCCCAAACGCCTGCTTCACCAACCTGTCTACCTGTGACACCACTTTCAAAGAACTGTCTACCTGCATCCCTGGGTCACTGACTGACAACACTACCCAGGGCCCGAACATTAACTGTACAAGTCCCACCCTGGTTTGTTTCACCAAAATGGAACACTTCACATTTATCTCATTAAACTCCATCTGCTATTCTTCAGCCCACTATCCCAGCAGGACTGTCCATCCTGTTGTAACACAGATAACCTTCTTCACTGTCCACTTTGCCACATATTTCAGTGTCACCCAAGAAGCTTACATACCACAAAACCAATATTCACATCCAACCCATTTATCCAAATGACAAACAACAGGGGACCCACTCCACCGCTGGTCACAATTTTGTATCCAGGTGACTAGCTCCTCCTGAATGCCATGTCCTTCTACATTGATCTGAACATATTACCCAGTTTACCATACGGATCTTAGAACACAGAACAGTACAGCACAAGACCCTTCGGCCACGATGCCATGCCCATCATTTACCCGACTGTAAGATCAAACTAACCTACATACCCTTCATTTTGCTACCATCCATGTGCCTACCCAAGAGTCTGTTAAAATGTCCCGTTCCACCCACCCACCACTCTCTGTGTAAAGGACCTACGTCTGAATTCTCCCCTTACCCATCCTCCAATCACCCTCAAATTATGCCCCTGGTACCATGTATGCCATGGAATAAAGAGATCTCTCACTGTTCACTCTATCTATGCCTCGCACCATCTTGTTCACCTCTTTCAAGTCACCCCTCACCCTTCTTCACTCCAATGAGAAAAGCCTTAGCTCCCTCAACCTTTCTTCATAAGACATGCCCTCCAGTACAGGCAGCCTCCTGGGAAATCTCCTCTTTACCCTCTCTAAAGCTTCCATATCCTTCCTGAAATGAAGGGACGAAACCTGAACACAATATTCTAAATGGGATCTAAACAGGGCTGCATAGAGCTGTAGCATAACCTCACGCCTTAAAACTCAATCCCCCAGCGAATGAAAGCAAATACAACATATTCCTTCTTAACAACATTATCAGCTTGGGTGGCAAATTTGACGGATCTCAGGTCATGAAATCCAAGATCCATCTGTTCCTCCACACTATTCAGTATTCTGCCTTTACCCCATATTCTGTATTCAAGTCTCATCTTCCAAAATGAATCACTTCACACTTTTCCTGATTTGACTCCATCTACCACTTCTAAGCCCAGCTCTACATCCTGTCAATGTCCCATTGCTACCTACAACAGTCCTCCACACTCTTCACTACTCCACCAACCTTCATGTCATTGGCAAACTTACTAACCCACTCTTCCACTCACACATCCAAGTCATTCATAAAATCACAACGAGCAGAGGTCCTGTAACCTCTCTCTCTGCAGACAACCACTGGTCACTGAGCTCCAGGCTGAATGATTTCCATCTGTCATCACCCTCTGTCTTCTATGGGCCAGGAATTCTGTATCCCATGCTCTGTACTTTCTCAATGAGCCATAAATGTGTTTAGTCACATTCTCAAAGGATTCAATAAGATTTGTGAGGCATGACCTGTCCTTTACAAAGCCAGGATGACTTCCTCTACTCAAACTATGGTTTTCCAAGGAATCACAAATCCCGTCTCTCAGAGTCCTCTCCAATAATCTGCACATCACAGAGAGAAGACTGAGAGGCCTGTGATTCCCAGGATTATCTCAATTCCCTTTCTTGAAAAACTCATGGCTGATTCACCAAACCTGAATATATTTTGGCTTTGGAAACCTGAGCACCTATTGTAAACTCACACAGACATGGGGAGAATGTGCAAACTCCACACAGACAGTCGCCTGGGGCTGGAATCAAAATCGCGTCCCTGGTGCTGTGAGGCAGCAGTGCTAACCACTGAGCCACCGTGCTGCCCCATGTACCTCTCCAGAGCCCTGCTTCTGATACTTGGTTCCTCAACCTTAGGTTAGCTTCTTCTTCGTCTTGACTAGATGTTCTACATCCCTTGGAACCTTGTCAAATGCTTTACTGAAGCTCATGTAGACAACGGTGACTGCTCTGCCTTCATCTATCTCTTGGCCAACCCCTCGAAGAATCAATCCAGTTTGTGAAAAACGGTTTCCCACTCACAAAGCCATGCGCTGACTATCTCTAATCAGCCCTTGACTTTCCAAATATATGTAGTTCCGTTCTCTCAGAATCTCCTCCAACAACTTCCCCAGCACTGGCTCACGGGACTGTAATTTCCTGGCTTTTCCCTGCAACCCTTAAGTGATGGAATAACATTAGCCACCTTCCAGTCTTCCGGTAACTCATTGTGTCTGTGGATAATATAAATATCTCTGTCAGGGACACCGCAACCTCTTCCCAAGCTTCCCACAATATTTTAGGATAGACATAATGAGCTACTGAGTATTGATCGACCCTTATTTGTTTTTAAGACTCTCACACTTTCTCTTCTCTGTTGAGGATTCTTTCCAACACATCACTCTTTATTTCCCCAAGTTCCCGAGCTTCCATGTCTTTCTCCACAGTAACTTCTGACAACACTATCTTGTCCAATATCTTACCCACCTCCTGATAGTTAAGGTGCCCTATTCACTACCAAGGTACTCCTTAGCCCTTACTGAAACTTGTGTAAAGGTTTCTGATAATTCAAATACACCGTATCCTCACTACAGCCACTCCTTCACCCGTATCTACTCTGCCATTTATACTCACACCAATAAAAATACAATCCAACAGGCTCAAATCCACATTGTCTTTTTATTAAATGTGTTTCTAAGGGTCCGGTTAATGTATATTGACATATCATTTCAAACATATTTCAGCTCCCGACCTACTGTCAGGCTGACACTGTTTGGTTTCAGACTGGCAGCAGAAATGGTTATGGGAGTTCTTGTTTCTCAGTCTGAAAAAGGGAGATTACAGTTTCAACAGGTAATACAGGCTTTGGAATTAAGGAGGGAGTGATGTGGGGACTGTATTAGATTATGGACATAGAGATTGCCGTGGTGACTGAAGAACATTATGGAGATAGGGAGTGTTGTGGGGCCTGAAAGGGGCCAAAGAGATCTGCAGGGCTGTTGGGCCCGAAGGAGGTTGCACAGATCAGGAGGATCATGGGGATTGAAGGAGGTTACTCTGAATGGGAGGGTCATCGGGTCTGGATGAGATTATGGAGATAGGGAGGGTCGTGGGGCCTTTTGGAGTTTATGGAGTTAGGGAGGTTTGTGGGGAATGATTCAGGTTACATGGATAGGGAGAGTCGTGGGGACTGAAGGATTTTATGGAGATAGAGAGGGCTGTGGGGACTGAAGGAGGTTATATAGATAGTAAGTTTATAGAGATGCACAGTGACTACTGGCATTTAGTGATGCAGCGGGCTGTAGTAACTGGGACGGGGGGGGCTGTCTTACAGTGATAGGGAGGGTTGTGGAAGATGGAACAGCTGACAGATACAGGGTGGGTTTTAGGAATGGGAGGACTTTACAGGGATTTTGAGGAATGCAGGGATGGGACGTGGTAACAATCACAGGGAAGATTTTGGGAACCTGATCTGAGATGGGTACAACTGAGAACAGAAGTGAGCCAAACAGTCAGGACAGGCAGGGACAAGGTAGGATTAATAAATTAAGCTGCATTTATTTCAATGCAAGGGGCCTAACAGGGAAGGCAGCTTAACTCAGGGCATGGTTAGGAACATGGGACTGGGATCGCATTGCAATTGAAGAAATATGGCTCAGGGATGGCAGGACTGGCAGCTTAATGTTCCAGATACAAATGCTACAGGAAGGATAGAAAGGGAGGCAAGAGAGGAGGGGGAGTGGTATTTTTGATAAGGGATAGCATTGCAGCTGAGCTGAGGGAGGATATTCCCAGAAATACATCCAGGGAAGTTATTAGGGTTGAACTGAGAAATAAAAAGGGATGATCACCTTATTAGGATTGTATTACAGACCCTCCAACAGTCAAAGGGAAATTGCCAAACAAACTTGTAAGGAGATCTCAGCTATCTGTAAGAGTAATACGGTAGTTATGGTAGGGGATTTTAACTTTCCATACATCGGTTGGGACTGCCATAGTGTTAAAAGTTTAGATGGAGAGAATTTTTTTTAAGTGTGTAGAAGATAATTTTCTGATTCAGTATGTGGATATACCTACTAGAAAAGGTGCAAAACGTGACCTACTCTTGGCAAATAAGGCAGGGCTGGTGACTGAGGTGTCAGTGGAGGAGCACTTTGGGGCCAGCAACCATCATTCTATTTGTTTTAAAATAGTGATGAAAAAGGATAGACCAGATCTAAAAGTTGACGTTCTAAATTGGAGAAAGGCCAATTTTGACGGTATTAAGCAAGAACTTTTGAAAGCCGATTGGCGGCAGATGTTCGAAGGTAAAGGGATGGCTGGATAATGGGAAGCCTTCAGAAATGAGATAACAAGAGTCCACAGAAAGTATATTCCTGTCAGGGTGAAAGTGAAGGCTGGTAAGTATAGGGAATCCTGGATTACTAAAGAAATTGAGTGTTTGGTTCAGAAAAAGAAGGAAGCGTATGTCAGGTATAGACAGGATAGATCGATTGAATCCTTAGAAGAGTATAAAGGAAGTAGGAGTATACTTAAGAGGGAAATCAGAAGGGCAAACGCGGACATGAGATAGGTCTGACAAATAGAATTAAGGAGAATCCAAAGGGTTTTTTAAAACTATATTAAGGAAAAAAGGGTAACTAGGGAGAGAATAGGGCCCCACAAAGATCAGCAAGGTGGCCTTTTTGTGGAGCCACAGAAAATGGGGGAGATACTAAATGAATATTTTGCATCAGTATTTACCGTGGAAAAGCATATGGAAGATATAGACTGTAGAGAAAGAGATGGTGACATCTTGCAAAACGTCTAGATTACAGAGGAGGAAGTGCTGGATGTCTTGAAATGGTTAAAGGTGAACAAATCCCCAGGAACTGATCAGGTGTACCTGAGAACTCTGTGGGAAGCTAGAGAAGTGATTGATGGATCTCTTGCTGAGATATTTGTATCATCAATAGTCACAGGTGAGGTGCCAGAAGACTGGAGTTGGCAAAAGTGGTGCCACTGTTTAAGAAGGGTGGTAAAGACAAGCCAGGGAACGACAGACCGGTGAACCTGACCTCGGCGGTGGGAAAGTTGTTGGAGGGAATCCTGAGGGACAGGATGTACATGTATTTGGAAAGGCAAGGACATGATTAGGGGTAGTCAACATGGCTTTGTGTGTGGGAAATCATATCTCATAAACATGATTGAGTTTTTTGAAGAAGTAACAAAGAAGATTGAGGAGGGCAGAGTGATAGATGTAATCTATATGGACTTCAGTAAGGCGTTCCACAAGGTTCCCCATGGGAGACTGATTATCCAGGTTAGATCTCATGGAATACAGGGAGATCTAGCCATTTGGAGACAGAGCTGGCTCAAAGGTAAAAGACAGAGGGTGGAGGAGGAGGGTTGTTTTTCAGACTGGAGGCCTGTGACCAGTGGAATGCCACAAGGATCGTTGCTGGGTCCTCTACTTTTTGTCATTTACATAAATGATTTGGATGTAAGCAGAAGACGTGCAGTTAGTAAGTTTGCAGATGACACCAAAATTGGAGGAGGTGGAGTGGACAGCGAAGAATGTTCCCTCAGATTACAACAGGATCTGAACCAGCTGAGCCAATGGGCTGAGAGCTCGCAGATGGAGTGAAGTTCAGATAAATGCGAGGTGCTGCATTTTGGGAAAGCAAATCTTAGCAGGACTTATATACTTAATGGTAAGGTCCTAGGGTGTGTGGCTGAACAAAGAGACCTTGGAGTGTGGGTTCATAGCTCCTTGAAAGTGGAGTCACAGGTCGTCAGGATAGTGAAGGCGGCATTTGGTATGCTTTCCTTTATTGGTCAGAGTATTGAGTACAGGAGTTGGGAGGTCATGTTGCGCTGTACAGGACATTGATTCGGCCACTGTTGGAATATTGCCTGCAATTTTGGTAGACTTCCTATCGGAAAGGTTTGTAAAACTTGAAATGGTTCAGAAAAGATTTACAAGGATGTTGCCAGGGTTTGAGGATATGAGCTACAGGGAGAGGCTGAACAGGCCGGGGCGATTTTCACTGGAGCGTCGGAGGCTGAGGGGTGACCTTACAGAGGTTTACTAAATTATGAGGGGTATGGATAGGGTAAATAGACAAAGTCTTTTCCCTTGGGGTCAGGGAGTCCAGAACTAGAGGGCATAGGCTTATGGTGAGAGGGGAAAGATATAAAAGAGACCCAAGGGGCAACTTTTACACAGGGTGGTTCCTGTATGGAATGAGCTGCCAGAGGATGTGATGGAGGCTGGTACAATTGCAACATTTAAGAGGCATTTGGATGGGTATAGGAATGGGAAGGATTTGAAGGGATATGGGCCAGGTGCTGGCAGGTGGGACGAGATTGAATTTGGACATCTGGTCGGCATGGACGGGTTGGACCGAAGGGTCAGTTTCCAACTTGTACATCTTTATGACTCTATCACTTAGAGGTTTTAGAAATAAACTGTGTGGTCGCGTCTGGAGGAGGTTAAAGGTATAAAGATTTGTAGTTACCGAAGGAAATTCCATCAATCGGGACCAGCAGAGTTTACAGAGACTGAGTGCGTTTTAGAGACAGGAAGAGTTCATAGTCATCATTAGAAATGGCGAAACTAATTTATGAGCGAAGCAGGGTCACTCTGCTTTGTGCCCAGAGACAAGGAGGAGTCTTACAGCTGGAGGAGGTTACTAAGGTACAGAGCTTTTTTGTTGTCGTGACGGGGAAGGTTACAGAGATCATGAAGGTAGTCGGAGTTCAAAAAAGTCACAAAGACAGGGAGGTGTTTCAGGTCTGGAAAGGACTACACTGACAGGGATGGCTTAAGGAACTGAAGAGTTGTTTTTCTTCAGTTAAGGAGAGATGTGACAGAACCCGGCACTAAAGGCAAAGGCAGAAACTTGGAGAGTTGTTGTGGTAGGAGGAGCTTACAGGGATAGGCAGGATTGTAGGGACTGATAGAGATAGGGGAAGTGATATCTATGAAACAGACAATGGAGAAACTGACAGACATAGGTAAGGTTCTGTGGAACAGATGAATTTACAGACAAGATGGTGATAATGAAGCCTGAGAATTTTCTCATGTTCCTTGCCCAGCATTGTTCCGACATCATGCCCTCAGGGTCTGAATTAACGTCCACTAAGTCCTCCCTGTGCTGTTTACTGTGAGTGATCTTACCGGCTGCAGGATTTACTGAAAGCTCCAGATCTCCCTCTCCATCTCTCTCTGGCTGACCAACTGTCTTCAATGTGGTGATGGACGAGACAGGAATTGGGAATTCTGCTGAGTCAGGGACATCAGGAATACCTACAGGAGACAGAGAAATAGACAGAATGGTAAATTACACTGCTGCAATGAAGGGTACACATGGAGAATGACACTGAGTCCCACAGTGATCTGGAAATTCCCAGTCTCCATCCATGGCCTGTGCAGTTGCTTCCCTCTGGAGTGGAGAATGCTGTTGGCTCAGGATCTGGAGTAGCTGCAAGAGCGAGAGACACTGACAGAGGCAGCAATTAGACCCACACAGTGAGGGATATCACATGGAGAGAGACTGAGTGATATCAGCCGTGTGCTGGAAGGTGTCAGGATCACACAATGGTATCATCAGAAGTGGTTCTGACCAGTGAGCACTGCTACCAGTACTCAGGGAGGACTGAGCTATTTTATTGGGATAGGCTCCTCTGGTACCAGGATTATGCAGTGTGCTATAAATGGACACAGATGAGGAGGGGGACAGGTCTGAGGTGAATGGAAATTCCCAAGTCCAAAGAGAAAGGTTGAAATATTGGAACACCATGGAGATGTGGATGAGGACCAAAAGAAAGAAACAGTAAGGAACTGAGTTTAATTAAAATACGACATTGTCAAAAAGATTTGTGACAGGAAAATATTGGTTAAAATAAAGTAAATGCCATTTCCACCCCTCACAATTCCTCATACACCACAAGTGACATCACTTCCACCCCTCACATCATCGCTGATGCCACACACTCAGTTACTTCCACGCCCCCCCACACTGCCGTGTTTGCCACCACTTCCACCCCCCACCACTCATCTACATTCTGCTGACACCACCCCCAAGTCCCACCGTCACCATCCCTGCCCCCAGAACCCTGAGGGGAACACCACCCCTGCTCATGACTCCATCCCCATTCCCCCTAACACCACACCCACTCCAGTTACAGGCTCCGTCGCCTCCCCCAGCTCCACACCTACGTTTAGTCCCAGCTCCCAGTCCTGCCGAGTTTCCACCATCCCCCTGACCTCCCCCTCACTGAGGACGAATGATCGGTCCTCAGCAAAGGCCTCACCTTTATCCCCCTCCGTCCACACATCAATGAATTTAATACACGCCGTGACATCGAACACTTCTTCCACCACCTCCGCCTCAGAGCTTACTTTTACAATGAAGACTCCCGCCTATTTTGTGAGGACCCCATTGCCGGCCTCCAATACACTCCATCCACCTGGACACCCCACGCTGGCCTATTACCTGCCTTCGATCTCTTCATTTCCAACTTTCACGGAGACATTAACCGTCTCAACCTCTCTACCCCCTCCCCCACTCCAAATTCGCACCCTCACAACGTGCAGCCCTCCACTTCCGCTGCTCCAATACCAACCTCACCATCAAACCAGCAGATAAAGGGGGTGCAGTGGTCGTCTGGTGCACTGACCTCTACACTGCTGAAGCCATGATGCCAACTCAAAGACACCTCCTCCTACCACCCCCTCTACCATGACCCACCTCCCATCACCAAACCGTCATCTCCCAGAGCATACAGAAACTCATCACCTCAGGAAGAGATCTCCCACCCACAGCTTCCAATCTCATTGTCCGGGATCCCCCACTGCCCGGTTCTACCTCCTTCCCAAGATCCACAAGCCTGACAACCCTGGCCGACCCATTGTCTCAGCATGCTCCTACCCCACCGAACTCATGTCTGCCTACCTCGACATTGTCCTGTCCCCCAATCCAGGAACTACCCACATTCGTTTGAGACACCACTCACACCCTCCACTCCTCCAAGACGTCCGTTTCCCTGTCCCCTAACGCCTCATCTTCATAATGGATATCCAATCCCTCGACACCTCCATCCACCATGACCAGGGCCTCCAAGCCCTCCGTTTCTTCATCTCCCGACGTCCCCAACAGTACCCTTCCACCGACACTCTCATTCGTTTGGCTGAACTTGTCCTCACCCTTAACAATTTCTCCTTCAAATCCTCCCACTTCCTCCAGACCAAAGTGGTAGCCATGGGCACCTATATGGGCCCCAGCTCTGCCTGTCTCTTTGTTGGCTACGTAGAACAGTCCATCTTCCATAGTTACAATGGCAGCAGTCCCAACGTCTTCCTCCGCAACATTGATGACTGCATTGGCACCACCTCGTGCTCCCTCGAGGAGTTTGAGCAATTCATCAACTTCACCAACACATTCCACCCTGACCTTAAATTTACCTGGATCATCTCAGACACCTCCCTCCCCTTCCTGGACCTCTCCATCCCCATTAATGACAACTGACTTGACACCGACATTTTTTACAAACCTACCGACTCCCACAGCTACCTAGATTACACATCTTCCCACCCTACCACCTGCAAAATTCCCAACCCCTATTCCCAATTCCTCCACCTCCGCCGTACCTGCTCCCAGGAGGGCCAGTTCCAACACAGAACACATCAGATAGCCTCCTTCTTTCGATATCGGAATTTCCCTTCCCACATGGTAAAAGATGGCCTCCAAAGCATCTCGTCCACATCCCGCACCTCCGCCTTCAAACCCCACCCCTCCAACCGTAACAAGGACAGAACGCCCCTGGTGCTCACTTTCCACCCTACCAATCTTCGTATAAATCAAATTATCCGCCGCCATTTCCTCCACATCCAAACGGATCCCACCACCAGGCATATATTTCCCTCCCCACCCCTCTCCACTTTCCGCAAAGACCATTCCCTCCGCGACTACCTGGTCAGTTCCACGTCCCCAAAAATCCCACCCTCCCTTCCTGGCAGCTTCTCCTGCCACTGCAGGAATTGCAAAACCTGCGCCCACACCTCCCCCTCACCACGATCCAAGGCCCCAAAGGAGCCTTCCACATCCAAAGTTTTACCTGCACATCCACCAATATCATTTATTGTATCCATTGCTCCTGATGCGGTCTCCTCGACATTGGGGAGACTGAACACCTCCTAGCAGAGCACTTTAGGGAACATCTCTGGTACACCCGCACCAATCAACCCCACCGCCTTGTGACCCAACATTTCAACTCCCTCTCCTACTCTGCCAAGGACATGCAGGTCCTGGGCTTCCTCCACCACCACTTCCTCACCACCCGACGCCTGGAGGAAGAACGCCTCACCTTCCACCTCGGAACACTTCAACCCCAGGGCATCAATGTGGACTTCACCAGTTTCCTCATTTCCCCTTCCTCCATCTCACCCCACCTCCAGCCTTCCAGCTCAGCACCGCCCTCATGACCTGTCCTAATGGCCTATCTCCCTTCCCACCTATCCACTCCACCCTCCTCTCTGACCTATCACCCCATCCCCACCCCCATTCACCCAATGTACTCATTGCTACCTTCTCCCATCCTCCACTCTGACCTATCACCTTCTTCCCCAACCCATTCACCCATTGTACTCTATGCTACATTCTCCCCATCCCAAACCCCCTCTCATTTATCTCCCTACTCTGCAGGGTCCCGGCCTCTGTTCCTGATGAAGGGCTTTTGCCTGAAACGTCGATTTCCTGCTCCTCGGATGCTGCCTGACCTGCCGTGCTTTTCCAGCACCAATCTAATCTAGACTCTGGTTTTCAGCATCCGCAGTCCATGTTTTTACCTTATTGGAGGAGGAGACTACCGAGATAAGGTATGTTGTAGACACTGAAGCAGATTACAGCGATAGGGATGGTAATCAGGAATGCAGTACATTTCAAATATGTGGAGGGACTATCGGGAAGGGGGGAGGTTACAGCGATAGGATCTGTTATAGGAATTAAAAATTATTGAATACACTGGACCACAAGACATGCCAAAGATACACTGTTGTAGAGGAGTGAGTTTTAATATAACAGAACTTACATTGGGGTGGGGATTGAGCCTGGGGTGTGTGTGTGTACTGTGCTCCCCTCCAGCACTGTATCTATGTCATGTTGTGTTCACAGATGTTTGGAGCCCTCTCATTGTCCTTTGCTCTGTGCACTGTGGGTGACCTTACCTCACTAGAGGATTTATTGAAGGCTCCAGATCTCCTTTCCCTTTGTCTCTCTCTGGCAGACCATCTGCATTCAATGAGGTGATGGACGATCCACCCAGCAGCTGGGAAGGCTATGGAGTCAGGACCTTCCTGAGTACCTACAGGAGACAGAGAAATAGACAGAATGGGAAATTAAACAGATGCAGTGAGGATTACACATGGAGAATGGCACTGAGTTCCACAGAGATCTGGAAAATGGAGCGATATTAAGTAATAGTTCCAGGTTGCTGTAAGATGTCAGGATCACACAATTGTGTCGGAAGAATGGGTTTAGCTTCATGATGCCCTGGTATCAGTGCTCAGGGATGAGCAACCAGTGAGCAGGTGAAGTAATGGCCTAGTGGTATTATTGCGAGAGAATGTATCCAAAACCTCAGCTAATGTTCAGGGGAGGCAGGATTGATGCTCACCATCAGAAAAGGTGACATTTGAAATCAATAATTTTAAAAATAATAATTAACAATCCACAAATAAGTATGAAACCATTACTGATGTACAACAAATCCAAACACTTGTCCTTTAGAGAAGGACATCTTCTCATCTTCACGTGGTCTGCACGACATCCCCACAGCAAAGTGTTTGCCTCTCAATGACCCTCTGAAATGGCCGAGCAAGCTACTCAGTTCAAGGGCAGCTAGGGCTGGGCAAGAAAGGCTGGTCAGCCAGAGACACCCACATCCCATACCTGATTTATAAAAACTATTAGGATGGTCCCCCGGAACTGTGCAGGGACCAGTGTCCTGGCCAATCATGTCGGTAGGTTTATGGACAGGGCATTAAACTGACAGAGAGGATGCAGTTGAAAGGAGCTTTCCAAATCCAAAGGGAAAAGGTGAAGCAATGGAATAGCCTGGGAATGTGGCTGAACACTAGCAGAAAGGAACAGGATGGGACAGAGTTTAACTAAAATTGTACATCAGCAAATAGATTTGTGACAGAAAATTGTGGAAGAGAGTATATTATGTTTTTGTTTTGAACGGACAACGTTGCTGCAATAACGTCGATGGATTTGTGACACAGAGATAAAAAAGATTTAGACACCAGGGAGACATGGATACAGGGTGAACAAAAATATTCAGTGGTTCGTAATCTTGTGCAAACTCAGGCAAAATGGGCAACGCTAACAATAATGGATAACAAAGGCATTACAGAGAAATCAATTAGCCTCAGATCATGAAGTAGAGTCAGTCTGAATGTAAATTCTGGCTACTACTTGCCAAGGACAGAAGCAGCAGAACAGTTTTAGCCACCGAACAGCATTTAATGGCTCGTCACTGTTAAAAAATTCCAATTCCTGTTTAATGCAAAGGTATTGTGATAATTTTGTAAAACTTCAATATTTGTATAATCTGGGACAATCACACGGTCAACATTGATATTGGAAAAGGAGTTCGGTTTTTTTTTCAGTGTTTCTTTGAAAAACACATTGTGCAACTGTTCAGGGACATAACTATCGCAGAGCGACCGTGTAATGAAACTTAGTGAATGAGTAATGTCACCTGCAGAGATCCTTCGGGAAATTGTGATAAAGTGCAGTTTAAATAAACAAAGTTTTAAAGTGAATCACAGAAAAAACAAGCTACAACTAGAAACAAAAATAGCCAATGACATGAAGTTGAGAGGAGAACTGACCAAGGTAAACAGGCTAAACAGACTGAAATATGTGTCTGGATTAGTGGTGCTGGAAGAGCACAGCAGTTCAGGCAGCATCCAACGAGCAGCGAAATCAACGTTTCGGGCAAAAGCCCTTCATCAGGAATAAAGGCAGGGAGCCTGCAGCGTGGAGAGATAAGCTAGAGGAGGGTGGTGGTGGGGAGAGAGTAGCATAGAGTACAATGGGTGAGTGGGGGAGGAGATGAAGGTGATAGGTCAAAGAGAAGAGGGTGGAGTGGATAGGTGGAAAAGAAGATAGGCAGGTCGGACAAGTCAAGGAGACAGTAACTGAGCTGGAAGTTTGAAACTAGGATGAGGTGGGGGAAGGGGAAATGAGGAAGCTGTTGAAGTGCACATTGATGCCCTGGGGTTGAAGTGTTCCGAGGCGGAAGATGAGGCGTTCTTCCTCCAGGCGTCTGGTGGTGAGGGAGCGGTGGTGAAGGAGGCCCAGAACCTCCATGTCCTCGGCAGAGTGGGAGGGGGAGTTGAAATGTTGGGCCACGGGGCGGTTTGGTTGATTGGTGCGGGTGTCTCGGAGATGTTCCCTAAAGCGCTCTGCTAGGAGGCGCCCAGTCTCCCCAATGTAGAGGAGACCACATCGGGAGCAACGGATACAATAAATGATATTGGTGGATGTGCAGGTGAAACTTTGATGGATGTGGAAGGCTCCTTTAGGGCTTTGGATAGAGGTGAGGGAGGAGGTGTGGGCACAGGTTTTACAGTTCCTGGAGTGGCAGGGGAAAGTGCCAGAATGGGAGGGTGGGTCGTAGGGGTGTGTGGACCTGACCAGGTAGTCACGGAGGGAACGGTCTTTGCGGAAGGCGGAAAGGGGTGGGGAGGGAAATATATCCCTGGTGGTGGGGTCTTTTTGGAGGTGGCGGAAATGTCGGTGGATGATTTGGTTTTTACCTTTGAAATATGTGTCTGTAAATGGACAGTGGAAAACATTTGAAAGGACAATGCAAAATACTCAACAAAAGGACATTCGATTAAAACAGTAAAAACCACAGCAAGAAATTCCCACTGATCCCTCACTCAGGACAAAAGGGATCATACTAGATTATGAGGCTGAGAAGATCACCAAAACGTACTTAAAATCCTGAAGTGAGAGAGTGTTTTAGGAGTAAATGTTAATGGATTACAATGGGTCTGCTCGCAGGAGGGGGGCTGTGGGAAGGGGAGCCACGGTCAGGGTTCATTGACACGATAGGAACAGGGAGAGGTGAAGGTGCTGGAGGTGGCAAGAGTGTTACAGAGAGAGGTCAGGGTGTTACAAAGCCAGGACGGATTGCTGCAGCTGGAGGGGTTTGCAGAAGTACGGAGGGACATAGGTATTTTTATATATTCATTCATGGGATGTGGGTGTCACTGCATGAAAGAACGTTCTTTGACCCCTCTGCTAATTACCCAGAGGGTGGCTTAGAGTCAGCCATATTGCTGTGGGTCTGGAGTCACATGTCGGCCAGACCAGGTTAGAATATTTGATGTCCTTCCCTAAAGGAGGTTAGTGAACTAGATGAGTTCTTCCTCCTGATCAACAATGTTTTAATGGCGGCCCCAGCAATGTCTTTTACAGATACAACATGACATCCCAACTCTTACTCTTAATGCTCTCCCCAATGAAGGTAACCATCCCAAATGCCTGCTTCACCAGCCTGTCTACCTGGGACACCACTTTCAAAGAACTGTGTACCTGGGTCACTGACTGAAAACCCTACACAGGGCCCGAACATTAACTGAACAGGTCCCAGCCTGGTTTGTTTCACCAAAATGGAGCACCTCACCTTTATCGAATTAAACTGCATCTGCTATTCTTCAGCCCACTATCCCAGCAGTACTGTCCATCCTGTTGTATAACAGATAACCTTCTTCACTGTCCACTTTCCCACCAATTTCAGTGTCACCCAAAACAATTACTTACCAGGAAACCAATATTCCCATCCAAAACATTTATCCAAATGACAAACAACAGTGGACCCACTCCACCGCTGGTCACATGCCTCCTGTCAGAAAAACAACATGTCTCCCAACACCCTGTGTCTACAACTATCAAGCAAATTTTGTGTCCAGTTCACTAGCTCCTCTTGAATGCCATATCCTTTTTGCAATGATCTGAGCTTATTACCCAGTTGACCAGACACAACACAGAACGCAGAACAGTTCTCCCAAGACCCTTCGGCCATGATTTCATGCCAACCTTTTATCCAACTGTAAGATCAAAGTACACTTCATACCCTTCGTTTTACTATTATCCATGTGTCTGTCCAAGAGTCTATTAAATGTCCCGAATGTGTCTAATTTTACTGCCACCATTGGCAGTGCATTCCAACCACCTACCATTCTCTATCCTCTTATCCATCCTCCATTCACCTTAAAGTTATGCCGCCTTGTAATAACCATTTATGCCAGAGGAGGAAACGTCTCTGACTATTCACTCACTCTGTACCTCTTATCATCTTGTTCACCTCCACAAAGTCGCCCCGCCCCCTTCTCCAATGAAAAAAGCCTTAGCTCCCTCAACCTTTCTTCGTAAGAACTGCCCTCCATTATAGGCAGCATCTTGGTAAATCTCCTGTGTACCCTCTCTAAAACGTGCACAGCCTTCCTGTAAACACGGGACCAGAACTGAACACAATATTCCAAGTGTGGTCTCACCAGGATGCTATAAAGATGCAGTAAAACCTCACGGCTCTTACAGTCAATCCCCCTAAGGGGAGCAAACACAACATATGCCTTTTTAACAACCCTACCAACGTGCGTGGCGATTTTGAGGGATCTATGAACACCGACCCCATGATCTCTGTTCCTCCACACTGCCAAGTATTCTGCCTTTCACCCTGTATTCTGGATTCAAATTCGACCTTCCAGAATGAATCACTTCACACTTTTCCAGATTGAACTCCATCTGCCACTTCCAGCCAAGCTCTGCGTCCTGTCAATGTCCCATTGCAACCTTCAACAGCCCTCCACATTCCCCACCACTCCGCCAAACTTCATGTTATTGGCAAAATTACTAACCCACTCTCCAACATCCACATCAAAGTCATTTACAAAAATCACAGAGAGCAGAGTCCCAGAGCTGATTGTTACAGAACCCCACTGGTCACTGAGCTCCAGGCTCAATACTGTCCATCTGCTGCCACCCTCTGTCTTCTCTAGGCCATCCAATCCTGTATCCAGATAGAGAGATTTCCCTGTATCCCAATTTTCCTTCTTTTCTGAATGAGCCATCAACATATTCTGCCATATTCTCAAAGAATTCAATAAGGTTTGTGAGGCATGACCTGACCCCTCACAAACCCATACTGACTGGCTAATTTAACTATGGTTTTCCAAGTAGTCATAAATCCTGTCTTTAGAGTCCTCTCCAATAATCTGCACACCACAGACATTCGACCAAATCTGTAATTCCCAGAAGTCTACCTCCGTAACATGGCTCAGACTTTACAAATCTTCCCTCCTCTGCCATGTTCCCCAGAAGGGCACTGGAGGGTGGTGGGGGTTACAGAGATAGAGAGGAATATCAGGACAGGAGGATTTTGCAGATATTAGGAGGTTTGCAGTGCCAAAAGGAGGCTTCAGTAATTGTGAGGTCTCATGGTGATGAAGGCATTTGAGGAGTGAGGGAGGGAGGGAGGGAGGGAGGATTGTAGGGAAATGAGAGGTTTCATAGCTGAGTTGCTTTGTCAGGGCTGCAAGTGGTTACTGAGTTGGGGAAGGTGTAAGCACTGGTGGATATTACAGAAACATGTGTTTTGGTTGCAATGCAGGAAGAGGATTCAGGAAGCTGGAGAGTCTGGTGTCTGAACGAGGTTACACAAATGGGAAGAGTTGTCAGGAGTGGAGGTGTTTACAGAGACAGCAATGGTCTGATCTGGAGCAGAGGACCCAGACTGGGAGGGATATGGGAACTGGAGGTGGTTTCACAGGGAGGGAGGACCATAGACCCACAGGAGGTTACAGAAATATGGAGAGCTGTAGGGCTGGCAGGGGTTCATGGAGTTGGGAATGTTGGGAGGGATGGAGAAGTTTACAAGGATAAAAATGTTTGTAGGCCAGGGCTGGATCACATACAGGGAGTGTTTTTGGGAGCTGAGCAGATTACAGAGATAAAGATGTTTGTATCGACTGGAAGAACAAACAGAGATATGCAGGGTAGTCGTGACTGAAGATGTTTATAGACATAGGAAGGCTTAGGTTCTGGGGGTTATGGAGGCTGTGGAATCTGGATTTCTTTTCAGAGACTGGGATAACAATTTTGGTCAGAAACAGTTTCACAGATAAGGGAGCATAGCACAAACAGGAGGAAGTTGTAGAGGAGGGTGACGTTTAAACAGATAGTGGTGTAAGAGCTGGACAAGGTTATGGAGATGGGTAGATGGTGGAAACACAGGAGGAGCTTACATTGACATGGGGGTGATAGTGACAGGAGGGTGTTAAATAGATAGTGGGTTTTGTAGGGACTGGATTGGGAGAGGAACAGGCATGGAGTGAGTTCGACAGATCAGGATTACTGCAGAGACCTGAGAGGATTACGCTGATAGGGATGGTGGTCGGGTCTCCACAGACTGTTGGTGTTTTAGGGACTGGAAGAGATTTGGTAGATAGGGAGGGATGTAAGAGCTGCAGGAGCTTATGGAAAGTGCAAGAGTTGGAGCAGTTTGCAGAGGTAGGTTTCTCAGACAGGAGTAGGTTATAGATAGTGAGGGTTGTGTGGTCTGAGTAAGTCAAAAAGAGGAGAGTTTTCGCATCTGGAAGAGGTTACACCGACAGGGACAGTTGAAGAGAATGAAGCAAAAATGCCTGGAGAAAGTTACACAGATGGGGAGGTGAGTAGGGACCGAAGGTGAATACACAGACATGGAGGGTTGTATTGTTAGACGGAGCTGAGAGGGATAGGGACTGGTGTAGGGATTTACACAGATAGGGAAGGTTGTGTTTTTGCAGAAGGTTACACTGATACAGACAGTGTCAGGGAGTGTTTAGTGGACTACAGAGGAGCTCAGAGAGAATGTATTATGGGGAGTGGAGGAGATTACAGACACAGAGATGGCTGTCGGGTTGAAAAGACCTTCTACAGATCCTCAGTGCTGTAAGACTGGAGGGAGATTATAACAGTGAGTGCTGCCAAGACTTAATTACTTCACTGAAATAGAGCAGGTCTCAGCACGTAACTGTCAAAGGGAAGTTGAGACAGTCCAGATGAGTTTTCAGAGATACAAATGTTTATGGGAGTTTCAAGAGGGAACAATGATTGGGAGTGCGGTACCAAATGGTAATAGTTATCGGGAGGGTTCTAAAAGCAGGAAGAGGTGACAGACATATCGATCTTTGTAAGGACTGCAGAAGGTTACATAGACAAGGAGTGTTTTAGAGTCTGGAGGAGATTGCAGTGTTAAGGAGAATATTGAGTATAATGCCAGGTGTAAGAGATGGGGATGGTTGACAGGGCTGGGCAATAACCTGAATAGAATCGCCATCGTGTGCAACCAGGCCATTCGGCCCAACCAGTGCATTCCAAAACTCTGAAGAGCATCCTACCCAGACCCACCCCTCTACCGATACATTAAACCCTGCATTTCTCGTGGTGAACTTACTTAAACCACACATTCCTGAATACCACAGTCAATTTATGATGGCCAATTCACTGATGGTGCAAATTTTGGACACACACACACACACACACTCACAGCAAGGGAGCGACACGCAAACACACACAGTGAGGAAGATACCCGCAGACACACAGCGAGGGAAGGACATGCACAAACGCACAGTGAGGAAGATACCCACAGACACACAGCGAGGGATGGACATACACAGTGAGGGGGATACCCGCAGACACACACGCGCAGCGAGGGTGGGACACGCACACACGCAGCGAAGGGGGACATGCATACGCACACACACAGACACAGCGAGGGAAGGACACGCACACAGTGAGGGGAAGGACATGCACACACACAGCGAGGGAGGGACATGCACACACACAGGAGAAGGGACACATGCACACAGCGAGGGAGGGACACACGCAGACACGCAGCGAAGACACACAAACACAGACACACACACAAACAGCAAGAAAGGGATACGCACACACAACGAGGAAGAGACACGCAGACACAGTGAGGGAGGGACACGCACATACACTGCAAGGGAGGGACACGCACACACCACGAAGGAGGGACAAGCACACACATGTCGAGGGGGAGGGCATGTGTACAGAAATTGAGAGGGGGCACGCACACACAGCGAGAGGGGACACACACAGACATGGCAAGAGTGGGATACACGCACACAGCAAGGTGGTCACGCACTCACACATACAAGGGACGGACACACACACGCAAAGCGAGGGAGGGGCACGCACACATACACACACACACACAGAACAAGGGAGGGACACGTGCTCACACAGCGAGGGAGGGACATACAAACACACACAATGAGGGGGTTACCCGCAGACACACAACCTAGGGAGGGACACGCACACACACAGAGTGAGGGAGGGACACACATACAGCGAAGGAAGGGACACACACACACACAAACACACACACAATGTCGAGGGGGAGGGCATGTGCTTAGAAATTGAGAGGGGGCACGCACACACACAGCGTGAGGGGACACACACAGACACGGCAAGAATGGGACACGCACACACAGCGAGCGAGGGACACACAAACAGCGAGGGAGTGAAACACACACACACACACACACACACACACACACACACACACACACACACACACACACACACAGAGCGAGGGAGGGATACACACAGCGAGCGAGGGACATACAAACAGCGAGGGAGTGAAACGTATACACACACACACACACACAGCGAGCGAGGGAAGGACATGCACACACACAGAGCAAGTGAGGGACACACACACACAGCGATGGAGGGTCATACACTAACACACACAGTGAGTGAGGGACACACACACACACACGGAAAGAGGGACAAGCACACACACGGCGAGGGGGAGGAAATATGCACAAAAAG